>NC_090929.1:1583026995-1583335385 GCF_040938575.1 Ambystoma mexicanum | reverse complement strand
GGGCTCATTTCTTCTCTCCATACAGGATCACTTTCTCATTTATTCCCGGAAGGGATAATTCGAAGGCGGATGCTCTTTCACGGAAGGAACACCTTCCCAACAAACTTTTCAAGACAGAATCCATCTTTCCCCTGATGGCTTCAGGTTTACAAACCACATCAGATTTTTTGTCACGACTTAAGGTCCAATCTAGGCACATTACCAAGGACCAACTGTCACTTACCGATAAAATGGCTTTGATCAAGGAAGACAATTGTTATTTTCATGGAAATAAGGCATTCATTCCCACTCGACCACTCCAGAAAGAAGTCTTGGACATGTGTCACTCTTCACAGATAGCTGGACACCGTGGAGTCCTGTCAACTCTGGAATTGATCTCACGTTTTTTCTGGTGGCCTACGTTCCGGAAGGATGTCAAGGAATACGTTAGGTCCTGCCCCGTCTGCCTACAAACCAAGGTTCCTCGAAAAGCACCTCTTGGGGAATTGGTAAAGATGCCATTACCCTCTCGCCCTTGGCAGATAATATCAACAGATTTTATTGTTGATCTTCCACCTTCAGGGGGTTGTTCCACTATAATGGTAACCATCGATACCCTTACCAAAATGGCTCACTTCACTCCTCTGATAGGAGTACCATCGGCAGCACGAATGGCCCGCATCTTTATCAGTAACATCTTCACCTTACATGGTTTACCCGAGACTATCATCTCTGACAGGGGTTCACAGTATACCTCACGATATTGGAAGCTTGTCTGTTCACACCTCGGTATTTCTCGGGCTCTCAGTTCAGGCTATCACCCTCAATCGAATGGCCAGACTGAGAGACTCAATCAAACATTGGAAGGATATCTCCAGAGCTATGTTTCTGCAGAACAAGATAACTGGAAGGAACTCCTGCCCATGGCCGAATTCACATACAATAACTCATACCATTCTGCCATTAACACAACTCCTTTTCATTGTACATATGGATTCAATCCCACTTCCTTCCCGATAATGAAAAGATCCGAAACCAGATTTCCAGATGTGGACTCTCTAATGCTCCAGATACGTCACGGACATAGCTCCGCCTTTACCGCATTACAAAATTCACAAGTCAAAAGGAAACATTTTGCAGATCGCCGCAGAACCCCAGCACCAGTGATCAAGAAAGGGGACTGGGTTTGGCTATCCTCTAGATTTCTCCCTCGCCATTTAGTACCATCTAAGCTTTCTCCTCGATTTTTTGGACCTTTTCAGGTTATTTCAACGATTGGTACCGCAGCTTTTAAACTCCGACTCCCGACCTCCTGGTCCCGGATTCATCCTGTTTTTCACATATCACAATTGAAACCAGACAATCAAAGTATTTTTCACCCTGTGGTCTCGGTTCGTCCTCCCCAGAGATGTGTGAAACCGGACCAGAATACGAAGTCAAAGAAATGTGTGACTCTCGGTACCATCGGGGTCGGTTACAGTATCTTGTGGACTGGAAGGGGTATTCTCCTGCCGACCGCACATGGGAACCTGAGACTGAGATTCATGCTCCCCGCCTTATTAAGAAATTTCACCTCAAACACCCGTCTAAACCGGGAGGAAGCAGGTCTAAAAAGGGGCATACTGTGATGGTTTCTAATGTGCATTGCGCCTTCCGACCTATTTCCAACATGGCCGCCACTTCTGCACTAAGAAATCGTCTACTCCACAGTCTAGTTGAGACAGATTCCAAGATGGCCGCCACAGCAGTTACCATCGCTAGCGTACAATGAAGGCTAGTTGTTAATTCCCAGGAAGCCTTGCAACCTTCCACCATCACTTCCTGTTCACTCCCTTATAATCCAGCAACAACAGAAGGAAGATGCGTTGTTACTCTCTCAGGAGCCGGCACACGCTTCGTAAGTTCGCCTCACTAGGATTACGAAGACATTTCCTCTCAACCATTTTTTGTCTACTTTACTCACCTTCTTGTTCTCCATTCCTCCCTTTTATTTCAGAAGGCTTTTCGGAACCTTTCATTTTCATTTCCGGCATTTCCGGGATCGATTCTACTTCTAAGCATGCTTAGACCCGGAATCTCCTCCATACCTCCCTCCAGGGAGTCTCTAGGTACTAATCTACTTTTCATCTTACTTCTTCAATCACTCCCGGCTATCGGACTTCTGTTTCTAACTCCTCACCGTTCCTTTATAGCAATACCTTGTTGGGAACCTCCAGATTTTCCTCATCCACTCAGGCTGGCTCAAAAGGACCTGGAAGTAAAAGGGTAGGCTTTCGCCTAGTTCATCCTACTCTTATAGAACTAGATACATCCACCCTAAATCTTACGGGTCTTTTCTTTCCCTCATCATAGTGCCCTCTTACTTTTGCAACACGACGGAGATTCCTTACCTCTCCGCTCTCTTCATGTTTAGCACATGGCAAGCTCTTAGAACCCTCTATAGGAACTTCTCCTTTCCTTACTTTCAGGAATAACTGTGTTCATTTTTACCCACTATATTTAGCTCAGTTTCAAAGGCCTCTCATCTAAAACAGCCAGAAAGAATACCCAGACCAGCTCTCACTGGGTCTCCACAGGAAGACAACGCCCACCAGCAGCTCTTCCAGGGTTTTATCCCCCACGAGGGTTTCCCTCAGAGTTTCACGAAGGACAAGCTTTTGCAGGTCCTTTGAGGAGTTCTCAGGGGGATTTCTCCTATTCTTCGAAGATCCACCAGGGTTTCTTCAGACATCTGTTCACCATATAAATCCCCAGGTAAGTGGTTTTTTGTTTCTTCCCAGTGTATTTCGGAACAATTTTGTTGTCTTTACAAAACAGTTAACACAGGGCCACAGGGAAGCCCTGAGGGTGGAACTCCATAAACTTAGGCAGAGTCAGCTTGAACTTGAGGCTTCCCGAAATGTTAGGTCAGAACAGCAGCTGGAGTAGCTCACACGTTCGCTCTCAGCTGAGCTGCAGGCAACATGTGAGGAGATCCGGGCATCCCATGAGGCCATTCGTGCAGAAGTGCAGGCAACCCGTGACATGCTGCATGGGGATGTCCGCACTTTAATCCTCCAGAATCAGACCTTCCAGACATGCTTGCTGCCATGGAGGACCATACCAGGGCTTTGCGTGGGCTGCCTCCCATAGTGCCACCACCTCCTGATGAGGCAGCAGAGGGTGAAGAGACTGACAGTAGTTCTCCCACAATGGCATAGCCGTGCAGGCCATGAGCCCATGGAGGTATTTTTTTTTTTTGCAACATCCACGCAGGTGGGTGTTGGTGTGCACCCTGTCCTCGAACCTCCTGGGTGTCCTCCCACCCCTGGCCCCCACATGGCCATTTTTGATTTTTTTTGATTTACAGTGTGTTGCCTTGTGTGGCTCCCGTGGGCATCCACTGTATTCTGGCTGGACACATGCAGGCTTGTCCTGAGTTTGGGTTAGATGCTTGGGTTCGTGACACACCCACCCCTCCTGCTTCCCATTTCCATGGGCTTGCAAAGGGTGTGACCAAGTGACAGTGACTTACACAGTGACATTGGGCTCCCATGAGCTGTGTGGGCAGTCTGTAGTCAATACTGTGTGTACATCCCTAGTGGGTATTGTTGTTGTATTGTACACTGTATGGTGTATTGATATGTGCTTGTTCATCCATGTCTTCCTCCTAATTTTCAGGTTCCTTCCTCATGTCTTCACAAGGCCGTCTCCTTTGCAGATGGAGTTCATGTTGTATGCAGTACACTGACACATTTGCGTGGCAACAAAACTCTACAGTTGGAAGGGGTCGATGTGCTGGTAAGACTACCACTACTTTGACTTAGTACTGTCATGTTTTTGCAATGTTTCTTGGTGTGTTGCTGTATTGTGTTGGTGGTAAGTATGTGTTCATGTGTGCTGTTTGTTATTGATTACTGGGAGCATATTGTCTGTGGGCAGTTTCCATTTGGGACAGTGCACTTTGTGACACTTGTGTCAGGTCTTTTGCATTGCTTTGTTTGCTTTCATATTGCATGACATGCCATGGTGTGTTGGGTGGCGGAGCTGGGGAGGGGTTGGGTGACATGGCGCTATTTTCATGTTGTATTTTGCAAGGGGGTAGTCATTCATGAAGCATAAATGTGTGTTTTTTTGTGACACAGCATTGGTTGTCTTTCGGCAGGTAGGGATGTACACAATGTAACAAATCCAGGTGACCAATCTCAGGCTGGTATGGTTGTGACAGTTGACTGTGCCTTATGTCATCATCATTGATTGTCAGCTGGTATGTGCCAGGGCTGTGTGCACTCCACAGGGGTAAGATTTTAGGTGAAGTAATTAGCCACCAGCTGCGTACGGGCTGCCTCACCACGTGCCCTTTCCCCTCCCATGCACAGCGGCCATGCTTGTGGTTGGGGATGTGGGGGCACCACCATGTCCACGGGCAGGCCACGGCGTGTTGCAACGTTGTGCAGGACACATGCTGCCACTATGATCCTGCACACTACTGGGGGCGTGTATAGCAGCTGCCCAACAGAGCGGTCAAGGGAGCAAAAGCGTGACTTGAGCACTCCGAATGTGCGCTCCACTATGCCCCGGGTTGCAATATGGGCTGTGTTGTATCTTACCTCGGGTGGTGTGGTGGGGTTCCGAATTGGCGTCATCATGTGGGTGCTCAGTGGGTAGGCACTGTCCCCTGGGGAGGTGATGTTGGATATCATTAGTGGGGTTGTGCCATTACTCAGTATCTGACATGCATGCATGTGCAGGGGCATTTATACTCACCAAGCAGCCATGTATCACCATGCTGCCCAGCTTCTAGGTCCCGGTTTAGGGTTGACATTGTGTAAATGAAACTATCATGGGTCACTCTGGATAGTTGGCATATACTGAGGTGATGATTCCCTTGGCATCACATACTACCTGCACGTTGATGGAATGCCAGTGCTTGCGGTTTCTGTATATGTGCTCAATTGCCCTGGGAGGATGAAGAGCCACATGGGTGCACTCAATGGCACCTAGCACTTTGGGGAAGTGTGCCACCCCGTAACAATTCTGGACGACAGTCTGCCTTTCTGCAGGTGTTCTGGGCAGGTATATGTGCCTGTGGACTGACGGGCATGCAGTCATGATGGCCAACACCTGGTGCAGGCAGCGCGACTGTGTGGCCTGTGAGACCCCCCCCACTATGACAGTTGTCCGCTGGAATGAACCAGTGGCCAAGAAGTGCAGTACATTGAGCAACTTTTCCAAGCGGCTCAGTGTTTGGGAGCACAGGGTGGGTGATGTGAGGTCATCCTCCCACTCACTCACCTGGTCGAGTATTATGTGAGGTGGAAACCTGTACCTCCCATACACCTGATCATCAGGCATCCCAAAAAGGCTGGTTCTGGGTGTAAAAATTCTGGGCCTGACTATCCTCCTCCTCCTCCTGCGGTATCCCACGACCACTGCTGCAAGGAACGGTATATTCATCTTGTCGTCTGACCTTGTTTGTTGTTTGCGCGCACTTTCATGCTGCGCGGGTCCACGTACGCCTGCTTCCTGCTGGCGTACGTGTTTCCAGATTAGCGCGTCTTTTTTGACGCAAGCATTGGCCCCGTTCGATTCCATGAATACGTGTTGTAGATGCACGTGTGGGCGTTCCGCGCATTTGGCTCCTGTACTTCCCCCTTGATGCCCACATTTTCGCACGTTGTTCCCCTATGGGCACTTTTGCTGAGCGCGTAGCGCACACTGTTTGGAGACCTGTGCGCCACGTAGGATTTTAGCACACATCCAGGGATTGACACGCGCACAGAGTTCCATGAATCGCTGTGCGCGGGTTTCGCTGCGATTTTCGCACACCTGCGCAGGAATTTTCAGCGCACATTAATTCCATGAATCAGCCTCTGTGTTTCTATATCTATCAATGCTTTGTCTAGGGTAAGACCTTGGGATTTATGAATGGTAACTGCATATGCAAGAGTTAGAGAAAATTGCTCTCTACGTACATACATGTCTTTGAAGAGAAGGAATCAAGCAATTGAGCGTCCTATCCTTTTCACTTCTGAAAGTTTATCAAAGCTAATATTGACAAACTGAATGTTGCTGTCACGTGGGTATGATTGAAAGCTAACAACTGTACCCAGTGCGCCATTAACTAGTCCTTGCTCGACGCCAATGCTACGTTTAAGCATTACTCTACAATTTAAGGATACATTTATTATTTTTTCAACCCAGCTGTGTTGGAGATTGAATTTTCTAAACTATTTAGTCTTGTTGTGGCTTGCTCACACATGGGTACTGTCATACCATGTACGTCTAGTTTATCTGTAATGCTAATTTCAATTATTGGTTGCATTACTTTATTTAACATTGTTTCATTGAATTTGAAACAGCTTGCAAGAGTTGGGATTAAGGCCATACTATTGACATTTTTGTGCGCAATTTGGTCCATAACATCAGTTGCACATGCATTATCGCCATAAAGTGCATGAATGTGCCGGTTTTTCAATACTGCTTGTGCCTTTTGCGATAGTACACCAATTCTAATATTTTTTAAGATGTTGGCATAAATGAGATCTGCTCTGTTAATTCTCTGTATTGGAAATGTTGCCAAAGGTTGACATTTCCTATGCTGCCAACAGTTTTACGGCAGAGTTTGTGGCCTAAGGTTTTAAAAATAGGTTCACCTTTCACTGGTGTCAATTGTAGAAGATCTCCGAAAACGATAATGTGTTTCCCTGCAAAGAGTTCTTCATTGTTACTTTTAAGCACTTCTTGCAATCCGAGGTGAATCAAAGCCAACATTAGCTTGGAGACCATGCTCACTTCATCTATTAGTAGCATTTTCATTTGTTTTAATACTCTGCGTACTTCCATTGCAGCTTCTGCAGAACATTTGTAATAGTCTAATTTATTTTGATGCTCTACTTGAAGCAGTAGTAATCGGTGTAAAGTGACACCGCCTATGTTATAGGCAGCTAAACCTCTGGGGCCCGTTACAACAGCTGACAGTTTGTTGTTTGTCAAAAGTTGAAGAAACTTGCTGATGATTTTGATTAAGAATGCTTTTCCTGATCCATCTTCACCACTCACGTACAGCAGTATAGGTTTGTAATTTTGGCAGGTACATTCTTTATTTTCGCGGTGTACACCAGGTACAATTTGTGTTGTTATGTCTTCAAAAATGGTACGCTGATCTTTGTTAAGTTTTGCATGTTGTACAGTTAAGTCTTCAGTATCTTCTTGATCGTGATACATGGGGCCTCATTACACGGACGGCGGTGGACCAAGGTGCTGTTAGCACCTTGGTCCATGCCGGTAAAATACCGGCACCACCTTGGAGGAAAGGGGAATTGCCGCCCTATTCCAAGGTTGGTGGGGCGGTAATTCCACCTTGCCCCATTGCCCTTCCCCATTCCCATTTTTGCCCCATAAGGCATAATGGGAATGGGGAAGGTGCTAATTACGGCACCGCAAATTGCGGTACCGTAATTAGCTCCCTAGTCCCTTTGCGGGTTGGTTTTTAATGCCTGCAAAACGCAGGCGTTAAAGTCTCCAACCTGTAAAGGGACCTCGTAGTAAGGCGGTAAGGGTTAACGGTCACCAGTACCATTAACGGTGACCGTTAACCCTTACCGCCGTCCGTGTAATGAGGCCCATGGTGTTTTCCACTTCTGCCATAGCTACTTCTGCCTCATTTGCTATTAGTGGTTGTCCTAGTGGTTTTTGACTTCCTGTTACAAAAGTTTGACACCTGTCGGAAGAGTCCTTATCTAGTTGGGCCAGAAGTTCTTCTTCCTGTTGCTGCTCATTGTCTAACATTGTTTTGTACTGCGTAAAGTTCACATCGGTAATAGTGCTTTTATTTTGCTTTAAATGCATCTTCATAGCAGTCATAGTTATCTAGTATGTCTTCCTCTTTTCTCCATGTTTTAAACAGTTGTAACAGAGACATGAATATAGTTCTTTCTGTTGAGGGGTTTTTAATTATAATTTCACATGATTAATTAAGCTTTGTTTGGTAAGTTTCGCTAAGCTCCCTTCACAATCGGTCACTCTATATCTACCTTTCATTTCATCAGTTTTTATATTATTTTTGTATGCAAATTTTGAGCTATGTGGTATAGGCACATGCTTTCCAAAGTGCTACTCCTGTTCGGATAGTATGTGTCCAGTAAATTGTTTTTTTAGAATGTCTTGGCTGTTGGGATCATTTCTAGCAATTGTTTCTATGTCCTCATATGATTTCAGCACTCTTTTTCTAGATTTAACCGGACCAATACTTAGCCATACTATGTTGTCTGGTTTCCAAACAAAGCAGTACCGGTTAAACAATCTGCTGCTTCATAGGCGCCAAATTCTCTTTGAGAGAGCATTTTTATGCCTAGGCTGTGCATTTTCTGTGATAGTGTTTTGTTTGATGCTAGGTCAACCCAGAGGTCTTGAAGCTCTGTTTTTTCAGCTTTTGTTAAGTAGGCTGTAACATATCGTGCAACAGCAGTAGCATTGTCTTCAATTTACTGCACATCTATGTTTGCTTTCCATAAGAGGGCAATGATTGCATTGTAATCATTGATATATTTTGATTCTTCTGTTCTTTTATGTAATACGTGTTCTTAGGTGATTTACCTTTAACACTATGTCGAACTGAAGACATGAAGTTGTTTACTTCACCTTTCTCTGTAACTGGTCTAGGGAAACCAAAGCGGCATTTGGTGTAGTATTTACCTTTGTTTTTGTATTTGCGGTTACAATATTTGCCACATGTGTGTCTTTGAAATTGTAAAATCTGCCCATGCAGCTCACTATGGCCCTCATTAGGACCCTGGCGGAGTGGGTTTACGCCAGCGTTATTCGCGGCGGACCCATCCGCCCCACTACGAGTTCCCGTAGCGCCATGGAGCGTTTTCCGCCTGGTTTTTCCGGGCGGAGAAATCCATGGCGCTACGGGACCTTGTTGTTAATTACGCCACCGTATTTTACGGTGGCGTAATTAACGCCTTCCCCACTCCCATTATACCCTATGGGGCAAAAATGGGAATGGGGAAGGGTAAAATGGGGAATGGGGATTTACCGCCCCGCCAAGGTCAGAATGGGGCGGAAAATCCGCCATCCCCCATGGCGCTATCGGCAGCTTTCCGCCGTGCTCCATGGTGCATTTTGCACCGCGATTTCCGCCAGGGTCGTAATGAGGGCCTATGTGTCTGTTGTGAAGGCATTTCCCAAGTGACATATTTTTGGATAAACTGCAAACAGTGCTATCACTGTTGTGACCAAATTTCGGTGCACCTTTGATCCATAACAGCAAGTGAATATGTGGTGCTCCTCTCGCTTGATATTCTTTTCTCCAAAAGAAGTGTTGCACTTCTCTAGGGGGAGGAACAGTTTTATTGCAAATAAAGTGTAGCATGGCAATGAAACGATGATGGAAATATCTTGATACATTAACTGGATCTAGAGAGCAAAGTTCTCCAGGCGTTAATATATCTATGTTGTTTTTGTTGCTGTTTGCTATGCGTAGGAACTCATGTAAATCTTCCCATGCATATTCTGCACAACTAAGTGTAACAAACCAAGTCGGTGGTCCAAGGTTTCTGACCACGCATGTTTGCAAACAAATTTGTTATACTTGATTGTAAAACCTCATCTTTTTCCTGTACTTTTTGTATTAACTGCGTAGCTGACATATTTTGAAAGTGGTTCAGATTTCAAAATGTGTGCAACTGCGTAACATAGCGTTGCTAATTCACTTTAATAGAGTAGGTGGAATATGTATTCCACATTTTGTCTAAATCTGGGATCTTGTGAATACATTTGTAATGAGCGGTATTCTGATGCCCCAATCTGAGTGGGTCTATCATCGTATCTTCCACCTTTGCCAGTAGGAAATAGCAGGGGAAAAGCATGTGCTTCTATACTTTTTCCCATATACTCATTGGTGAACCTTTGGTTTGTCGCATTTGGTAAGTTTCTAGTGCATCATCTATGCTTTCATTGGAATGCAATGGATGAATTGTGTACTGGTCAAAAAGAGTGGATACTGTAGCGGGATCCACAAGTTCGAATTGTCCAGTTTCTGGTGGCTCTTGAATTATTTCAGTTGTTTCCCTTAAGCTTTCTTCAATATGTATTTCCTTGTAGTACTCGTTATTGTCTTTTAGATATTGCAATGCTTGTCTAACTTTATGTAAGTCCACCAGTTGTTGCCAATTTTTTTTGTCTTTTGTTGGTACACCATTTGCCCAGACTATTAAAGAATGCTCTATTGAACGGTGCACTCCTAGAGTGTGTACATTTTCGGTTAGATCTAATGGCAAATAAACGACTTTGCCATGAATGCCTTTCATCAATTCAGAGGGAGGTAATTTTGCTGTTTTTGGATGAAGGCGTATAATTGCTTGTAATGGGTGAACTGTTTGAATTATGATGCTCTCATACACATTGAGTTGTTGCAGGATTTTTGGTAGTGGGGACAATTCCAAATGATTTGTAATAGCACATGAAGGAGTGTGGTTGTTGTCTAATTTTTTAGTACAGTAACTGCAACATATTAGGCGTTCAGTTAGTTTATATTTGTTTTCTGCTAAAAGGTAGAGAGCTAATTCAAACCATTTGGAATCTTCATTGTCTTCTATTTTGTATGCTATGTCCACATTTGTTGTGTTCCTTTTGTAAAATGTTCTGCGGCAACACACACATGGTTTGGTACTTCAGCCGATGCCCTTTTTACATTTTTGTATTTCTTTTCTGTATGTGTGTAATAGAAGGTTGCTATGTGCAGATTTCTTGCTACTATGTTCTAAAACTATTGCATTTTGTAAGTGGCTTTCTCTGAATATAGTCAATTTCTTCTTGTTAGTATTTGGGTGCACCATGCAGAAGAGTGTAATTTAAATTGCCGTATTCTGAAGCTGGACTTTTTGTATAGTATGTTTTATACACTAGATTTCTTACATTTGAATGATGTACTGATATCCTTTTGATATCATGGAAGGTGCTTTTGCAAATAGGCCCAGACATGCAGGCTAATGAATGTCCTTGTAGTCCTGTGTATTTGCGCACTGGACAAATATCCATATTTTGCAGCACTTTCATTTTACTTTTGTCTTTCCCTTTTACATACAGATTGAGGAACTAACATAAAGATTTGAAAGCTTTGTTTGGAATGGCACACATTGATGTGCACGGCCATTTTTATACTGGACGGCGTGGTTCTGACGAATCGAGATGTAATTCTGAGTTTTCAGGGGATACTTTTGTAAGCAGTGTTTCTTGTTCCATGATGGTACTATTGATTTTCTCATACCCTCGTCCACTGCTATGGATGGGAATCTATAGCATTCCACTGCTATGGATGGCAATTGTGTTTGTTTGATTTTGTTTGTATGCTTCTTCATTAAAATATGATTCTGTGGTTGTCGTGTGACTCCATTCACCTCCACAAACATTCAAGAAATTATATTTGTTCACATTCCGTTTATTGCTAAGTTTCTTTTGTAGTTTGGTATTTAGTTTTGTTTGTGCTTTCATCCTACTTAACACTAATATAAACAACTTCCTTTTGAGAAGGATTGCACTGTCCACGAGAGCTTGTAGGATGAACTTTCTAAGGTAGGTTTCAAGGGGTGAGGATGATTTCGGTCCTCTTCTTAGTCGATTCTGAAGCACTCTGCGACGAAACATTTTTGCTAAAATACTTTTTTTACTATGGGTTCTTGTTACTATATCAGGATTATTAGGAGCATTGTTAGCTGTACAGGTAGCCGATTTTTTGCCAGGCTTTTTGTGCTTTGTGACACATTTTGATGGAGGCTGTAAAGTTTCGATAGTTGAAGCTTCCTTTGTTTTGCTAAACGACTGCATTAGCTGGTTTGTTCCAAAGTTCTCTACAAGCTCTACTACAGATGGATGCTTAGATTGAACACTTTTAATTTTATTTGCTCTACCTCTGCGTTCTTTACTACAAAGTTGCTTTTGGTAGGCATTCTTTGGTGTCTGTTGAAAAAAAGAAAGGCATGCTTTGGTCTCTTGTTCAATGTATGCATGCTGTGTGTATGCGTGCAAGAGTCTGATGGAGAAGCTCTTTGTCATGGTGTGTGAATGTGCATTGGACTCTTACAATGATTTGGTAAGGCTATTTTACTTTTTGTATACTACTACAATGTGCTTCGAATGAGAGTACAAAGTGGCCTAGTGGTGACGATAAGCATTATTAGTAAATAAAATGCCATAAACTTGAAACAGCAACTTCTTTTCTAGAACTAGCCTTCTAATGATTCTGTATGTTATTTGAGTTCCAAACACACAGGGATTTGTCAGCCATTCTGCCTGTTATACTCTGTTTAATAAATGGGTATTTGTAGGTAGAATGGTTCAGAAATCAATGTTTGCTTTGGTGTACAAATTAAACAAATAACCCATGCAGCCTCTTTGAGGAATAGCTACAATATAAAGTTAGTACTGTGCTTACTTTTTTTTGCGAAATAACCAGGTTTCTTTGGATATGTCGTTTGCAGTGTAGATGCTGTTGATTCTCAGGAGAGTAGTCTTCACTGCGATTGAAAAAAAAAACATGAATTGCTTTGTGTGTTTACAGCAGTGATGATACTGCACACATTAATTGTGCATCTTTCGTCTGAGCATTCTCCTTTCATATTTCAAACCAGTGCACGTGTGCATTTCACTTCACTCTGTGCTGCGTTTGTATGTTACTTGCAAAATGTTACTTGCAAGTCCTTCTGAATTGAGAATAATTTTAAGGTTATGGTAATGCCTTGTTTTTTAAAAGGTATACTATCTATAGGAGAGAGGTTTGTAAGCGATAGGGCATAATAGTAGATGGGAAAAATGTTTCTATTGCAAATTATAAGCACGATTCTGACACATCGGAAGACCCTCAGAGGGAGATGTCACCACAGCAATTGGGAGCGCTTATTTTTCTCATACGATCACATTGCAAGTAGCATTACTGTAGGCCGTACACAGTTCACAACTCTGACATTTTCTAATGCAAAATCGAGTTTCGCCCTAAATAGGCAAGCTTGTAACGTATGTATAGGTTATGCGGAAGACAGTAAGAAGCTGTGCGGTTTGTCAATGATAAATTGGACATCTTGCACTTAAAAGGGGGAGCGTTGGTATATATTGCCTATGCACATTTGGCAGCATTAATTTATTTAAATTACATCATAAGGGTTGCACACATTCTCTGATTAAAATATGCATACCTGTACTCTATACTCATGCATGTGCGCATGCATGGAACTGTACGTATAAATCCGCAACACTTGCACAGTAGTTTGTGAAGTAGGTGCTTTGCAATGATATGCGACTTCCAGTCAGAGTCATCGACAGTACATTTGAAGTGCGCAATGTTGATGACAGAGTTAGATTTAGCGATGTTCAATGTGATTGGTGGATGGTTTTGTGACTGCTTAGTTGTGTCCAATGAGGGACCCGATGTAGAAAGGGTAGAAGGACTGGGTAAGAGCTATGTGCCGCAAGTAGGCAACGCTTGTCCGCGGGTAGGCGTGTCACATACGGCTTTCTACAGCAAATCCTGCATGGAAAGGGGACTGTAGGCATCAGCCAATCAGATGTTCACATTACTCTTTTGTGTCGAAAGACGGTGCGTATTCTGAAGATGGCAGAGGTGGCGGGGGTCAGGGTTTTGGTGCTTGGAGACATTTTTGTCCATGGCTTACACCACTATGCCGAGAGTAGGCATGTGGCACACCATTTCGATGTAAGAGGAGTGGAGGTGGTGTGGAGCACTGACACTGATGCCAATGTTGCAGCAATTCTGCAAGTTTGCAGAGACATGCCTATGATGACCACTGCTCATGTGGTAATTTTGCACTACGGTGCTTGCCATTTGGGCTACGTGAGTTCACGTACTTTGTTTGCAGATTTGGGACAGTTGGTTGAAGCACTCATGAACATCTTCCCAACAACAAAAGTAATTTTTTTTGGTTTACTCCCTAGAGTAAAATTAAACAACATATCCGTTTTCTGTCCAGATCAAAGTATTGGGAGGTGTATCACCAATCGCGGCATGCGTGCTTTCATGGTACGAGCTGGTATGTTTTTCTGCAGCCACGATAACATCGTTCCAAGTAATGCGGATTATTTTGAAGCAGATGGTGTTGCGCTATCTTCTTTGGGAAATGACATGTTCTTTTGGAATGTAAGGCTTGCTTTAGAGATGGTTCTGTAATGGTTGTAGGAGTACAGTAAGGACAAAAAATACAAAAAAATAAACAAAATAACAGATGTCTGTAAGGCATCTGCCCAAAAACAAAAACAAAAACGGCTCTTTTCAGAGCCCGCCTTAAAGGGGAAAAAGGGGAATAATAATTTAATGTACCGTCGTCATGCTCTGATCCGATACATGTCTGCGGATATGGAGGTAGTTTGCAGGCTGTACATATCACCAACGGGGATTCTGGGGTCGAGATGCATGCAAATGAGAATGAGCGGAGCTAGGGATTGGTCAATAAAATTCAGTAGGTGTCTTCTGAAAGGCGAGATTCAGTAAGACTGTCTTCTCCCTGATAGGAGACCACACAGCCATAGCACTGCGTGCTCGAAAACAGATTATCTGGATTTTGGGAGACTCATGGATACATTGGTTGAAGGTGCATGCAGAAAGCTGCCATCTATCTGCAGATCTCGGATTTCCTCATGGTGAAGTGCACTGGGATGGCGTGCATGGAATGAGGTGGCTGGACTTGGTACCTCTCTGTGTTACTTTACTGACAGAGCATCCTCCAAATATACTTATCAATCATTGCGGAGGCAACAGTTTAGGCCATGTCTCTGGAATTTCTTTGCAATTTGAGATGTCATCTTTGATGTCCTGGATGTTAGTCTTAGCAATGAACGTAGGTGGTGTGAGTTATGGTTGCCAGGTTTACCAAAATTAGGGAAAGTGCACTGTTTTTTGGTTTCACTGTGAAGTGTAACATCCCTTTAACAAAGTTGTTTTACTGAATGGACATATATGTATATGGCAGTGATCGAAAACAAAGGGGCTAAACAAGTGATGGTGTCAGTGATGTCATCAATGACATTTGTGATTCCATCTTTCCTGTTCCGGGTGTTAGTGTTAGCAGTGCACAGTGGTGATGGCAGGTATGGTGGCATAGTCTACCATAACTGGCACATTTCAGGGGTTTTCAGTTTTACTTTGAACCATAGTGGGGAGGTGGGATAGTTTTTTTTAGTGAAGTGCACAGGTTTTTGGTGAGCAACTTAACCATAATGACCCCTTAACAAAGTTTTTTTTTGTGTTATATATATATATATATATGAGAAAAGTTTTGTTTTTAAAGTCATTTGTGCTCCAACACTGCTATGGTGAAATATTTTATGCAAAATGAAAAGTGTTGCATATTAATTAAATTAAACTTCATGCAAAGTATAGTGCCAAGCTTATGATCTTGTCACGTTTTAAGGTGCTGCATCATTGTTGGCATGACGAGATTGTGCGTGTGTTAGAAGGACTGAACTGTTTATGTGACTCAAGTTTTATTTGCTTGAGACCCAAAAGTGAAAATGCACATGTGGTGTAATCTTAAATCTGTTCCTTATGTCTATTCCCAAAAAGTGAGTTCTTGATATTGAAGCTTTGTTTTGTGCCACAAAGAAAGTGGTGTCTCGTATGATACTGTGTACATATTTATTTTCCTGATTAATTCATAATTATATATTCTTTCTATACGCCGGCCTGGTTCTTTGCTTACCTATTACTAAAGGGTGAGGGATCTACGTGGTTCTATGTAAATCACAGACGGGGCTAGATTGAACATCAAAGGATTATTGGGATGGCACTTTTGATTGGGGAGGGAAATAATTCCCTGCATAGATTGTTGCTGCATAAAAATTTCCAACAACCCACAACTGACCACCCCATTGCCTTCCATTATAGCAAAACTAATTTGTAGGCCGTGTGTAAAAAGAACATGCCTCCCTTCTCACAATGATATGCATTTCAACTTTATGCCGCATTATGCATTCTGACCTATGTTACATACTAAAACCAAATATATGTATCTTAACGTGAGTTCACATTGGCCTGCAATGGAATGCGGTGCTGTATTTCTATGAGATGCTTTTGCATAGATAAAATGCAACCGATATCCCTCAACTGCCATACAAAATTGGAAACTAAAGGAACATGTTCGTGGTTCGATCTTTCTGCTGGGCATGTTAAAGAAAGCTGGGTTTGCCCACCGTAACGCTTCTTGAGGGCTTTAAGTGGTGCAGGGCTTGGCAGGGCTGAGCCCCGTTAGTTTTAAAATGTTGCCTATTAGTATGTGGCTATGTTGGGGCTCCCCACCTGATTTCCTTGACCTGATTTACTCTAACGGTAACAAAAATAAAATGATGAGTGGTGGTAGCCAATAGATATCAATAACAGCCATGTTTAGAGTACAGTATAGACATGGTTTGATTTATGCAGCACATAACAATGCTTTAAATACATGATACATAAGAATTATGGATTTCTTAGAAAATGACTGTGGTGTATTTATTTTTTGAATGTGTTCATTTATATATTTGTTTAATGCATTTTAATTATATTTTAACACACATTTTCAAAGAGGCCTTGGTATATGGTCCCTCGAATTTAATGGGGCATTGGCCACTGTGGATTTGAGACTGCATCAGACATTTTCTGGGCAGCCTCAAATATTGCTTTGTGATGCGATAGAGGCCCCCCTCGCTTTACTATCCCACTTAAAACACTGCCCTTCTTCAATAGAATTTGACAACTATTTGAAACCCCTCATAAAACTAAAAATAAGAAAATATTTAGAATGACATAGCACACTTCACCTGAGCAAATAGAACATGGCCATTTACTCTGCGGTCTTCGGACTGTCTTTTAATTGTGCAATTGCTCTTTTATATGAATGCTATATGTTTCATATCATAGTACATACCAGAAAACCAGTTAAGTGTTGGAATGGACTAGAGAATGGTACACAGCATGTTGTGGCCGCACCCTGATTGGGTTAGGATTCTACACATTGTCAAAGAACATACATTGCACAAGCAAACAAACAAACAAACAAACCCTACAATGTAACAACTGCAACACATTGTAGTCCCTCATCACTTAAGTCAAACTCCAGTCCTAGACATTATATGCATGCTTAACAAAGTTGCATTACATTTTTGAAAAATGTGCTCTTATTTATTAAAACGTGCTTCAGTATTATTTCACAAAATAGCCACATATAATTGCTGAATATACACAATTCTAGAAAACGTTGTATGCTCACACTTAGCGGGAGGTGCGAGTTCCACAATCCCTCTTTATTGGAGGATGGTTGCCGTCTCTTTTCTGAAATCACTAGGACAACATTTTTTTGGGAGCTACCAGGATGTGGCACTGCCCAGAGTGACTGCCACGCTGGTTGCACCATCAAGTGATGTTGCATTAATATAATCGTGAGGATAGCATTCCAAATAGAAAAGAGGGGGGCTATGAACTAAAAAATCCCCTGTGCTGGATCCACTGTGATTTATGTATACACATATAAGAGCGACTCCCGCAGCCTGTGTCAAGGTTAAGCACTGGCACCCTAAAGGACCACCAACACGGTGAGTCATTTCTGAATACCCCAGACCACTTTGCGCTTGGAACAGATATGTTAACCAAAACAATTGTTTAATATATTGTCACAAATTAACAATCAAGTTGTAGCATCCATACAGGTTGGCCTGCATGAGAAAATTCATATTATGTAACACTAGACACCCGACACGTGTTTCAACCCTAATATAGGTCTTCATCAAGGCTGTTATAACCGAACGATAGATTCAAAGACAATGGATCAATATGTCACCCAGTAAGGATGATAGCTATATAAAGGCCCAAGTGGGTCAGTGCACGAATACTACAGCCATATTCAGCTGCTGAGTTGCAGCCAGTGGCAAAATTCGAATTAATATAGCGCTTAGAAGCATGAACAAAATTCATTCTGTGGGGGCAATCCTGGAGCAATGCTGAAAGGCCACACTGCATGTGCTTGACCGAGCCATGCCAGTCTTACATTTGCAATGACAGAGTCGCTTCTTATTATATACCGAAAGGTTCTGTGCCGAGTTCGTGGCATATCCTTTTGTCCCCACGGAAATAGTTATGCACACACTTCCAAATGTGACCTTTATGCAAATTTTGCCTATTAAAAAAATGAAAAGGTTGTACTTTTTTCATTGCTGCTCATCGTGTTAATGTGGAATGAGCCTTATTCTCAAAGGTTACCTGCGTATTTTGGGGAAAGGAGCTGGACAGTAGCATAAAGATGCACTGGCCAGTCCACTTGCATACAATAGTGACGGGACCGCCCTCCCCACATAAATGATTGAATGGCTCCCAGCAGCTATGTGTTTCCTGGGAACACATTTCACAGAGATAGATTCGTCTCTGTGAAACGGGAGAAAAAGAAAGGTGCATTTCCATCCCTGTTTCGCAGATTGAAGTACAACTGATTGCCATGGTTTCAAACATGGATATCATACTAAGAAAAGATGGATGACAGAGTCAGAAATTGCCGTCATGATTTGCATGCCAACCTGTTCTTGTTCTTAACAGGAGCAGGGTAAGTCGGTCCGCTATCTAGCTGAAGGCAACAAGAGACTCCTCTGGGAACACCAATCAAGAAGTAATTGCCTCATCCCAGCAACACCAGTGACAAAATGTACTTATTTAATTTCTGTGCATTTGTAAGACATTTATACATCAAGTTAATTGTGTTTCAAAGCTCCCAACAGTGCAACAGGGAGGGAACATGGGAATGAAGGGCAAATATCACAATGGAAGCTAGAGGCAAACCTACTAGGCCTTTTGAGCATTCAGAACATGCAAGTGCAGAGAGAGAGAGAGAGAGAAGGGATGAGGGACTGGGGGGTAAGTGCTAGATGTAAGCAGCTGTTAAGCGATTTGATGAGAGTGGTCAACAGCCAATAAATAAGTAAGTGCAGGCCTGTGGTGGCATAGGCCAGAGGGTGCCAAGGCAAGTGCTGGGAGCGGGCGGAGGATGAAAGAGATTGGATGTGGGAGGCTAGGACCCAGGAGGACACATAAGGGCTATGACTACTGATATCAGCAAATGTGGGGTTTAGCATAGAAGGGAGGAAGGGAAAGAGGAGGTGAAAAGGAATGTCTTAAGGAGCTTATGGAATTTGAGGAGATACGGCTCAAGACAATGTGGGTAGTCTGCCGAGTAAAGAGATGAGCCAACAGTTTGCTGTTTAGCAAAGCGCTTGGCACACAGAGAGTTGGTGATGGAGGAACGTAATTATCTGGAAGGAGAGTATTTAGTGAGAGCCAGTTGTAGATAGAGTGGGCCCCGGCCCCAGACAGCCTTATGGATGATACAGAGGGATTTGAATGTGATCCTTGCAGAAACCGGGAGGCAGTGGAGAGATTTTATGGCTGGAGAGATGTGGTCCTGGGCTTGAGGGCAAGGATAAGTCTTGCAGCACCATCAGCCCAATCAGAGATACCAACCATTGACGGATTAGGCAATCAGGTGATGAGAATGTGTGTCATTTATACTAATTTGTGGCTTTGCTTTCTGTGTGCAACAATGCTGCCTGTGGCCATCTTGGATTGGTGATATCACTTATTGTGGCCATCTTGATTCAGTGACATAATTTCCTTTGTCTCATCCCAGCAACATCAGGGACAAAATCAGAAAGACCAACCACTGATAGACTAGGCGATCAGGTGATGAGACCATAACATCAACTCTGAACTCCCTGTTGGTGTCCAGCAAGGGGGTCCCAGTTAAGGGAGGTAAAGTGAAGGACGATGACCTGGCATTGACAAACCTCTTTGATTTCAAACCAATGAGCCTTTCCTTTTGCCTTCCTAGCTGTAACAACTGTGAGTACTCCAAGCTTGATAAATACTCTGCTGTCTCCCCGCACTGTCGTACTCACCTATAATGCATTTAATCTTGCTTTTTCTTGCTGCTACACATACTTACCTCTCCATGTGCTTTCATCCTATTACACTACTAGTACCTCTTTTCATATCCCAATCATAAAACTCACATCTCAAAACTCCCACTGCTCTAGCTTTCACATACTTCCAACAAACAAAGCCGACAAGCTAACCATACCTCCACTAATGTCTGTCCACCTTGCCTCTCTTCCTCTGAGACTCAACTTCTCTACTCTTCCTTAAGGCATCAACTGAAATGTGCACTCAGGAATGCTCAGTCAAAACATCCTTTATCACTCACTACTTTCCCACCAGTTCTCCACCCCTAGACCTTCTTGCTATCACTGAAACCTGAAACCTGGATTTTGTCCATGTGAGACTACCAATATGGTGGCCTTCGTGACTCCAAACTATCATTCATTCACACTCCTCGTCTGGTTCCCAGAGTTTGAGGTGTTGGACACTACTCTCTTCCCACCTCAACACCTCAAAATTCTCCAATTCCACATCCTCTCCTACCTCTTTTGAATTCTCCTTCTCTACTATTGCTCCACCCCATTCAGTTCATATCATCTCCATCTATCCCCAGCCTGGTCCCACTGGAACCTTCTTCGATGAACTTGGGCAACTCAATGATTATCTTTCCACTAAACATCACCTCATTATCTTAGGTCACTTTAACCTTCTCTCTCCAACCAGTTCTCGAAAATATGAACTTCAGTTTTTTCTTAGTGGCCATTATCTTTACTCTTTTCATAACCTACCTACCCAAACATGGGGAAACTCTTTGGATCTCTTATGCATCTCCACCTCTCGGTCAGCCACTAATACTACTGTCACATAATCCTAATCTGATCACTCCATTGTTTCTACCACCACCCTCAGACCTCTCCTCACCACTTTACTGACTTATGACTAAAAGAAAATGGAAACCTTCTGCCATTCCTACCTTTCTCTCAGGCCTACAGTTCTCACTCTCCTCCTTCACACCTGCTGCCGCTGCGACTAACACTGTCTACCCCAGCTTTAAATCCCTATTATATAAGTCATTATTCTCTCACTTCCAACTGCTAACTTTCATCACTAAGTCTCAACATCCTCAACAATGGGTCACTCCATGCATATGCTTTCTCTGCACAGATAAGCGTTGGCTGCTGTGCAAAGGGAGGCATACCCACTTATCTGATGTGCTCCAACTCCACCTCTCTTCCCTGAACCCTCTCAAGTACTCTCTTGACAGAGTGAGAAAGGAATTCTACCTCACCCTCATTGGCTCTCACATCAACCATCCTCACCAGCTACAGGGCGCCATGAACTCATTCCTCAATCTTCCTAAACCTATGACTATCAACTCCACTCTCACCGCTAATGACCTAGAAGCATACTTTGTTGCAAAAAGTTCCAAAATTAGAGACTCTCTCCTGACCTTCCTCACACTCCCTCCTCCTATATTGTACACTCTTTCTACTTTACCATCAGTCGCTGAATCTATCCCCGACTTTAGTCACACTAGTATTGAAGAAGTTGAATCTCTACTGATTAAGGCTAACCCCTCTTGTGCCTCATCGGACCCTCTTACTCCTCAGATAGTCAAGCCTGGTGGCATCTCACTTCACTGAACTCTTGAACCTGTCCTTCACCTCAGCTTGCTTGCCCTCAATTTTTAGAATGGCCAGTGTCATCCATCTCCTAAAAAATAAGGGGCAGATCCAAACCTACCAACTAAATTTAGCCCTGTGTCTCTCCTTCTGCACTAATCTAAAATGCTTGAAAGGGTTGTGTTCAACCGTCTTACCAATTTCTTAGACATCCACAACCTTCAAGAGGACCTACAGGCATGATTTTGCTCCTGTCACGCAACGGAAGCTGCTCTCATTAACGTCTCCAACCGGTGTCCAGTCATAATTTCGAATGCAATAATTTCGAAAGACAAAATGTCGAAAATATTTATTCGAAAACAAAAATGTCGAATTACTAAAATGTCGAATTTTTTTCGATTTTTCGAATTGAAGTTAATACAAGGTAAGTGTTTAAATATGTTTTATTATTATTTCTAAACATCGTTTATTAAGTTTTTTTGAATATAAATAGCATTTAAATAGCATGAACTATGTAATATTTTACTTAAAAACAAATAGTAGTTAAATAAATATATATTTACTGTAAACTGCAATTTTAAATAAATAAATAAACAATTGCAAACTGTAACGTTAAACTTTTAGTATATTTTTTCGTCAATAGATGGCGCTATTGTTTAAGAAATGAGAGATTGTACATTTGTTTACATATGGTAATAGCATGCTACGTAAGGTTGCGTTACGACACGTATACGTAGGCGCCATTTTTAAAGCTCATTCTCGCTGCGTTTTCATCCTGTTCGGGTCTCCCTGCGTTCCTGTGGATTTTTTTTGGATCTTCAAGTTTTTTTTACCCTTTTCAATGGATGCACTGCAGTTTTTTTTTCTGGACTCGATGGATGTTTTGGTTGGATCATGGATTTTTTTGCAAGGACTTTTCTTGGACGTTAATTTTTTTTCTTTCCCGGATTTCACTGTTTTGGATCGCAATCGTGGATTTATCTTCGGATGGTGTTTTTCAATGTGTTACTTTCTGGATTTTGGGTTCCTTGGATTTTGCTGCGTGGTGATTTTTACGGTTTTTCCCTGGAATTGTCATGGTGGAGTGGATATTTCGCAAAAACGTGAGTATTTTTAACATTTTAAATTGTACGCTATTGAATCTAGGTAGTTGTCTTTGTCATTTTCATTAAAATTTCGTACTATTTGCTCAAGGCGTTGTTCATAGTCTCTGTATTTTTTCTTTTTTACATCTGTGTTTGCGAGTGAAATTGCTTGAGAGATTCGAAATTCCTGATGTGATTGTTCATGATTTAATTCCTTCAAAAAATGCCACAAATTGGGATTACTTGTGTTGAAAGTTTTGTTAATACGGCTGTGCCATCCCTCAAGTGAATTGTTCGTTCTAGGTCGTCCTTCCAACGTTGCCTCGTAACAATTCCACAAGTTTATGTTGTATTTTGGTCTTCTTCTGGTTCCATTTCTTGTTAGTTGTCCAATCCATGTATTTTCCATGTAATCTAGCATGTCTGCATTTTCTTCTTCATGATTTTTAAAATAGTCAGTGTCAATCAAATGTTCATAAAAAGTTATAACCTGATTTTCTTTTACAAATGCTAATCCGAATAGTTTTTTTACGTTATGTTGAAATATGCTGTCCTCTGTGTATTTACTACTTAGTCCAAGTTTTTGTAGTTTTTTCCATATCGACTGAGTAAAATGAAAGAAGCAGCCTTGTATGCTAGAATCAGGGTATATTGAAGAAAATGCCTTAATCTGTGCTAATTCAAAATCCATGATTATGTTTTTTGGTTTAGAATTGGGTACAGTGTCCTTGATTTTGTTTAACATGATTCTGTAGGTTTCTTCATTTTTTTGGGCATTAAAACATAAACAAGTGGAATCAGTTTGTTATTTATTGTTCCATGTATCGAATATAATTGTTGGAAAGGGTTTGGGCAGGCTTTGAAAGTTGCGTCACCTTGCCACTGGGCACTTTCACTCAGATGCTTTAAATTGGTTTCAGTAGAAAATATCAACATTTTTTCGTCTCGTACATCAACGGTGGAATGGTGGAACTTTTCTCCTTTAGCTGTCACTGTAAACACTTCTGGTATGGTGATCTCATTGTATGTTGTAGGTGCTGGTGGTAGATTTTCCTTTTGCTGCTTTTTGCGATTTACTGTGCATTGCATATCTTTTTCGCTAGGCATCTGCGCAGATATGTGTGTGGGTAATGTGTCACATACCGTCGATATGACCAAACCGCTTGCTTGACCGGGGTTTTCTATTGCCTTTCTTTTGAGCTCTTGGAGAGTCTGTTTTATTTCTATTTTTGTTTTGTCCGGTAGATGGTTGTGTTCTCCCTTTATTTTCGTATTGGAACAGGCAACTATAACTCGTGCGGCACATTTTGACCGCCCATATTCGATGCACTTCCAGTACGAGCGGTCATTTTTCTCCAATTCTTTATTATAAATGTATCCGTTCCAAATCAGCTGTTTTCCGCCTTTTTGTGAGGTTATGTATTCAACCCTTTCTGTCATGTTCAATCTAAAGTAACGGAAAAAAATGATTTACCATCTTTGCCATACACTAATAATAATATATTTTACGATTTAAAGCGCGAGTCACATATTTTTTTTTATATTACCTGATTGTTTGCCTGACGTAGCCGAATCGAATATACTTTAGTTCGCTCTGACTCTGGTTCTGTCAGCTAATGACAGTTGTCCACAACCGTCATCTGTCCCTTTGGTGTTTAGGCAAGGTTCTTTACTCGTGGGTGTCACACATTGGTTTAACCCCTATGACCCTTGTTTCTATGGGGTATTCGTTATTCATAATGTACTTTATTTACAGATTGGCAAACGGTTATGTTTGGTGGTCGAGAGGGTGGTGGGAGAGTCTCGGCGTAGAGGTAACGGGGGGTTGGGGGGGGTAACCCCCCCCATAAAAATGGACGATTAGTATTACCTCACATCCCTATGTTAGTATTATCGTTCGACTTTTTTTTTCGATATTTTTGTTTCGACTATTTGACTTTTTCTATTATATATATATAATTTCGACATTTTTGTTTTCGACATTTTTTTTTCGACATTTTTGTTTTTCGGTATTATGTTTTCGACATTATGACTATAAACCTCTCCAACCTCATCACCTGAGACAAGCACTCCAACCTATCCTCTATCCTAATTCTTCTTAACCTGTCTGCTACCTTTGACATGGTTGATCACTGTAATCTCTTTAATAAGCGATCACGCACTTGCTTGGATTGAATCCTAACTGGCACATCGCCTGTTTTCTGTCACATGGTGCAACAACACCTCCCACTCACTCCTCTAACTATTGGTGTTCCACGAGGCTCTTTCTTGGGTCTTCTCCTCTTTAAACTCTACAACTCTGTTCTTTGTGAACTAATCTCCTTCTTTGAGTTCTCGTACCAGCTCTTTGCGGACGACACCCAAATCTTCTTCTCTTTTCCTGAACTGTCCTTTGACCTCTCTATCAACATTTCCAACTGTCTTTCTGCCATTAAATATTGGATGGCTTTGCACTCTCTGCTGTTAAACTCTACCAAAACAGCATTGCTCTTTTTCCCTGCCAAATATTCTCTTTCATTTCTTCCCCTGCCTACACAGTTCCGACCGGACACTTTTCCTTATTCTTCTTCAGCTAGAGACATCAATGTCATCCATGACTCTTCTCACACCTTACCTGTTTTCATCTCTAAAGTGCAATGCAGCTTTTCAACCTCATAAATATTAGGAAAATCAGGCACCTCCTTCCTTTCAACTCCACCAAGCACCTCTTAACCACTCTTGTCTTCTCTAAACTTGACTACTGTGCAAGAAACCTCTTTGGTCGTCTGAACTATTCCTTCTGTCTTCTCAACAAGGTCATTAATTTTGCTACCAGAACTCTCTTTGAAATCCGTCACTTCATACCTAATTCCTTGTACCGTCACCAGGCTGGATGGCTGACAATGTAAAACAGGGCCAGATTTAAATGTCTTCTCCAGGTTCACAAATCTATCCACCGTCAGGAATCACCCTATCTAGCCTCCTTTATCTGATTCTACAAGCCTCCTTGTAATCTCTGCTCTTCCTCCTTCACTACCCTTGTGGCATCTCTAAACCTCTATGCTACCTCTCACTTCCACTATTTCTCTCTTCTTGTTCCACTTGCATGGACTATTCTTCCTCAGTAATCTAGAAACAGTCCACATGGATTTGTTCAAAACCACACTAAAAGCCTACCTCCTCGCCTCTGAATTACCCCTCGTAACCTACCTCTCATCTGCCGTCTAGCTAAAAAATGTCCTCGCCGCTAACCTGCCTCTGTTTCTCACTTTGTCTCTCTTGCAATTCACACATAATGGTTATATTCCTAACACAGCTGGGTCTAATGTTGGTTGTCCTCAATCTATGTTTGTGGACCCATGTATTGTCTTGGGCGACTGTTCCATTTACTTCCCCCACAACCTGGTCAAAACGTCACTTGAACTCACCCCATTGTAAGAAGCTCACTGCTTCCCATTAAATACTATTTCTTGTCTAATGTACGTTCTTCTGTGATCAATATTAAAAAATAAATACACACATACACAAATAAATAATAAATAAAATAGGCCTGACCAAGTGCATTGAATGGTGGCTGTCTTACCATTGTATGTGGTAAGACTGGATCAGAGCTGAATAATACTATTAGGATTAGGGCAGCCGATGTAAGGCGAGTGCTTCTTATTTATGAAAACATTCTTGCAAGAGAACTTAATTCCAGAGTGCAGTGTTCAGTTGATTCCATAAATGATGATTCCAAAATGGCCACAAAAAGAAATTGATAGTGTTTGCAAAAGGAAGAGCAGCTTTCTTTTTGTCTTGTGACCAAGATGCAGTGGAAGAGAGGCATATCCAAAAGAATCATTAGAAGAATCATAACATAGGTAATGCCACCTTTTACATATTGTTTTTGCTCAGAACGCAGGCCAGGGGGAGGAGCGGAGAGAGCAACCAGCTGTTTGCTCATAATGCAACATGTCCCGACAGATAAACACAGTAATTCATGGAATCATTGTGCACAGAAATGGGTGGCGCAAGCGTGAAAAACTCAGCACACGCGTGTGAAACCCACGCAAGCGCCCGTATCTCGATTCATGGAAGGCACTACGTGTGGCTTACCTGTGACCTGCGCCGAATCTGTGCATGGTACATCCTGTGCATTGCGACATCGCGAAGTCTGTGCGCGAGACGCCCAGGATAGGTGCAGACTGTCCAGCGCACACACCTAAAAAGGTGGCGGTACATGCGGAGTGGGGAACAACACGTGAAAATGTGGGTGTTATGGGGGATGTACTGCTGCAAAATCCTTGCAACGCCCACACGCCCAAAAGACGCGCACAGCCGGAAAACACGTACGCCAGGAGAAAGCTGGCGTAAGCACCCCCGCTCAGCATAATAGTGCGCGCAAACAACAAACAAGCTCATACAGCTACAATGAATGTACCATTCCTTGCAGCAGTGATTGTGGGACACCGCAGGAGGAGCAGGATAGCCAGACCCCACATTTTTTTACCCAAGACCAGCCTTTTTGGGATGCCTGATGGTCTATGGCAGGTATAGGTTTCCACCTCATATCAACCTAGACCTGGTCACTGAGTGGAAGGATGACCTCACATCACCGACCCTGTGCTCCCAAGCACTGTGCCTCTTGGAAAAGGTACTGCATTTTTTGGCCACTGGGTCATTTCAGCAGACAACTGCCATAGTTGGTGGCGTCTCACAGCCCTCGCAGTCACACTGCCTACAACAGGTGTTTTTAATCATAACTGCATGCCCCTCAATCCGCAGGCACAAATATATGCCCAGAACAACCGCAGAAAGGCAGGCCATGGTCCAGGACTTTTACGGGGTGGCACACTTCCCCAAAGGGCTTGCTGCCATTGATTGCACCCATGTTGCTCTACGTCCACCTAGGGCCACTGTGCACATCTATCGCAACCGCAAGCACTGGCATTCCATCAACGTGCAGGTGGTATGCGATGTCAAGGGAATCATCACCTCTGTCTACGCAAACTATACAGGGTCCACCCATGATAGTTTCATATTCAGAATGTCACCCCTAAACCGGGTCCTGGAAACTGGGAGGCATGGCAACACATGGCTCATTGGTGAGTACAAATGCCTGTGCACATGCTTGCATGTCACACACAGACAAATAGACAAACCCAACTAATCACAACCATTATCACCTCCCCAGGGCACAATGCCTACCCTCTGAGCACCTACATGATGACGCCAATACGGAACCCCACCACACCAACACAGGTAAGATACAACACAGCCCATATTGCAACCAGGGCCATAGTGGAGCGCACATTCGGAGTGCTCAAGTCACGTTTCCACTCCCTTGACCGCTCTGGTGGACAGATACTATATGCACCCTCAGTAGTGTGCAGGATGATTGTGGCAGCATGTTTCCAGCACAACGTTGCAATACGTGGGGTGTACCGGTGGACATGGTGGTGCCCCCACATCTTCAACCACATGCACGCCACTGCGCATGGGAGTGGAAAGGGCACGTGGCGAGGCCGATCGTACCCTGCTTGTGGCTACATTTTTCACCTGAAATCCTACCACTGCGGAGTGCACACAGGCCTGGTGCATACCAGGTGACAATCGAGGATGACAAAGGGACAGTCAACTGTCAAAACCTTACCAGCATGTCTCCCTGGAAGTGCTACATTTTGTGCATCCCTAGCCACTTAAACAAACCCAATCCTGTGTCACCAAACGGCACACATTCATGGTGCATAAACCACTACCCCTTTGTAAAGCAGCATATCCAAATACTGGTATGTCACCTAAATCCTCCCAAACCCCATTTCACCCACCCGACACACCATGCCATGGCATGCAATGTGAAAGCAACCAAATAAATGCACAACACATGACACAACCGTCACAAAGTGCACTGTGACAAATGGAAACAGGCCAGAGACAATTCCCTCTTACACATCAAAATGAAACCATACACTTGAACATATACTTACCAGCATAACAAATCATGAACACAGGATCCAACAGTGGCAACGTCAGACAGTGACCAATCACAATAGGCCAAGTGTCCCAATGTGACAAAGCCACCACATGGACCCCTCTCATCTTCATCTTCAGTGTGTTGCTGGTAGCTTAATGTGGCAGGGTACCACATACAGCATGAAGTGCATGAACAATGGAGACAAGCAAGGTAATACATGAAGATGCAACATGTAAATATGCACAATGAGCAATATTAAAACCAATATACATGTCAACCATGCACTAGAGAAACCATCATGAATACACAGTTTGGACTTCAGACTGGCCACACAACTGATGGAAGCCCAATGCCTCCGTGTAAGTCACTGTCACACGGTGCCCTCCTTGCAAGCCAATGGAAAGTGGAAGCAGGAGTGGCATATGTGTCTGGACCACAAGCTTCAACCCAAACACAAGACAAGCCTGTATGGGCCGTGCCCATCCAGAACACACTGTGGGTGCCTTCGGATGCCACACAAAGCAACACACTGTCACATGAATGCACAATAGAGAAAAAAGTGAAAAATGAAAAATAACAATACAAATAAAAAATCAGAAATGGCCATGGTTGACTGGGGGGGACCACACAGGAGGGAGAAGGAGGTGCAGGGTGTACCTCAACACCTGCATGCATGGATGAGAAAAAGAAAAACCTCCATGGGCTCATGGCCTACACAGCTAGCCTATAGTAGGAGAACTGCCGTCACTGTCGTCACCCTCTGGTGCAATATGAGAAGGTGTGCGTGGTACGGGAGGCTGACCATGCATAGCCCTGGCATGCTCCTCCATGGCAGCATGCATACAGGTCTGAAAGGGTTGGTTCTGCAGGATGATGGTCCGGAGGTCCCCATGCAGCACCTCACGTGTAGCACAGAGTTCTGCCTGCAAGGCCTCACGTGTTGCACAGACTTCTGCCTGCAAGCCCTCACGTGATGCACTGATCTGCTCATGGTTTGCCTGGAGCTCAGCCGAGATGTTGTGTGTTAGCTGCACCATCTGCTGTTATGCCCGTCTACTCTGGGCCATCTCAAGTGCACCCAGAGTAGGTCTGAGGGAGGTGTTATCTTCCCTCGCGGTATCCCTGTGTGCCTGTGCCTCTGCAGCTATGGCTGTGCGCAGAGCCCCCAGTTCAGCCCGTCGATCCCTGTTGGAGGCCATTATGTCCTGCCTGTGTGAGCGGCATGTGGACCACGTTGCCTGCTGCTGGAGCTTCACCCGCCTTTCGGGGGGGAGAATGCAAGTGGCCACCCTTTCCACGGCCTGACCCATCATCTCACATGATGCCCCAGTTGCTGTGCAATGGCATACATGGAATTCTCCCACATAGTATTACCCGGTAGTGCACGGCCACTGCGTTGGCGGACACCACACCTGTCGTGCCCAAGGAGACTTGGACCTTGCTCTGCTGGTGCTGCCTGTGGCTGCAGGACTGCATTCCTCCATTGATCTGCTGCCCCAGGAACAGGAGCAAATCGTGTGGAGCGTGACCCTGCATCCGTAACTGCCATAGCTGGACAACCAACACTGAATGGGGCCTTAAGGGGTCTACCGCGAGTGCAGGTGTGTTGGACAGAACAGCATCCATGCCAGAATCACTCACCTGCGACGGGACATATGGGTCAATGTCCGATTCAGTACCAGAGGCATACAGAACCTCAGATGTGTACTCAGAGACACCCATAGACAGGATGGTCTGTAGCACCAATGGATTCTCGTGTGCTACCACCCCACGTCCTCCACTGGTACCTGGTTGGGGCTCTGAATACTACTCCCCTTGCGCCATCTCCTCCTTCTCCACTGCATCCAGTGCCTCATCACCTGCACAAAATCAAAAAGAAGACATGACCACACATGTTAACAGCATAGGCCACACACATAGGCATTACAATGTTGACATCCAACACATCATTCAGACATGTCACACATGACACAAACTCAGCCATGCACGTAGTGCCAATGAAGTGGAAGGGGATCCTGAGAGCAGACACAGATGTGTTTAAAATGGAAAATTAACATATGCGCTGCATGGTGCATAGCACCTGCATCACACAGAAGCCTCTGACTGGCATGGACCTTCAACAAACATGACAGATGACAGCACACAGATGGCATGTAGCATAGCCATGGCAGAACTGACAAGCAGGCCCAGATGGGAGTGAATCACTACTATCCGCCATCCATGTTAAATGCATGTCATCAGACAGTACATGGAAATCACTACGACAAAACACACATGTGTCACACGATGCAACAACGCCACTGCGTTGAAATACAGTGACGGGAGGCACATCGATACATAATGGTAGGTCACTTATACATCACAGGGCCTCAACTGTCAATAAAAAGACAAAAGCAGTAATTTCAATGTCATGTCATGATGGCAGTGTAAGGGCAAGTGCAGTCATCATGTGCAAAGTGTTTGCAGTGGGTTGCAGGGATACAGTGAACACCAAAAGGGCGGGTGATGGCTTGGAGGCAGTGCATGGGTATTTGATATTTTTTGATACATTTGTTTTATTTTGTTTTTGGTTGTAAAATTATTTACACCTTTACAAATTGGTAACAAGACATATGATACTGCAAAGAATAAGAAGACTATATTACACATTACAGTTTTCCAACTGCCTAAGAATAAAAACAGTTTACCACAAATAAAACAGCTTTTCCCTATTCACTTTGGGGTTACATTACTCATAAGTATAATAAATATCAGTATTGAACATTTTCATTCATGGTCATGAGACAACATTCATTTCAAATGAAAATAATACATAATGTTTCTTAGAAAAGTACACACTCCATCAGGTAAAACAGACCGTGACCTAAGACTGGCTCTTTACGTCTTCATGTCAGTTAACCCATACAAGGGCTACCAGAAATCAAGACAGAATTGTGAAGGAGTTACCGAAAAGAAAAATTGACTTCCCATAATACAACCCACATCAAAACATACCCTGGCGTTTTTTCAAATTCTTTAGTGAAAGCAGGCATCTTAGATTAACACGTCTATTTCTGCTTAACATGAATATACGTCCATCTGCTCCAATTATAGAATTTAATGCACCAGACATACTAGCATAGGTATAGGGCACACAGCAATTGCACCTAAGCCATAATGTCTATTAACCCAAAGTTTGTTTTCCTTTAAATCAGCCTCAATAGTCCCCAAAAGTCGCACCGTGGCCAACATCATTGAATTGCTGTTACCTCACATACAACGTGTCCAAATCAGGTACCGTGCAAGGTTCAAGGCATATCCTATATCCATGCGTAAACGTTTGTCTTTGACATTCAAAGGGCCTCATTACGACCTTGGCGGAGGACCATGGCGCTTCTAGCACCATGGTCCTTGCCGCTAAGGTCCCAACTCCGCCATGGTGGATGGCGGAATTACCGCCCCAGTCCAAGGTGAGTGGGGCGGTAATTCCCCATTCACCAATGGCGCAAATTGCGGCACCGTACTTAGCACCAAGGTCCCTTTGCGGCATGGTTTTTAACGCCTGCAAAAAGCAGGTGTTAAAATCACCATCCCGTAAAGGGACCTTGTAATCAGGCGTTAAGGGTCGGCGCCGTTTACGGCGCCGTAAAACCCTTAACGCCTGACTTGTAATGAGGCCCAAAGTAAGGACAGCACAAAAATAAGTGCTGTAGGGTTTCAGTTTCATTTAAATTTGCACAAAACCTGCAAATATGGGCCAAGTTGCACACTCTGTAACCCTGCCATTTACTAATGCGGAAACCTGTGTGGATTAAATCGAGTCGAAATCTCATGTAGGTCACCCGAGCTTTATTGTCGGGAACACAGAGGAGATAATGACTATGTGGTTTCTGCGCATGTCTAAAATTGGCATAGTTGGAGAAGGAGGCATACCCGGCACTCAAGCGTTCAAATGGAACCGTTTTTTTCCAAACCCTGGATGATCAATAGTGTCCTCTTTGGTTAGATTTATAGACAATAGAAATGTGTTCATTCGTGCATGAAAGATGGAAATTGATGCAGGATAGTCAGCAATCAGCATGGCATGAAGATCCTCATACAAAGAATTTGGAGGGGGCGAAACCATCTTTATGTTTTTATTTAACATTTAATTCTTACACAACGGAAAAAACCACAGGTCCGCGAAGTAGAGAGACAGAAGCCTGCAAAGACAGTCCCTGCCCCATCTGAGGGAGAGTATAGCGGCATAGTGATACGGAGGCTATGTTCCGCTAGCCGACATCCAACTGGGGATACTTCCAATCAATTGACCCTACGAGTAGGAATGCAGATGATACCAACTCGGAAATCATGAGATGCTGTATCCATATAGAGTGCAGAAATTGAATTGGGATATGAAGAACCCCGCTTAACGAACTGATGATACATCCTAACTATCGGATAGTGATATCAGAAATGCTGTGTTTCACATTTTTGAGTTGTGTAACTCACCCTACTCAGTTAAATGGGAATGATGCAATTCCCAACTGTGGTCCTGACGAAGATTGCTTTATCAAGTGGACGATTTGTGGAAGTCCAACTAGTCAACCGAAACTTATGTAGACATTTGAATCTGTGTAATTGTTTAAACACAGATAGCACCATCTGAGAGTCAGGTGGAGGGCATTTTTCACAGTGAAATAGATTGAATGTTGACCAAATGGTCAACGAGATAGGTGTGATATACATACTTTTTAAGGAAGTGAATGGATGGTAGGTTTGAATATATGTGAGTTGAATTTTGAGAAATGTTTTTGATATATGTTTTATGAATTGACATTTTATATTTATGTATGATAAATAACATTTATTTTGAAAAAAATAATATTTTGAATCTAAATAGTGACATTTATTGTTATTTGTAAAAAGATAAATGTAGAATATGTACCATTCCCTATCCTACTGGTCCATTTTTCGTGATTTACTATAGTTACTAGCCTGGAGGACCAGGGATTTTGACCAGGCACCCCTTTGTTTATAAAATGATCTAACATGTGCCATTCAAATCTCTCTGCAAGCAAATTTAACCCCAATTTATGAATCAGGATGGGATTTGGAAGATAACCGGGAAGACCCAACACTTTTTTGCAAACTCTGCCTTGAATTTTGTTCAATATGGGGCGTAGTTCCAGCAAACACAGGTCCAGTCCATACAATAATGTTGGCTCAACCTTCAATTGGCAACAATTTATCAGAAGGAGCAAAGAAAACTTGCAGTGACGGTGATGTATAAGTCTCATCTGTGCAATAAATAATAAACTGCTTTAGAAATAAGGGCTGTTTGCCATTTACTAAGGGAGGTGCTAGTAGAAAGCTACTTATTACCTACTTATTTGATCTCGCTCTTAATGTTTATCTGATTTGAATCGACGTGCCACCTAAATCTGGGCGGGTTCCTCTTTGCACAAAATACTATGATGTTTGATTTCGCCGAATTAATAGCCAAGTTGTTTTCCAAGCAATATTGGTGAAAATAGTTCAGCCTATTTTGCAGCCCAAAAGGCGTTCTGTCAAAGAGGATCACGTCGTCAACAAAGGCTAACCAGTTTAAACGAAGATTGCCCAATTTAACAGGAAAGCTATCATTCACTTCCCATATGGTGTCAATGTTGGCAAGATAGAGATTGAAAAGAACCACAGCTAAGTTTCATCCCTGCTTCACACCAATTCTAGTGGGAATGTTGTCTGACAATAGTCCCGCAGGGTTACTACGTCCCCTGTACGAGATGTTTTTATGCAGGAGCGCAATCATCGCTACTACGTGGGATGGAATTCCATATGCCAACATTTCCTTCCATAAATGGTTCCAGAGAACACTATCAAACGCTGCTGATGAATCCAATGAGGCCATATAAATGCCACATTGATTAATGGTTCCAGCCAGCTTAGACCACCTAAGGCCTTAGTAAGAGAGGCCAGTTGGCTTAATATGTCATTACTTGGGTCCAAAGCAGTAGTCAGAGTAGGTCCCTTTGGGGCCCTATCCCGCAGAGCTGGCAAGACATAATCCAAAAAGGACCACACATCATCTATGTTGGTGATCCAATATGGATGAAGGCCCTAGGTTTCAAAATCATCCTGGTGGTCCAAAATGAGCTTAGTGATTATTTGGGACTGAAATTTACACAACACTCTAAAGCTGTTTTGCGTGGCAAGTTTAACCCACTTGATGTCATTAGTGGATAAGTTCCGTAAAGGTGAAATCTAATAAAATACATTCATCAGGAAAGATCTATTAATGCATGCTGTTCCGTTCAAGTTTGAGTCACTCACCCTTCCAAGCACACATTATCTCTCTAGATAACTCCAAGAATGTGGGATTCATATTGTTTAATTGATCAGATGCAGCCTCTACCTTATTTCCCAAGTTGACCAAGGCAATATTTTCTCCTATTGTCTTACTCAGGAGACTGGGGTCAGCCACACTAATTTCCTGCACCATATCATTATGGATAGTCTGAGGGACCTCCACCTTCTTGTCCGTTAACCACCTGTTGGCTGCCTTTGCTATTCAAGGGTGGAGGAGGAACCATTGTATTAATTTAGTCAGTGTGATCAATGGCTTTTTCAATGGTAGTCTCCTTTTTATTTTGCACACTGGAAAAGTGTGTAATTGTGATTGCATCTTTTCACTTTTTACCGGTGGCTTTGGTGGAATGGTTACTGGCTCATTTTTACCCATAACTTGGATCTGCAAAAGTTTCTTGCTCTCGTCATCTAGTTCCAGTAAATTTAAGGCAGGCTTGTACACATTTGGCCACAACTTCGCCTTGGAACCAGGAGCCACTTCAATTTTGGATGGACTAATTTCCTCAGCATTGTCTTTCCTAGCTGTAATATCTTTCAACTTTGCTTTAGACGAGTTAATTCGCTTTTGAGCTCTTAAAAACGATGTCTTCGCTCTGCAAGAAATGAAGCGAGGCCCTATTTGGCTAATAGCCTTAGCACCTGTCTGAATCACCAGTGGCTCAATTTGGAGCTTTTTCGTAGCTTGAAGATCAGTAACATCAGTCAAAACTGATGGGCTTTCAGGGGACGATGTTGACTCATCAACAGGAACCATCGGTCCCTTGACAACTTCCAATAATACTAGCACTTGATTTATAGAAAGTGCACTGAACAAAAGTTGTTCAACTTGTAGCAAACGATCATGATGGAGTTTGGCCACTTCAAGAAGGTTAATAGAATCATTGTTCGATATTGCTTCTGTTTGCGGGTGAGTACCCTGAAGAGCTTGGGAGTATGTTCTACCTGTGTGGCATATATCTTTTGCCACCCCACCTGTTTGGGTTCCCTTTGTTATCCGTGTCGGCGTAGCCAGAAGTGGGATTGTGACTGGTTTGAGTGACGTCATCATCTGCTCTATATGAGTAACATAGAAAGCATGTGACTGTTCTTGAGCCAATATATATCCTTCTAATTTGCTGATTTTTTCCATCATAAGACCTAAAGAACCCTGCATTTTTCTAAGAGAGCAATGCATAAGGTTGTGGCCTTTATCAAGTAGATTAAGAAATCTCGTAATCACTGGAAAATTCTGCAGTTCATGTTCATGAATATCAGTGGGAGAATCCTCCGATGTTGAAGAGGGTATGTCTCTTGATTTAGAAAGTACATGATCAGAAGAGGAAACCCTTAAGTCATGCTCACTAAACAAATTTGGCAGAAACAAACTTCTACCTTCTGGCTGGGTGCCACTGACCCCATGATGGTGTAATGTGTTGGTTCCAACCCCATGAAGACTAGGGCCAGGTCGTTCCCTTCCAGGTACGTTGAGATCTTTATATATAAATTTATCAGATAGATATAAATTAACTTGTTCTCGAGGCGCGTTTGATTCTGACCAAGGGCCAAGAGACAGCAGAACACGTTTTCCCAATTCACTCACAATTGCGGAAGGGAGCATTGAGAAGTCCGAAATAGACACAAAACCTTCCTGTACGTCTCTCAATGAGCAACCCAGCTCAATTTGTTGGAAAGGTTAATTCATTAGATTACCTTCATCATCATTTGCGTCTTTGATAGAGAATGTAGATATCATCTGTTCAAGCTTGTCTACATGGGGTAAAGACCCATCCCTAGCTTCCAATGAAGTGGCTGGTGGCAATGATGATTCAGGCTCTCTATCTAGAGCCATTGGAGCCGAGGGATTAAGAACTGACATTGATAGAACAGATTTTTTATTAGGTGGAAAGAGGAGGAGTGTAGCATTCGCCAATTTATCTGACATATTTTTGAGTGGACCCTTAGAATCTTCACGCAAACGGTTACATCTTCTCAGGATTCGACTCATGATAAAGGCTGAGTGAAGGAAAAGAAAAAAAAAGTTTGACCCAAAGCACTTATTACAAAAATAATAATAAAAACAAAAAAAAGAAAGAAAAAAAAAAAATCTTTTTTTTCTTCTTTTTTCAAGTCAAACGATACACCCCAGCTTCATACTAGAAAACAAAACCCAAGAGATGAGATGGCAGCAGCACAAGGAGTACAAGGGTTAATGGCTCTAGATAGAGAGCCTGAATCATCATTGCCACCAGCCACTTCATTGGAAGCTAGGGATGGATCTTTACCCTATGTAGACAAACTTGATCAGATGATGCCTACATTCTCTATCAAAGACACCAATGATGATGAAGATAATCTAATGAATGAACCTTTCCATCACACTTTGCCCACGCTTCGCTCGGGGAGCAGATTAAGTAGGGAACACCCACCTAGGAAAATAGAATGAGAAAAGGAGCTCAGATGCATGCCCTTGCTTCAAAGGTTTTGCACAACACCGTAACAGTTCCCCACACTTCACACACGCTTTGCTAGGGGAGCAGATTGAGTAGGTTACACCAACTTCCGATTTGCTGTCGTGTTTCGGAACAAAAGAACCTTTATCAAGGCTGTTATACTGCTAATTTCTCAACATCATTAGCATCTGGACATGGGTCAAAATGGTCACTCAGAGTACCCTGTTGTAGCAGGCAGCGTGGGCAGGTGTCAATTGCATATTCGCAGTCGTCTGGGACAACAGCAGGGGAGAGGAGGACAGAAAGCACAACACATGAGTAAGCATCAGAAGTAGCCCCAGACCTAAAGCTAGAACCCCAATTGCATAGAGGTAGGGAGGCTGTACCAGATGGAGACATCCGCTCCACACAGATGACAACCCCAAACAAATGGTCATGACGATCAACTGAACCTGAGTGAGCAGGAAAGGGATGATGAAATACCATGAGAAGTAAATACTGGAGACGGAGTCGGATGAGGGGCTTGCCAGCGACCCATAGGGACTTGCTTGGAATGCACCTGGTCCATGAATGAACACTCATGGGCCCTGTGATCATGTGCCATCCGAGTGACAGACCCTGCATCAAGGCCAAAGGATGTTCCACACAGTACAGGTCTAGCAGAGTTGCACAGAGAAGAGTGCATATTCACAGAAAATTGGGAACAGGCTGTTGCAGTAGTCCGCCATTGGAATCACCAATCCCATGGAGACATTAAGCTGCTGGGGGATAGAGAGGCGAGGAAGGATGGCCCTGAGGAGGATCAGCGTGCAGGGTGACTTCACAGATATGTCAATCATGTGACGACAGAGGGTGAGTGTTGAGTGGAAGATCATCACAGGCTATCCGCAAACATGTAATTGAGCAAGAATATGGACAAGAGAGGCTGGCGAGTGATTGACATGGAAGGAGGGTGCAGGTGTGTTGATGAGGATTGCCTCTGTGTGCAGCACATGGCCTGTATGCAGTCCCCATCACAACAAGCATGTATCAGTCAAGCATTGAATGGGTCATACATGGCAGTCATTTTTATTTGTATTTATTTATTTATAAAGCGCAGCCAGGCCCGGGGGCATACGGGCGCGTGGGTTAGAGCTGGTTACAGTTACATTTCAGTGCAATAAAGAAAAAGGTTACATTACGGTTACAGATAGGTACATACATTAGTATTACAGATACATACATACAAGTTGCAATGTACATAAGGCAGGCAGTAGAGTCTGCCGATAAAATATAATCTAAGATAAGATAAATTATTTACAATATGTACAATAGGCAGTCAGTCGTTCAAGATCTGGGAGGTTTAGGCTGCTGTCAATGTGTCCATGTTGTGAAGCCAGCGCTTCGTGTTGCGTTTGAATAGGTTAAATGAAGGTTCTGACCTAAGGATCGCGGGTATTGTATTCCATAATTTCGATGCTTGTACAGGGAAGCTAGCTCCACCCGAGTTATGGAGTTTGAATCTTGGTATGGACATAGTGTTTGCTTGGGCTGCTCTGAGTGGTCTAGATGATGTATGTGGTGTAAATTGGTTGGTGAGGTAAGCTGGTGCAAGGTTGGCCCTGGTTTTGTGTGTGAGTGCCAATGTTTTGAGGGATATTCTATGCTCTACTGAGAGCCAATGTAGGTTACGTCTAGTCTCAGAGATATGTGACTTTTTAGGGATATTGAGGGCAGCCATGATGGCATTATTTTGAATTACTTGTAGTTTGTTGATATTTTTGTGGCTAGTGCCTACATAAAGGGCATTACAATAGTCTATTTTGGACAAGACTAATGCTCTAGCAAGAGTAATGCAATTGGGTGTAGAGATGAACAGCCTACATGCAGTGATCAATTTACAGGTGTAAGCGGCTGATGAGGCTACTGCATTGGTTTGTTTGGAGAAGGATAAGGTGGCATCAATGTAGATGCCTAGGGTTTTTGTGTTGTTTGAGACGGAGATAAGATTACCATCTATAGTGAAAGATTTGAAAGCAGAGTTTAGATTTTTTAGTTTGGCGTGAGTACCAAGAATGATCAACTCCGTTTTTTCGTTGTTGAGACAAAGTCCATGATATGCCATCCATCCTTGTATTACTGAGTATATTTCATTAAGGGTTTTGCTGTCTGTTTCGTAGTCACCAGAGATAGGAATAAGTATCTGGGTGTCGTCTGCATAATTGGTATACGTAACACCCAGATAGTCAAGCATATCGAAAAGGGGCTTAGTAAATACATTATAGAGCGTCTGGGAAACACAAGAGCCTTGCGGGACTCCACAAGGTACTGGTGAGGGTTCAGCTGAATCAGTGGAAGAGAAGACCCCCATGGTTCTGTTCGCCAAGAAAGAACTGATCCAGGCAGTGGCTGCATCTGAAAAGTGTGCTGCATTCATGACTACATAGCCTGTATTGGCAGTAACTCACAACACATCACTCAAGCAACATACACATGGCCTGAACACACACGCATGGACACTCACCAGACATCGTCTCAAGATCCAGGAGGTCTCCCATGCCTTGGATCTGATCTCTGCAATGAACCCTCCAGCAATCGCCTCATGTTCTGTGAGTTCATCGTCCTCTGGTGGTGTCCCACTTCCTGTCACCAGAGTAAAGGCGTAATTAGAAGCCAGCTTGTTTTTAGCTCTGCATTTGAGGTCATGACAATGCTTCGAGTAATCAGCTGTGCGCTTCACAAATCCCAAGGCACTAATGCGGTCCGCGATGCACTGTCAATGGGCCCTACGCTGAGCAGGCACAGTTTTGCACCCTGCCATCACCAGCATGTTGTGCGCGTATTCCGACACAAAGCCCACAACTGCATCCAGTTCCACATTAATGAAACTCTGCTTCCTTGATGTGCCGGAGGGCCGAGCCGTGTCTCGGGTCCCAGCATGGCCCACAAGAGCAAGCTTCTTCCTCTTGAGAGGTGGTGTGGACCCTGAGTGGCTTCCGCCACTCTGGTCAGTAGTGACTGAAGCACAGGTGGACTGGCCACTGAAAGCAGGTAATGGCACGATGACCAAAGATCTCACTGCAGACATTGGCTGCTGGGTGCTGTTGCCAGGATTCAGCGCCACAACTGCCTCGGTGTGAGGGGCCGGGACCAACACTGTCCCGGCTGGGTGACTCAAAGGCGGGGTGGTGTCAGCTGCAGCTGCCCCTGCAGCCTTCACATCCTGGCTGCTCGAGGCAGCAGATGAAATTGCTGCCCCAGATCCACGTGGCCTGGTGAGAGCAAATTTCACCGTCACACGTGGCTTGGACTTCGTGAAATGTAAATCGGCATATGAGTCATCCTGTGCCTGTTCCGTGACCAATCTGGGCCAGGCTTGCAGGCCCTGAGCTGAGGTGGTGTCAGCTGCATCTCCCTGACCCTCTGGGGCTGGGGGCATAGCTGTCCCTGAATGGTCCTGGACACATTGCCCTCGTGGGCCAGCCTGCCCACGCCGCCCACCACAGCCACCCTGCCCACGTTGGCCACTGCTGCCACCTTGGACCCCCTGGTCATCCTGGCCACGTCCCCTGCGCAGACACCTCTGGTAGGTTGGCCAGCTTTGCCTCCCTTACCACTTGGTGGGCTCCCAACCATGGAACTGATGTACCTGTGCGAATGGGAGGTGCAGAAAACAATTGTCCTGGGAAATTGGGGTGGAGGGGCCCGGGGACTAGATGGAATCGGTACCCCTGTGCTCCTGCAAGGCTGTCTGTGACCCCTGGGTAAAAATGATGGGTCAGGCAACACTCACTCAGGAACCTCAAAAACAAAAACAAATGTGCATGGGACCCCTTGGTAGCCCACTTGCATGGAATTAACATCCCACAGTACGCTGTGGCACACAGAAACGTAAAAAATACATGCGCGTGGAACACGCAGGCTACTATGACCTCTTAAATGGGGTACACAACACACTGGGGCAACCACAGTGGGAATAATATGTGCACGACTGTCAAGGGTTTTGACCCATGTTGAATTATTAGGCGACAACAAAAACTGAATCAATAGACTGGGTAGATGTGGGGATGAGCTGTCGCCGCCCATTATTCTATCCCAGAACAAAACTAAATCAATAAACCGGTAGATGTGGGGATGAGCTGTCGCCGCCCATCATTCTATCCCAGAACAAAACTAAATCAATAGACTGGGTAGATGTGGGGATGAGCTGTCGCCGCCCATCATTCTATCCCAGAACAAAACTAAATCAATAGACTGGGTGGATGTGGGGATGAGCTGTCGCCGCCCATCATTCTATCCCAGAACAAAACTAAATCAATAGACTGGGTAGATGTGGGGATTGAGCTGTCGCTGCCCATCATTCTATCCCAGAACCAGGGGAACCGCACAGTTTTGCGCACACCAAAATGTCGCCTAACCTGCCACCCACCTGTGCAAGCGTGATGGACCGGAAGCGCCAGGGGTTAAAGGTGGTGCCAAAGGAAAAATAGCAGTGCCTGTTAGATCAAAAGCGACTTGAAATCACTGCTGTTTCTCTGAAGTGCAAGCTCAAAATGTCCATTTCAATTTGTTCAAAATCCGTTTATAATTGATGTCAACAAGTTGCTAAAATCATGGGCACAAGACCACTCTAAAGATTCAACCTTCTTGTGGGGGGTTCCACATCACCACTCTACTGTAAGGACAATGGCAGCAAGGATTAGAGCTGTCAAGCAAAATCCTCCTGTCAAATTCAAGACAACTCCTAAAAAAGTGGGTACAGTACCAGCTTTGGACACAAGCCGGCGCTAGCGGTCTAAACTCTGACAGTAGAACTGTACTTCAGGAGTTGCCAAAGGATCCTGAGCCAGCTGGAAACTTCAAAGCCTTTTGGTTAATCAAAATTCATGAACACCTGCGGTTCACAGAAGACCGGCTGATTCAATTAACAGTCCAAGAGGCTGGGAAACCTTCTCACCTCAGAACTCCACACAAGAAGCCAGGAGATCCCATGGACATGCTAACCAAATGCAGAGTGGCCCCTGGCCTGCTGACCTCAGCCGACACAATAGACTCTTGCAATTGAATGGGGTATGTTAATTTGGGTGTGGACTGTAAACAGAGCTCTGCCTGGCAGAAGAGACATGTGATCCCTGACTCCCAAGTTTCTGGGGGCGGACCCAAACACTGAAGTGAATTGAATTGAAGGCAGATATATGTTTTATAAAAACACTGATAACTAATTGTAACCAGATGATAGGAATGTACAATTGGGAGATCCTTAAAATGTAATTGTGCCTACAATTTGAGTCTAAACTCAATTCCGTACGCAAAACCCCATGAATTATAGAGATTGCAGACACAGGGTTCACGCTAGAAAAATGAAAATTTAATGGAATATGGGTAGAAAGGCAGTGTACATGTGTGCCATTTTTGGCAAACGTCCGATATTGGTAAATCAACTAAAAATGAAAATGAGTTGTCATTTTTTAATGCAAGCTCTTAGGAAGATCAGAGTTGAACAAGCATGGACCATAAGTAATCTGTAATATGTACATGTAATGTCAAACAACTGTGTATCTGGGAAATACGTGCAGTTATGAAAAATGATTTCTAAGGTAAAAGCAAAGGGGCGTTTCTTCAATAGATCGTCAATGGCTGACATCACTCTGACACACTATCCTTTCTCAAATCAGGGACCAAAGAATCCTTTGACCTATCAAATCTTGAGAGGGTCGGGCATGCAGAATTAGCCGACCCACCCATTTTCAAAACACATAAAAAGAGCCATTGGAAGCCAGATATGGACTTTTCAATTTCCATTTCCTTGCGGAGCACGCTGACAGACGACTTCACATCCAGAGACTCCAGACTTCAAATCCATCTATCTCCAGAGACAAGAACTTTTGCCAGAACCGGTAGCAGACCCAGAAGGCAGAATTATCCAGAGAGACCAGACCCAGACCAGATCGCTGTGCAGTGCCAAGAACTTTTGCTAGAACCAGAGACCAGACCGCTGTGAGCAGAACCGTCAGGAGTCCAGTCCAAACCGGACCAGATCGGGGACGGAGTCCCATTCCTTTCAAAATTATAGTGTGAGTACTCAGCCAGGACTGTGCAAAACCCAATCTCTTAGTTTAAAATAATCTAATTCAAACTATTTTAACCTATTGAGAACTGCATCATAGAAATCGTGTCCCTTCTTTTGATTCAAAGCTGCAAAACTGTCATCTGTCATTCTGAACTAACTTGCTACTCCTTATAGTCTTTCCGTAATCGTGCTCGACGCACTTGGAAAAAGTGCCGCGATTTGGCTCAAATTTCTTCACGTGTCAAAATAGCAGCGTCTTGCTTTCCTTTGCTGAAATTCGTTTGCAACCTGATAATCATTCATAAAGCAGTGCTAAAGTGATCCTGAACTAATTTAAAGTAGCTATCAACCACCCTGAATCTCTTATAGGGAATTAAAATCATTTTTAGCATATTTTCCCTTCTTTGCAAATGTCACGCATTCCACTCCCTCTGGGGATCCCATTCCTCATCCCCGTGCCCCGAACACCCCTCGCCCCCTTGCCCGGTTCCGGGACTCACAGGTTCTCTCTTCGTCCCAGTTGCCACGGCGCCGACTGCCACAAAGCTTGGGTCGGCATGCTCTTTGCCCGCAGAGACGTTTGCCCCCTTGGCGTCTTCCGTGGCGGTTGCTAGACCGACTTCTTCCGTGTCACATGACCGCCGCCTTTCGCTCACGTGTTTCTGGACTACACTCACGTGATGCGCTCGTGGGTCATGTGACCGGGAGGAAATAGCAGTACCAGTATTTAAACGGCTCTGTTGCGGTGCTTCGGTGCTCCACAGCTGTTTCTTCGGATTCCTGTACGGCGCAACATACCTTTTGTTTCACCCCTTTTGGATCTTGACCTTGGATTTGTTTCACGGACTGGCAACGGATAACCCTTGGCTTTGGTACTTGCTTTTAGATCATTGTTACGACCACGGACTGCTTCACGGACTCCTACTACGTTCTGCCCTTCTTGTGCGGATTCTGGCATCAGGTGGGCCTGGCACTTGCAACCTTGCTGGGATACTTACATACTGAAAGAACTACCTTGCTGGGTCTCGGAACCTTCCCCATCGGTACAACCGCCACTCCACAGGCACCTTTTGGTAAGACCGTTCCACTTACTTGTTGATTGGTTGTCGATTCTGTTTTGGCTTGACACTTAACCGGTGTTTCCTTTACAGTGGTTTGGGGTTCCACGAGTATCGCAGTTCCGGAAAGAACATCTCCCACCTGTGGCCTCAAAGGCGGCACAGAGAGTGACTTTGATTCTCTCTGTGCGCCACTTGTGGACAGAGGACTCTTCGGCTACACGACAGTCAAGACACAACAGACTGTGAAGCCATCCTGATGTGTAGCTATGGAGGGAGCTGCGGATGACCCCTTGACCACTATGGTTCAGGCCATAACCGTGTTACATGCGGACATGGCCGCAGCAAATACAGCCATTCACCAACGCTTGGACACCATCCAGAGTGCTAAACATCCCCTACCCTCAGATGCTGAATTTGGGGATACCTCACCAGGCCCCCCGCCCGTCCAACCTCCCGTTCCTCCCATTCCTAACCCCATCCCCGTAGTACTGCCCTCTCCTTTTCCTTTGGCTGCCCCTGAGAGGTATCATGGGGATCCCGGCAAGTTCAGAACCTTCTTGAATCAATGCAAATTGCATTTATTGTGTAGACCCATGGCTTTTCCAGACTCCACCTCTAAGGCAGCCTTTACTCTTTCTCATTTAGCAGGCACTGCGGCTGCCTGGGCCAATCCACTCCTGGAAAACGACAACCCAGCCCTTTACGACGTTGATTTGTTGGTCACTGAGATGTCCCGAGTGTTCGATACACACCATAAAGTCCAGTCCCGAGACCTGGAACTCCTGGACCTGGGGCAGGCTAGGGGGTCTTTGATCGAATACATTACTAAATTCAATCAGCTTGCAGCCGAGACTTCCTGGCCTGAATCCAAAAAAGCTGTTGTGTATTATCGTGGCTTAAATAACGCCATGAAGGATGCCCTTGCGGTTGTTCCTTCCTTACCGAACTCTTACCATGATCCTGTCGATTTAACTCTGCAATTGGACGCCAGGCGTTCTGAACGTAGGGCTGAGGCCGGTTTCCTGCACACCACTGCTCCATCTCCTTCCACCTTGGCCCCCTCAAACACCAGTTCCGAACCCATGCAAATCGGGGGCATCAGGAGCCCGATCACACCCATAGAAAGGGAATGTAGGAGGGCGGACAATGCTTGCTATTATTCTATTATTGTGGTCTACCTGGCCATTACGTGAAGGAGTGTCCCCGTCGCCCCAAGCTAAAACCATCGGGTTTTCGGAGTGCTCTACCCTAAACTCGGGGACCGGGTTGAGCGCTCCTTGTCATACCCCGAACCCTGTGTTTGCTTTCGGCCGCATCAGACCCAAATATGTGCAGGCCACTCTACAACCCACACCTGACATCTCACACCCAGTTACGATTATCATAGATTCCGGGGCTACAGGTAATTATATGGACATCACACTGGCCCAAACCCTGAACCTACCTCGTCTAGCCAAAACCCAGCCGGAACCAGTACAGGCAGTGGATGGGACTGCTCTGGTTTCCGGACCAATCAAACAGCAGACTGCCACGATGCTCTTGACCATACAGGCTATACACAGGGAGACCCTGAGTTTCGATCTCATCTCAATGCCCCAGTTCGGTGTAATATTGTGAATACCTTGGCTACGGGAGCACAACCCCTTAATTGACTGGAAAGAGGGTTCGGTGCATTTCGAATCCGATCTCTGTCAACATTTCTGTCTAACCGCAACCACCACTATTGAGACACCCGCTCAAGCATTGGGGGTCATGGCTCAATTATCTCTAGAGGATCCTGTTGTCCCCTCCACAGAACACCACACGGTTGGGCTGGTCTCCACAATCATTCCGGCTCAATACCAAGACTATCTAGAAGTGTTCGACCATGGCTCATCAGAAGTCCTACCGTCACATCGCCCTTACGACTGCCCGATAGATCTGGTTTCGGACAGCACTATCCCCACAGGTCGTATCTACTCCTTGTCTCCTACTGAAGATCTAGCCATCAAGGAGTACATTCAAAAGTCCCTCCGTCTGGGCCAGATACCTCCTTCTACATCCCCGGCGGCGAGTCCTATTTTCTTTGTCCCCAAGAAGGAGGGTGACTTACGGCCTTGTGTGGACTACCGCAGACTCAATGCCATCACCAAGAAAGACCACTATCCCATTCCACTAATCACGCCCCTCTTGGACCGTCTCACTCATGCCACGGTCTTTACCAAATTAGACCTCCGCGGTGCTTACAATCTGGTTCGTGTGCGTTCCGGGGACGAATGGAAGACCGCTTTTTGTACTCGCTATGGCTTGTATGAGTATACGGTCATGCCGTTTGGTTTGTGCAACGCTCCAGCCACGTTCCAGAGGTTCATGAACGATATCTTCTCTGACGTCCTGGACGTTTTTGTGGTGGTCTACTTGGATGACATTCTGATATTCTCCCAGACCATGAAGGACCACGTACAGCACGTCAGAGAATTGTTGTCTCGTCTACGGACGCACTCCTTGTTTGCCAAACCAGAGAAGTGCCAGTTCCATGCCGACTCCGTAGAGTTTCTTGGTTTTCACATCTCGTCTGGAGGACTAGCCATGAACAATTCCAAGGTTCGCGCAGTGCTGGATTGGCAGGTCCCCGATTCATTGGAGGCGCTCCAGTTTTCCTTGGTTTTGCTAATTTCTACAGGCGATTTATCTCCAGGTTTTCTTCTTTGGTGGCTCCCCTCACTTCCCTAACTAGCCCTCACACACCTTTTCTACGGACGGACACACATCAACAGGCCTTCGAGGCTTTAAAGACAGCATTCACTACTGCCCCCATCTTGCAACACCCAGACCCAGAACTGCCATTCATAGTGGAAGCTGATGCTTCATCCTTTGCCCTAAGTGCTGTATTGTCACAGACTTGCCCTACCTCTGGTCGCCTTCACCCTGTGGCCTTCCATTCTCGTAAATTCACAGATGCTGAATCCCACTATACCGTGACTGAAAAGGAACTACTGGCGGTCATGGACGCCTTCCGCGTTTGGAGGCATCACCTCTTGGGTGCTAAGCACCGTGTCACGGTTTATTCTGATCATCAGAACTTACAAGACCTGGCATCTCTGAAGTGTATCAACAGCAGGCATGTCAGGTGACATCTCTTCTTTGTGACCTCCGACTTTGTGATCAAACATCGCCCGGGTAATACCCATGGCAAAGCCGATGCCTTATCGCGTTCCCCTGGGGGAGTGGCCTTGCCGACGTTTCCAGACACCCTTCTGGATGTCGGCAAGGTGGTTTGTTTGTGTACTCCAACCCTGCCCTTACTTGACGCGATACGGGTTGGTTTACTTCACACCCAGGCCAGTTGTCCGATTGGGATTTGGTGGTTCACGATGGTCTCCCCTTTGTTTCTGATTGTCTATTCATGCCCACGGTAGACACCGGCAACATGGCCTTGGAATGGTCTCACGACGCCCCGGTTCATGGTCATCCTGGTCAGAAACGCACTTTGGCGCTGCTGAGAAGGTGTTGCTGGTGGCAGTCTATGAGAAAGGATGTTGAATCTTACGTTAACGCATGTGCGGTTTGCGCACAGTGTAAGCACTGTAGGGGTCGTCCTGTGGGTCTCTTGCTTCCTTTACCTCTCCCTCCCAAACCGTGGCACACCTTGACCATGGATTTTGTCACTGACCTACCCCGGATCCGGGGCTTCGATACCTTGTGGGTGGTCATCGATTCCTTTTCTAAAATGGCTCGTTTTATCCCTTGTAAGGGCATCCCCTCGGCGCCTACACTGGCCCGGTTGTTCTTCGAGAATGTCTTTTGTCTTTTCGGGCTTCCCTCGGTTCTCATCTCGGACAGGGGTTCGCAGTTCACCTCGCGTTTCTGGCGGGCCCTGACTAGGTTGCTCGGAATGGACGTCCGTTTCTCCTCAGCATATCACCCTGAGACGGACGGTCAGACCGAGCGACTGAACCAGACGCTGGAGCAGTACTTACGTTGTCTGACCCCACAGCTGCAGTCTTCCTGGTTGAGCGTACTGCATCTTGCGGAATTTGCGTACAACAACGCTGTCCATTCTTCCACTGGTCTTCCATTGGTTTCACGTACTTTATGGTCAGCACCCTCGTGTTCTGCCCTTCACGGATTTGCCTACTTCTGCCAATCCAGCTGCCCTTGCATGTGTTAGGGACCTGGCCTCCATCCACGCTTGGGTGTCGACTCATCTTGTCGAGGCCCAGGCATCCATGAAGGCGCAGGTGGACAGGAAATGGGTGATGGCCCTGTTGTATACTGTGGGATCCCGCGTTTGGTTATCCACCCGACATCTGCACTTGGTGGGTTGTCGCAAGCTTCTACCTCGCTTTGTGGGTCCCATACGATTACTCGTGTTATCAACCCTGTGTCTTATCGACTTGATCTCCCGGGTTCCTGGTGGCTTCACCCTGTTTTCCACATTTCTCTGCTCAAGCCCTGTCCCGCTCCCTCACAGCTTCGCTCTCCTGGGGCCTGGTTTCTCTATCCACTCCGGATGTTTTTGAGGTCTCTGCCATTCTGGGTTCCCGTATCTCTAGGGGGTGTCTCCAGTACCTTGTAGATTGGTCCGGGTATGGCCCCGAGGAATGGTCCTGGGTCCCGGCTACTCCCCGTTTGGTGGCACGGTTCCGTAGGGACCATCCCTTGTGCCCACAGGGGCCATGGGCCTTTGGGGGGGGCTCTGTCACGCATTCTACTCCCTTTGGGGATCCCATTCCTCATCCCCGTGCCCCGAACACCCCTCGCCCCCTTGCCCGCTTCCGGGACTCACAGGTTCTCTCTTCGCCCCAGTTGCCACGGCGCCGACTGCCACAAAGCTTGGGTCGGCATGCTCTTTGCCAGCGGAGACGTTTGCCCCCTTGACGTCTTCCGTGGTGGCTGCTAGACCGACTTCTTCCGCATCACATGAACGCCGCCTTTCGCTCACGTGTTTCTGGACTACACTCACGTGATGCGCTTGCGGGTCATGTGACCGGGAGGAAATAGCAGCGCCAGTATTTAAACGGCTCTGTTGCGGTGCTTCGGTGCTTCACAGCTGTTTCTTCGGATTCCTGTACGGCGCTACATACCTTTTGTTTCACCCCTTTTGGATCTTGACCTCGGATTTGTTTCACGGACTGGCAACGGATAACCCTTGGCTTTGGATCATTGTTACGACCACGGACTGCTTCACGGACTCCTACTACGTTCCGCCCTTCTTGTGCGGATTCTGGCATCAGGTGGGCCTGGCACTTGCAACCTTGCTGGGATACTTACATACTGAAAGAACTACCTTGCTGGGTCTCGGAACCTTCCCCATAGGTACAAATGCCACTCCACAGACACCTTTTGGTAAGACCGTTCCACTTACTTGTTGATTGGTTGCTGATTCTGTTTTGGCTTGACACTTAACCGGTGTTTCCTTTACAGTGGTTCGGGGTTCCACGAGTACAGCAGTTCCGGAAAGAACATCTCCCACCTGTGGCCTCAAAGGAGGCACAGAGAGTGACTTTGATTCTCTCTGGGCAGCAGTTGTGGACAGAGGACTCTTCGGCTACACGACAGTCAAGACACAACAGCAAACCACATTTAAAGTACTTTTCCTGCGTTTAAAATCATCCCTGTTTCTCTAAGCTTGCTGGGGGGAAATTGGAACTTTGTATTGCATTTTTGTTGGTATTCTTGAAGACTGTGTGCTCTCCTTCCGTTTCCTTATATTGCATAAAGGGGGGGGAGTGAATTGCCAAAAGGGGAAAAGTGATTATATTATGTTTTGCTGAAATCATATCAAGTTTATTCCTGTGTTGCTTCTTTTCCACCTTGCATTTCCTTGTACCATATAAAGCATTCTCAGCTACCTTATCCTCTATACTACTCCTAAGTAATTACCCAGTGTGCTAGTATCACGTCATTCATTGTTTATCACTCACTGTCATATGTCTAAGTGTGATATCAATTATTTATTTTCAATTTAATATATATATATATATATATATATATATATATATATATATATATATATATATATATATATATATATATATATATTGTTTAATTCTCAAATAAAACTTTTAAATTTGCAAAACAAACTTACTTCTTGGCTCAGTGGGGTCAGGGGGATTCTAAGAGAGGGGTGTTATATAAGGGTTGTCATCCAGAGTACACGAACTGGACATAAAAATATATAAATAAGGGCTTCCCTTGAGCAATCCCAGACAAGGTACTGACTTAGTGGGACTGCTTGATTGGAGTCATTAACACGACTCACCGTCTGCCTGGAAAAATTAAGACAAAAACACGGGTGTGTGCGCATCGGCAACTCCACAGGCAAAACAAAAAGCACTGCACAGTAAACAAGAAGTACGCACTGCAACCGTTGTGAAGTAATCACTTGTGAACCAACAAGAAGAAGAAGAATCACATGCGTTGGTCCCCACGAAAGGCATGAACAGCAAAATGGCATCCTATGCAGACTTTTGACCCATACCGAAGGCAACACATGCATGCTTCACATCACTTATGCGCTTATGCGCTGAGGGCCTTTCCTCGAATTCCACACTAATGCGCTGTTTTTGCATGTGCGGAGTCACTCTGCATCAAGCTGGCCATGCGACAACACACGGAAGACCACCCTCCTGCTCACAAGGCCATTTGCCTGCCCCCCAATGCCCCAAGCTGCCTTCTATGAGCCATCTGCTGCTGCCAACCCAATCAGTGTGCATACTGACAATGTGCCCTGCAATTTGGTGCCTGCACAGAAAGCATTGCCAGGGATCCTGTTGCTGCGACCACCCCTGCTGAAACAGAAGACTCTCAACCGCTGTACCATCGCTCCACAGCCCAGCCCCAGGTCCCAGTTACCCACCCACATCTGCCTCGGGGGTTGCTATGTCAGACCAATCACCATCTGGGGCCAGTGGCAACCTCCCGGCAGAGAGGCAGAAGGCTGCCAGCTTCACTGCCAATCAAATTGGCATCCTGGTGGAGCAAGTCCTGGGGCAGTATGATGCCCCCTTCTCAACATCGCTCACCGACAAGGAAGGACAGAGGAGGATCTGGAAGGACAGTTTGGGTGCCAACAACGACGAGGGGGTGGCACCCAACGTGCATCAAGCATGTCAAGCATGTCCTGAAGCACTGGGATTACTAAGGTCCAGGACCCTCCACAAGGCCCGGTGCCTCGTGGAGGCTGAGGATGAAGTGGGGCGCCAGGCCCAGTTGAGCACCAACCAGATGAGGGTCCAGGAATGCATACGCCCAGCGTGTCAACACCAGGTCCTACTGTTGCAGATCCGTCTGGAGTTGATTGGTAAGTATCCATGTGTTCTTGTCCAACGTAGTGCATGTTGAGGTGTGGCTATAGTGTGCACCTTGCCCTTATGTCTGGTATGCCCGATGTATGGATGTCTGTCTGCAGGGACATGATGGTGCTACATGTGAGTACAGTCAAGCGTGTTCCACATCAATGGTGTCTGTGTTGCAATGCATGATGTGTACCAGCATGTGACGACGCACACATGTTTGCATGCCTGTGTCTGTACTCGCCCATGTTTGGGGTGTGATACATGGATGCTTATGTCACCTTCATGGACGTGCACGGTGTACATGTTTGTGTGTTTGAGTGGTTAGTGTGTGACTGTCAAACACCATGGATGGCCATCTCCATGCTTGATTGACTGATGCAGCACAGTTGCAATTGAGTGCTCTATGACAGGAGGTAGACATGGCCAGGTGCATGGCTGTCCGGTGGTGTGTGTGCGAATGTGATCGGCATGTCCCATGATGCATGTGAGGTTCGGCCCCCCTTCTGATGTTCAAACAGTGCCTTGGACATGGATGCAAATGTCTGCTGCACGTGACATGCTTGCTTGCGAATATGTGTTGATTGCACTGACCCATGTGTTGTGGACGGTGGTGATGGTTGTGACGTTTGACAGTGCCATCGTGTGCATTTGCTTTGGGTCTAGCAGACTATTGTTCAGTACCCTGATGCTTGTGTTCAATATCTCCCTATCTACAGCAGCGATTGAGGAAGAGGGTGGAGACGGTGCTGTGGAGCAAAGCAGTGGGGGGTGCCTTTATCAGGCAGAGACACAAGGCCCAGTCACTCTCCCAGGTCAGGTCATCTTCCTGGGGCGAGGGGACTGCTGCCGCATCCGCGACTGCGGCCGCAGCTGCCGAGGGGATGCCCAAGAGGAGGAAGTTGGATTGGGGTCCTCGACAGCGGAAGGGGCAGGTGAGCCCCCACAGGGGCAATCCAGTGCAGAAGATGGTGCAGAGGCAGCCAGATCGGTGGTGGGTGAGTTGAAGGAGGAGGCCACATCAGACACACACATGGGGCCTGGAGGGGGTGATGGCACTGGTGCACTTGGTGTAGTCCATGAGCAGGGGCAGGAGGCAGCACAGGTCGCCACGGAGAGGCTTGTGCCTAATCCTGTCCCTGATACTGTGACTGCATCATTGTGCACCGCCACAGATGCCTCAGTCCATGCCAGTCCGCAGGTAGACGATGAGTCCACTTCAACTGACCTTCCTCTACCTGCAGACGAGGCAATCCGTGACAGGGTTGAGCCTGTCCTAGTCTGTGTCATGACGCACACAAGCATCATTCGGGACCATGCACACCAACACCAGGAATGAACAGTTCATAAGATCAGTGTGTTGCCGAAACCCGTCTTCAGGACGCTAAAAATACTTGAGCACAAGGAGAATACAGTGCCATGCACAGGGCCCTGTGCACCATACATAAAACATAGAGGTACAAAAATAAAACAAAACGCTTGTTTTAGTGATCTGGTCAGTCTAAAAACTACTTGTATTGTGTAGAGAAGTGCATCCCACTAACCTTCTAGTTGGTAGCGCTTGATGATTTGGACCAATTTTATTAATAGATTATTGAGCCCACCATAAATGTGGCATTGTTAGGAACATTTCCATTACTGTACAATGAAAGAAGCACACGAAAAATATGTATTATATTTTTTGGCTCCTCAGTATCACCCAAAGTGCCTGTGTATCTTTAAAGAAATATACAGCATTGCATATATAACAGGAAGTTTCAAAACACCAAACCACACAATAACAAATACCTTACATTTTCAAACTCATCCAACAGCAGTGATTCAGATTCTACAACTGGTCTACCCTTTACAAGCCGAGGTGGTGCTCAACAGAGGGGACAACAACAACAATTTTTTCATGGACGAGGGCGACGCTGGAAAATCAGACAGTGGGGAAACCACACAATGTGCACCCGGCAATGACAACCACCACCAACGAGTTGGTAGTCCCTATTTTCAATCTAAGCTCACACATTTTGAGTCTGAACGGGTCCAGTGTACTCAGCAAGGGACTTTCATTTGTTCCCACAAAAATCGCAAGTGAATTTCAAACTGAGATTGAAATGAAGAACTTTTTACGCAATTTGAAGCTGATTTTTTTTTCCTGCAATGCCAAAGACAGGATTTTGCCAAGCGATAATAAATCAGGTCTGAAATTTCCTTCGTACTTCACGCCTACATCTATGATGGGCTCCCCAGAAATACTGACTTTCGACAACAAAATACTTCAAGAGATGAAACATTTATGTCAGACTAAAACCATCTAAAAAACAACCTAACGAAAGCTGAAAGAATTGCTCTGAAACAACTAGAGGAGAACACCACCTTTACCATTAAACTGGCTGATAAAGGTGGTTGTATTGTTCTGTGGAATTCCATAGCTTATAATGCTGAAGTTAATAAACAACTTGGGGACAGTACATGCTATACAAAACTCGTTGGCAACCCTACTGCGGCATTGGCGGAGGAAATATCCAGCCTCATGAACCATGCCTTGGACCAAGGGTGGATTAATCAAGAAGAACGTGGATTTCTGACATAACTCAACCCTATGACCCTGGCTTTCTATGTACTTCCTAAAGTGCATAAAAATGCATTAACACCACCAGGGAGGCTGATAGTTTCAGCTATTGGTTCATTGCTGGAGCCGCTTTCCATCTATGCAGACATTTTTTTAGACCATTTGTCCTAGAATTGCGATCATATATTCAGGACATCAATGCTATGATCAACATTGTGGAACAAATTCATTACTCCACTCATGAGATTCTCGTCACACTTGACGTTGAATCATTATATACTAATATACCTCAAAACATCTGCATTGAGATCATGCACCAATATCTAGAAAAATGGACCGATCTTACTATTCCCTCTAACTTCATTACAGAGTGCATCAGATTGGTTTTAACAAAAAATGTCTTCCTTTGTGAAAATGTTTATTACCAACAACTGACGTTCGCCCCCGATCTAGCTAATCTCTTCATGGCAAACTTTGAAGAAAAGTTTATATTTGCAGACACAAACCCATTCCAGACACAAATCACCACGTGGCGTCACTATATAGATGATGTTTTTATGCTCAGAAGGGGACAGAGGAAACACGGCCTTCCTTTTGTGGCTCAATACGCGGGCTCCAATGATCAAATTCACTATGACATTTGACATCAACAAGATATCATTCCTTGATTTAGAAATGTATAAATCTGTGGATGATACTTTATGAACAACTTTACATAAAAAAGCCTACCGACAAAAACACTTTGTTACTTTTCAGTAGCTTTCATCCACAGAGTCTCAGTGAAAACTTACCATTTGGTCAATTTTTATGGATACAACACAATTGTAGCCGCATAGAGGATTATATCTACTGGTTTGTGCTCCTAACAATGAGCCCCCATCCACGGGGGAGGTGGGGCGATAGAGATCTAGCCCTTAAAAACTAGAAGAAAGATAGATCTATGACTTAGGGCCTCATTACGACCCAGGCGGTAAGTTACCGCCTGGGCCGTGACTTTACCACCATGGCGTAAACTACGTTTACGCCATGGTGGTTGGCGGACTTACCGCCCCATTCCGACCTTGGCGGGGCGGTAAGTCCCCAATCCCCATTTACCCTTCCCCATTCCCATTTTTGCCCCATAGGGCATAATGGGAGTGGGGAAGGCGTTAATTACGCCACCGTAAATTACGGTGGCGTAATTAACTCCATGGTCCCTTAGCGCCATGGATTTTAACACCTGCTAAAAGCAGGTGTTGAATCCGCCATGGCGCTAAGGGACCTCGTACTCAGGCGGTAAGGGTCGGCGCTGTTTACGCTGCCGTAAACCCCTTACCGCCTGGGTCGTAATGAGGCCCTTAGACACAGCCAGGACGGACCTCAATGTCTCGGTGGAATGGAATTTGTTCATCCACTAACATGACCAGAGTACACTTAGACCATCTTCTACCCTAATGGTTACACGGAGGGCTGGTCTGAGCTGCTAGCAATATTTTCTGTTCCCTTGATTGAGTCCTCCATCATCTTCCATTAATAGTACATGTTTATCTATTTTGCCCCAACAACAGTTTATGTCAAGCTGATATATCTGCTTCAACAAGAGCTTACAGTCTTGGAATATGTCATTCTCACTGTCATCTCTGATTATGGCAACCATGTATACATGCCATCATGGTGCAGCTTTCGCCTCTGTCCGTATTTGTTATTAAAATAATCAATTATCAAAATAATCACACATTAACACATGCTGATCCAAACACGTGTTTTAAGATGATAACATGCTGGTGTTCGTATTATATTCAGGCAGCACTTTAATAATATATGTACAGTCCTTGAATCCTTTCAGGCAGTAATACATGTCGAATCCCAGAAGGCGATACACATCTTCACTAGATGCTGTTATTATTTCAACATCTACTTTCTGGCGCCTTTCAATATGGCGACTTAATTCAGAATTTTCTATGAAGCAGTGAAAGCATCCATACAGACCATACATTGCGTTACGGCGGATCCATACACGTGACTAAAATCACATGATCGCTGTATACGTAAAGAAACACATCCAGCTTGGTTTGCTTGAGAGCGATCTTTTGCCAGTTTGTGAGACTATGACTACATACTACAGCACGGAATACGCTCCGGCTAACGATACGTCTCTGTAAAAATACGGCTGATTGAATAGGTAAGATTTTGAACATCTCGCCTGCACGTTGGGCGTACTATTTATGGTCAAACAGCAATTTCGACCCCATGAACATCTATAACATTAGATCATTATTTTGTATTGACTCTACTAGGATGGTACACTCACAGTGGAATATTAAGCAACATTGAATTGGTCATCTGACTACGCTGGGTTGATAAGCATATATGACCTCACACAGGTAATTTGTTTAATATATGCAATGCTGTACATTTCTATAAAAATGCACAGGCACTTTGGGTGATGCTGAGGAGCCAAAAAATATAATACATATTTTGTGTGTGCTCCGTTCATTTTACAGTGATTGAAATGTTCCTAACGATGCCACATTTATGATGGGCTCAATAATCTATGAATAAAATGTGTCCCCTACATCAAGCGCTACCAAGTGGAAGGTTAGTGGGATGCACTTCTCTACACAATACAAGTAGTTTTTAGACTGACCAGATCACTAAAACAAGCATTTTGTTTTATTTGTATACCTTTAGGTTTTATGTATGGTGCACAGGGCCCTGTGCATGGCACTGTATTCTCCCTGTGCTCAAGTATTTTTAGCGTCCTGAAAGCGGGTTTCGGCAACACACTGATCTTGTGAACTGTTCATTCCTGGTGTTGGTGCGGTCTCACAGCGAGCTGACGCCCCAGGTTAAAATGTTGTTCTAGACATGGATTAAAAAAGAAGTCACCTCTGTAACTAACAACACACTGGTTTCTATGAAAAATTGCATTTCTATCCATCAATTCTAAAGGGGTGGAGGCATTGTGTCTTCTCCAAACGCAATTGAGAATTCATTATATACATTGTTTTTACTTTCTATTATCCTCTGCAAAAAGGTTTTTACAATAATATGTTGTGATATTAATTAAAATATGTTTTTTCATGGCTTCTGGTCAGTGGTTTACACAAATGGGATATAATGAGCCGTTTGTGATCAATGTGTAGAGTTGTTCATTTACAACCTGTGAGACAGGGTAGCTAGTGGTGGAATCGTTCGCTTTTGTCATATGTTACGTTTGGAAGGGAAACATAACTTTGGACAATGACCACTTTATGGATTTTCACGTTTTTGGATTTTCATTTTGCATTTGGATTTGGATTTCATTTCTCTTTGCATTAATTTCATTTTCATTCTCATTTTTTTTATTTTCATTTGGTGTATTTTTGCTTTTGTTAATACATTTGCATGCAGTTAAATCTATGTGTTGTCTTTTCTCATTTGTTTAGGGCATGTGGCAATCGTCATTGGCTCAGTCATGTGTCACTGCTGTGGGGCCATGTTGGCAATTTCTTCGGGTGCATGCATGTGTGCTTTTGTGAATTACATGCGATGGGGCCTGTACTGGAAAGTGGGGTCAATGGGTGGGTGCAGAGTTGCTCTGTGGAGGGCCAGCGTGCTGTCTCATTTGGGTGGACATTTGCTGCATGCTTGTATGTTGTGACAATGCGTTTGTTGAGGGGACATGAGTCGGGGCATGCTTGCAGGTTACCATCACTGGGGGGGCATGAGTCAGGGCCTGCTTGCAGTTTCCCATCACTGGTGGGGGACATGAGTCGGGCCCTGCTTGAAGGTTCTCGTCACTGGTGGGGGGCATGAGTCGGGGCATTCTTGTAGGTTCCCATCACTGGTGGGGGACATGAGTCAGGGCCTGCTTGCCGGTTCCCGTCACTGGTGGGGGACATGAGTCGGGGCCTGCTTGAAGGTTCCCATCACTGGGGGAGGGGAGGCATGAGTCAGGGCCTGCGTGCAGGTTCCCATCACTGGTGGGGGGCATGAGTCGGGGCCTGCTTGCAGGTTCCCGTCACTAGTGGGGTACATGAGTCAGGGCCTGCATGCAGTGTATGGTGCCATGTGGGTTGCCTGCTAGCATGGTCATGGCTGATGGGGGTCCCTTGTGGTGTGGGCTGCCTTCAGGCATGGTCACGGGCGATGGGGGGAGTCCCTTGTGGTGTGGGCTGCCTGTGGGCATGGTCACAGGTGATGGGGGCCCTTTGGGGTGTGGGATGCCTGCGGGCATAGTCACGGGTGATGGGGGGTCCCTTGTGGTGTGGGCTGCCTGCGGGCATGGTCACGGGGGATCCCTTTTGGTGTAGGCTGCCTGAGGGCATGGTCACAGGTGATGGGGTCCCTTGTGGTGTGGGCTGCCTGCGGGCATGGTCACGCGGGATCCCTTGATATGATATATGATATGGCATTTATAACACGCCTATACACAAGTGTTTCAAGGCACGACGAGGCAAAGGGGGGAACAAAGGGAAGGACAGACAGCGATCCTACTAGGCCAGGTGTCATTCAGATCGCGCAAGTGCATGGGAAGGGGGAAAGGAAAAGTGTGCAGGGGGAAGGGAGAGGGAAAGTGCAGTACATGGGAAGTGGGATAAATAAGACACATAAAACAGCCAGCTAGCGGCAGTGCAAGGAAGTGCAGAAATAAGTGCTGGTAGGGGGACTGAAGGGATACAGAGAAATGGTCCCCAAGTGTAGGGGTTGCCAGGGAGGCAGTGCAGGTGGGTAATTGACGGGGCCTGGGCCAGAGATCAGAAAAGGTTGGCCAGGTAACAAGTGCAATTTTAGTCAGGAATTCAGCAAGGGAGGGGAGCAGAGAAAGCAGAAGCAAAGAGGAAGGTTTTGAGGTGTTTCCGGAACCAAATATGGTTCTCCTCGAGTTTCAGGGAGGCATGGTGGCTGTTCCACAGAGAGGCACCTGCCGAAGAGAGTGATCTGCCACCAACTCGTTGTTTGGAGAAGCGACTGACCCTAAAGGAGTTGGAGGCAGATAAGCGAAGAGCTCGAGAAGGAAGATATTTAGGAAGAGAGAGTTGAAGGTATTGCGGCCCCAGACCCCAGAAGGTCTTGTGTACAATGCAGAGGGTTTTGAACTTAATCCTCGCAGCCACTGGGAGCCAGTGCAGAGATTTCAGTCCTGGAGAGATGCGATCCCTGGTCTTGAGGCCAAGGACAAGATTCGCAGTCCTGATCTGGATAAGTTGCAGAGGGCGGAGAGTGGAGGCAGGCAGATTTAGATAGAGGCTGTTACAGTAGTCCAGCTTGGAGAGGGCTCTGGAGACAGTGAGCTTCTGGGGGAAGGAGAGGAAAGGAAGAATACCTCTAAGGAGGTGCCGCTGGTAGTGTGACTTCTTAGAGACGTCAGAGATGTGAGGGGAGAAGGAGAGTGTGGAGTCGAAGATGACCCCGAGGTTTTTAGCCTTGCAGGTGGGAGTGGGAGGAGGGCCAAGAGAGGCCGGCTAGAGAGCTGCAGGGAAGGAGGGAGTGGGTGTGCCGATGAGTAGAATCTCATTCTTACTGGCATTAAGGCAGAGGTCGTTGGTGGCACACCATTCCTGGATGGCAGACAGACAGTCAGAGATGAGGGAAGGAGAGGAGGAGGCCGAGGGTAGCCTGAAAATGAGCTGCTTATCATCCGCATAGCACTGAAAGTTGGGACATAGAGCAGTGATGCAGTGGGCAAGGAGTGCCAGGTATTGGTTGAACAGCAAGGGAGAGAGGTTAGATCCCTGGGGGACACCACAGGAAGAGAAAAAGATGTCAGAGAAGAAGGACCCAAGTTGGACGTGGGAGGGTCGGTCGGAGAGGAAAGAAGTCAGCCATGCCAGAGCCTGACCAGTGATACCCAGGTTATCACGGAGACGGTTGAGCAGGATGGCATGGTTGACAGTGTCAAATGCAGAAGAGAGATCAAGCAAGATAAGAACGCAAGGGGTGTTAGAGTCGAGGTTAGTTAGCAGGTCTTCACAAATGTTCAGGAGAGCAGTTTCCATGCTTCTGGCATCTCTGAAGCCAGACTGATGGTCATGAAGACAACCAACAATTCATTGTGGGTATTGAGCTGGGAGATGGCCAGTTTCTCCAGGAGCTTGCCCAGGAAGGGAGTGATGGAGATTGGGCGATAGTTAGCCGGGCAGGAGGGGTCGGCAGAGGGTTTCTTAAGAAGAGGGTGCACAAGGGAGTGCTTCAGGGGGGAAGGGAAGACTCCAGTGGTGAAGGAGTGATGCAGAAATCCTCCAGGGCAGGAGCCAGGGAATCAATGTGATCCTTGATAGTTTTGGAGGAACAGCAGTGAACCTGTTTCAATGAGACTTTTATAGATCGGACTTGTCTAGAAACCTCGTCTGGAGAGAAAAATGGAAAGGCCAAGAAGGAGGGAGGAGGGGTGGCTGCAGAAGGGCCAGAGGAAGTGCAGGGAATAGCGGGAGGGGGGTGAGAGGAGGAGAGGGTGGACAGGATGTCCTGAGTTTTTTAAATGAAGTGAGAAGCCAGTGCCATGCAGAGGGCCTGGGAAGGGACAGGAGAGGTAGAGACTGCGGCAGGATTGGCCAGTTCCTTGCAGATTTTAAAGAGTTCAGCCGAGTTGTTAGATGCCGCAGAGACGCATGCTTGGATATGAGCTCTCTTCTTGGTGAGGACGGAGAGCCGGTATTGCCTTTGCAGCAGGCGGCAGGCCAGTTTGTCAGAGGATGAACTTGAAGCATGCCATTTCCTCTCTGCAACCCTACACTTGCATTTTAGGGTGATGAGGTCTGAGTCATACCAGGAGTTACACTTGGCTTTGGGCTTCAGGCAGATTCTCATGACAGGGGCAAGGATATCGAGAGTATCAGATATAGAAGAGTGGAGCATGGAGAGGGCTGTGTCAGGGTGTGAGTCAGCCAGGGGGGAAGAGTGTGTGAGAAGGTGGCAGCAAAAGCATCACCTGACATGCGCTTCATGGGTCGGGTGACCGAGAAGGTGGGTGGCAGTGACGGAGGTGGCTTGGCCTGTGGGGTTGGGGAGGGTGAGTTGGGAGCATAGGAGAAAGTGGTCACTCCAGGAGAGAGGAGTGGAGAGAGGGACAGAGAGGGGAAGGTCTGAAAAGATCAGAACATCGAGAGTGTGCCCTGCAGAATGAGTCTGGCCAGAGGGGAGAATGGTGAGTGAGAGAGAGTCGCAGAGGTCGCGAAAGAGTTTAGAGGGGGGACGGAGGCATCCAGGTGGATGTTGAAGTCTCCAAGAAGGAGGAGTTGAGTGGTGGAGGCCAGGAATGAGGAGGAGAGATCTGGCCACTCAGAGAGGAAGGAAGAAATCGGACCAGGTGGCCGATAGATAGTAGCCACAGAAAGGGAATGGCTAGGCGAGAGAGAGAGCCTGCAAATGAGGCATTCAAAAGAGGAGTAGGCCTGCGCAGGAATGACAGAGACAGGAATCCACTCAGGGAAGATAAGGGCTACGCCACCACCAGAGCGGTTGGGCCTGGGCGCAGAGAGGATCTTGTAGCCATCAGGTATGAGTGTGTCAGAGTTGGCCGTAAACCATGTTTCAGTGAGACCGAGGACATCGAGGTCAATTTCTTTAAGAAGGCGTGCTTGACAGTGGAGCGGGAGTTAAGAGTGGGAATGTGGAGAAGGTTGCCCTCCTTGAAGGACTTCCGGGAGGGGTACAGATCAGAGGTACGCCCTGTGGAAGTGTAGAGAGCGCCCAAGAGGGGGCAGAGAGGGAGGGGAAAGGTAAGGTAGCCAAGGAAAGGGGGGAGGGTACAGCAGGAGAAGAAAGGAAGATCATGAGGCACGGAAAGCGTCTATCAAAGAGATGAAGGTTGGCCTAAAGGCCTTGGACCAAGATGGTCCCATTACAGTAGACATTAATGATGACCTTGGAGGATAGGAAGGAGGCCAGGAGAGCGTCCCAACGGGTACCACCATTAATGGGAGAAGAGGAGAAAGGAGAGAGAACAGAGACCATATGAGGGGTCCATAGATCTGGTGAAGGAACGACAAAGAGGATGTCGGTGAGAGTTTCCTTGGAGGAGGCACTGATGTAGGTGTCGGCGATAGGGAGGCCTATGTTGGAGACCAAGATGTTCTTTTTAAACTTTTTCCTACCAGACTTAGTGAGGAGAGCAGAATAGTCAATAGAGAAACAGTTTGAAAAGAAAGGGGAGGGAGAGAGCTCCATAGAGTAGGTGGGAGAGGAAGGGGGGGTCAAAGGGGTAGACAGACAAGACAGAGAGGCAAGTGCGCAGGAGAGTGAGACAAGACAACGGCACTTAGGAGGCGAGTGTAAGAAAGGCACCGGACAATCTAAGACGGGAAAGAAGACATACCTAAATTTGAGAATCCTAAAGAGGGAGAAAAAGGCCTAGGTTTCACAATGCAGTTACAGTGGTGGTACCGTTACAAGCAATTTAACGCCACCTAAGAAGGAAGTGGCTGCAAGGGGTGGGGGGAGAGGGAAAAAATAATGCGCTCAGAGCGCACTAACAAAATCAAACAATTTAACAAAAATAAAAATCACACTCACAGGATCGGATCAGAGGGGTCAAATCTGCAGCTGGACTTTCGGTGAGCTGCTCTCACCCGCTACGTTCTGAGAAAGAGGCGAGCGGGGAGAGCAACCATCGGGTAGTCCAGAGGGACAACCAGCGGCACCAATCAGGTGGGGGGTGGGCGGCCAGGGAGGCGGGAGGGAGGAGGGGACCAGGAAGTGGCTGCAAGGGGTGGGGGGAGGGTGAAAAAACAACACGCTCGGAGCGCACTAACAAAATCAAACAATTTAACAAAAATAAAAATCACACTCACAGGACCCCTAGGATCGGAGGGGTCAAATCTGCAGCTGGACTGCCGGCGAGCTGCTCTCACCCGCTACGTTCTGAGAAAGGCCATGCCATGCCCACAGGCAGCCTACACCACAAGGGATCCCCCGTGACCTTGCCCGCAGGCAGCCCACACCACAAGGGAGCCCCCATCACCCGTGACCATGCCTGCAGGAAGCCCACACCACAAGGGACCCCTCATCCCCGTGACCATGCCCGCATGCAGCCCACACCCCAAGGGGCCCCCCATCACCTGTGAACATGCCTGCAGGCAGCCCACACCACAAGGGACCCCCCATCGCCCGTCACCATGCCTGCAGGAAGCACACTCTGTCCTATATAAATACATTAATATCTTCAATCACCAATGAGGTAAGCAAGAAAAGCCAAAAAGTGTTAATATTCAGAGGTTATATACATTGGTGAATATAAACGATCCAGAATGAATGATAACGTTCTACGAATTATTATGACCACAGTAAAAAAAAAAAAAAAAGAAAGTGCAGTAATAATACAACTCAGTGGATAATACAGTGTATGTACGGACCCAAAGGAATAGTCTGACTTGTTATACACCCAGAAAAGTTACAATGAAATATGTATTCAATGAGATTGCATGTTGCCTCTAGCAGCAGCACTGTTCATGAGGTACAACATGGGGGCACACAATCACATTTCTGGGTGCTTTGCACACATTGGGCCTCATTACGACTCAGGCGGTAAGGGTTTTACGGCGGCGTAAACAGCGCCGACCCTTACCGCCTGAGTACGAGGTCCCTTAGCGCCATGGAGGTTTTAACACCTGCTTTTAGCAGGTGTTAAAATCTCCATGGCGCTAAGGGACCATGGAGTTAATTACGCCACCGTAATTTACGGTGGCGTAATTAACGCCTTCCCCACTCCCATTATGCCCTATGGGGCAAAATGGGAATGGGGAAGGGTAAATGGGAAAATGGGGATTTACCGCCCCGCCAAGGTTGGAATGGGGCGGTAAATCCACCAACCACCATGGCGTAAACGTAGTTTACGCCATGGTGGTAAAGTCACGGCCCAGGCGGTAACTTACCGCCTGGGTCGTAATGAGGCCCATTGTTAATTTAAATTAGGGTGAGCATACAGCAAGTGGTTGAGGAAGAGAATGTGGTACCTTTATATGGAATACCACAGACATACCATTCATTTAAAAACAGCATTTAACATAATTCACAGAAGTCTCCAATTCTGTTCCAAGTGGACATACGAGTACCGAAGAATAGGGCAATCAAGGCTGTACCTTGTAAGGACAACAGATTCTTCTTTGTCATAATTGCCTGCCCAGATCAGTGGACACATTCTTAATGTCAGATATTAGGGAGGTCCAGTGGTGTGGTGCAATGGCAGTAATGGAGCAGAACTAGAAAGCAGCGGCGGGTGGGCCAGAAACAGAGGGTAAACGACCAGAAACGTGATGGATCTCAGGGCTGTTGTGAAACAGAATGGCGGAGCAGGGTTTGATATTACAGACTGTTTGGAAGAAAGTACTAGTACCTGGAATCAGGAAAGTAAAGGGAGGGGTAAGAGAACTTAGTGGATAGAGTCTAAAAACAAAAGATGGGATTTGGAGAGGAACCATGTTGCACGGAGAGCCATCCCTCACCAAGATTGGGAGTAGAAATGGGTGCCGAGCCTTGGATAACAAACAGATGAAGGTAATTACTTTGTTGAGGAGGCAAAATAATGAAAGGAAAGTCTCTTGAAGAGGCTGGAGCAGTAGTCCAGACTCCAGAAGACAAACGTTTCAGATCCTGGTTTTCGTGGAATGAGTGAGCCTGGCCATATTTTGCAGTTGTACATGAGACACCTCTGGGAAGATAGCCAGATTAATTTATGGTATTTTGGATGCACCCAGAAAAATTACAGGTGTAGGTATCATACAAGTCATATTGTCGAATGATCATACAATTTGATAAGGAACCAGGATTATAGTATCAGATAAACTGACTATCTAATAGTTTAGATATAACAATGTAGACTAAATGCTTCAGTCATAGTATTGTTTTCAGTAGATTAATCCAATACATCTCTAGAACAGACCAAGCCGAGTGACAACAGGGGTATTTACAGATAGAAAATTAATACCAATATGTGTAACAAGCAAAGCTCAATGACACAACATGTAGGGCACATATAGGATGAGGGGAAAAAATAAAAGTAGATGGAGGCAGAATAGTAGGTAGAAGTTAGCTTTTGGTGGATGTACCTAACAATATGATGTAACTGCATGGCCAATGATGGGTGTACACGATTTAAGTGCCTTGTATATGTGAGCTATACCCACCTACAATATGGGGCTCCCCGAGCACTCCAATAGCCAGCAAACCAGAGAAGTAACTGGTTATTTGATGATAATGTTCCAGCACATGGTTTAAGTACCTGTAAATTTCCTATCTTTGATATACCATGATAATCCTTGGCTACAGACAAAACAGTAGGACTACACAAAAGCCACATTCAGTGTTTTTATAAGTCACACATATGTCTGTTTTGTGTTGTTCTTAAAGGCGAAATGACCATCTCTCATCAGATCAAGTACTGATCATCATGGCTATTATGTAGAAATACCACTTTTCAAAGAATGTGTATATTTTGGGCTTCTCGTGCACTCAGGTGAAAAGTTATCATTACCAGTAAGTTCAAGACGAATATGGAAACTAAATGCTATGTTCACTGAGAAAGAGCTGCTTCTAAGAAATAGAAATAGCCTGAAATCTACAAAGGGAAGAGTAGCAGACATAAGTGGACTCTGCGTACTTGATTTAGAACCTACGAAGAACATTGAAACATTATGCTTTCGATCACGCAACAGGAAATTTATCATGGAAGATTGTAGCGTTCCCAATAGGTTTTAATGATTCAAATATGCCTCTTGACATGAATTGCACAAAATTGAACGGAACAACCTGTTTTAGATTTCTGCACAGTCTTTCGGACTGATTTACAGACAGACAATTCTAATTAGACAAGTTCCGATAGAAACAAGATGTGGTCCAAGACGTTGACTTGACGGATGATTGGGGATTCTGGTCGCCATTTATTTTTGGACTTGACTGTTCACATTGTGCAGTGACAGCAAAAGGAAGGCATTGGGGCGGTGTTCTTTATTTATTTATTTATTTAAATGCAGGATAACATATCGAAGTGAGAAATGGAACTGGATTTCTAGGAAAATCCTCCTGGTCGAATTAAATGAAAGCTGGACATCTGTGTTAAGATTTATATCACACTACACTTGTACAGTGTATTATTTAAACCAATAGGACCTATTTTGTGAGAGGTGTATTGAGCCTCATTATGAGTTTGCCGGTCCGGATACAACGGTAGTGGTAAGATTGCCGGTACTGTTGTATCCGGACCAGCAAACTCTCAGTTTTTACTCGTGAGTGCCTTTCATTCCAGCAGGTTTGACCTGGCAGAATGAAAGGCACCCGCAAGCACAGTTTTCCTGTAGCACAGGCACCATAAGGAAAGGGCAATTACCGGGTCTGGCAGGGCAGGAATACTCCGGTAATTGCCCATTTGCGGGTGCCCGATTTCTTCACAAGTTTGGAGGTAGCCTGCCTGTATTACAGACATGGCTACCTCCAAACTTGTAATGAGGCCCATTGTGTTTTGTAGCGTGGCTGTTGGTTGAATTATATGTTAGTCAACTATCTCAATGGGTCTTGTCTATCATCCTTTTCCACGGATGGCCTACTCGTACAGCGGCCCACTGAGTATGACCCTATTATTCCTGTGTATCTACGACAACTTCCTTACATTGCTAAAATCCCACAATGCATATTTTATTCAGTATCTATGCAAAATCGAACAGTACCTGGAGAATGACATACTCTAGAGGACCGCACGTGACAAGATAATGCTGAAAAGGAGATGGTAATGTAAAGTACTCAGCCTCATGGAACAAAACAAAGATCTCCAGATGTAAAAAAAAGAAATGTGTGCATATGTTTTGCTAAGTTATCAAACACAACAGTTGCATTTGTGAAAAAGGCAACATCACTAGGTTTTTGCATGGATTCTGGAGATTTATGCATGTACAGGTTCACACAAAAGTTAAGACCTGAATTTGGCAAATAATTGTCTACGGCTACGTCGAGTTAACTCATGCTTAGTATCACATGTGCAGAGCAGTTGACGCAACAGTATATTGTAGGGTGTAATAACACTGATAGTGCATTTTATATTGACAGAGTATGAGTTTTGTAGCAGTAATGGGTGTAGGAATTAATTTGTAATAACATGTGCAGATATCTTTCAAAGCAATGTATGTATCAGTTTGATCAAACCTAGCAAATCTCTCAGAAACATGGCTCTTTCAACACACCTGACCAGGGACTCATTCCAATGAGTGTACATACCTATGCACAGAGCTGACAGTACTGCGATACTGAACAATTATGGCAGGCCAAATGCTGGCTACCCACACTCTGTACAGCGCTCTGATACTCTTGAGCTAGTTCCATGCTTTAGAAAATAAAAATAAAACTTTTTTTTTTTTTTTTAACTATGCTAATGCATGCTGATTAGTAGCGTGAAATGCTTTGCCTGCTCAGGAATAGTTCAAGGTCACGTAAATTATGCGGCAGCCACTGAGATTGAAACTACAGGATCTTAATGGACAAAGTGTTGGTAGGAATGCCAATGTGTGCCCACTCTCAGAAACGTAAGATAACCACATTTCCCATCAAATATCGTTCTCTCCCTTACTGTGCACCAACTACGTCTACATGTTAATGTTCTTTGAGAACCAGGAGTCCTGGCATTTTAATGATCTCATTACCGTTGTCAAACGGTCTTTCTTTCTCGTGTACAAAGATGCTCAGAAGCCCAAACAGGAAACAGGGAGCGGCAGCACTGTTCTTCAGGTACAACATGGGGGCACATCATTCACATTTCAGAAATTTAAAAGAATAATAAAATACCTGTATCTTAGTCCACTGTTCAGTAACTTCTCCCCTTGGAGGCTTCCAACAACAGGGATGATAAACCCTTAATACCACCTGTGTTTCTAATGCTTCTTCTGCTTTGCAAGACAGTCATTTTTACATTAGAAACAGGAGGTCCAATATTGATTTGCGGTCATTACAATGATTTCCACAATATTGCAAGAAGTGTGCACTGCAAATCAGAAATTACCCAATCTGATCATTTCGAAGTGATCGTTTGGTAGTGATGCATTTTGGGGGTAGCGAGCCGCCCCCTACTTCCCGAGGTTTGTAGGCAGGGGACAGGAAAAAAAAGAAGAAAAGCGGCCCCTGCAGCGTCAGATCCGACCCACATAGGAGGGACGGAACTGACGCTGCATGGTCAGAAGAAAAGCGGACACCAAAAAGGTAAGTAGAGGTGGGTGGGGGATGTATTGGGAGCCATGGGGGGTTTAAGTTTAGACGGATTTGGCCGTGGCAACATTGACTTTGCAGCAAAATTGACCACAGTCAATTCGGTTGTGAAGAATTCTGCCACGGCCAAATCGTATACATCTGCAAATTTTAATTAAGCTGGTTGATAGTGATATGTGTAAACAAAATGACTTGTTCAATGTTACTTGGTGTGTGCTTTAAAACATTTTCTCATTACTTCAGCAGATGAAAAGATTTGGTTCATTGGGCATTTGTTTGTGGCATGAGCATAGAGGACAGCCCAGCAATGGCCACAGAGTGTAGCAACATTGGGTTGAAAAGAACAAGGATGCTTTGTTATGGTATGTTGGGGATGAGGTGGGCTGCCTTGCTGGCCACAGTAAAGAAGCAATTGAGAACGGCCGCAGCACATAAGATTTTGGTGATACACCTGGGGGGGTAATGACATTACCTCACTGGAAGGCGGTGACTGCTGCACCACATGCAGCAAGCCATAAGAGCCCTGACACACATGTTGGGTTGCACAGATATGGTCTGTTCGGAGATATTTGCTAGGAGGGCATGGCTGGGAGCATGGTCAAGTTCTCCAATTGAGAAATCAAGGCAGAGAATAAATAAGGCAATGGAGAAATGTAAGCAGATGGAGGGTCCAGTCTTTGTCAAGCCGACCGTAGCTGAGGATGTTCTGTGAGAAAGACCAGATACATTTTTCATCCTGATGTCATGCACCTATTAGACAGATGTCGCAATGTTTTCCTGCTCGATATTTTTGGTGACCTTCGGAAAGCCGAATGCGAGTAGGAGCAACAGTGAGCAGGAGTAATAGTCGGTAGGATGGCATTGGAGGGCATCCCCAAAGAATGGCAGAGTTACTAACCGATCGTAGCTGAGGAGAAATCAAGCTATGAATGGTAGCCCCGAGTATTACCCGCTGGCTGCAGTAGCCAGGGCGGGTGCTACGTGCGCTTTCACCCCTAGGGCCAGTTGGACTCCTCAACCATTGCAATGGCCCAGGGTTTATTGCTCCACGCAGGGCTATGGGAATCATGAGACTGTTGCTGAAAGCAAGGCTACCAGAAGCAGGTTTGGCCGAAAAAGACTTAACCAGAAGTGACTGGTTCACCCGGAAGTAATACTGTGCCAAAATTAGGGTTCACCGGTTTGGTTTGAAGCCCAGGAATGGTAAAGGGCCACACTGAGAATGTGCTTCGGAAGAGGTCACCTTGGAGCATGGGCACTGCTAGCATTGCCTGAAAGTTGACTGAATAAAGTGACCTGTTTTCTTCCAAAAATCAAAATGTCTATGGGTACATTATATGAATGCATTGTTAAAATGTATGAGTGGGCCATAGTAGGTGCTAACGGCGTTATGCACTTTTTACAGCTGATTTTTGTGAATTTGCCTCTCTAGATATATATTTTGCTCTGCATGTGTACAACATGGGCATGTTTACACTGCAAAAGTGCACTAGATGTGGCCAGAGAAATGGTTGGAACTGCAAAACCACCATGTTTGCATGTGCCCAAGTGTATTCGATTATCCCACATAAGAGCGAAACTCATGAAGGATTATGTTGATTGAGAAAAACAGAGCAAATAAATGCTATTTCTTTATTTTTCATTTACTTTTATTTTTTGGTCATTTGTAATGCGAACTGTACAGCAAAATTGCGTTTAAAGGTGCATCAAGACAAGGCGGGGTAAGGAAGGAGGAATACAATAAAAACAAAACGTTCTTAAAAGGTCCTGACACATTCCGAACGTGCAAGTGCTTATAGCATGAGAACAGAACAGGGGAGATGGGGAGGAGGGCTAGTGCAGGATGGAGGAAGGGATGAAAACAAACAGAACACACTAACTAGATTGTGACATGATGAGATGATTTAGAACGTGCAATTGCTGAGACATGAAAAAGGGGAGATAGAGGGAGGGAGGGGAGTGCAGGACGGGGAGAAGGTAGGGGGTACAATACAGTGCAGGAACAAGTAGGTAGGTAAATTGCAAATTATGGAGAAAAAAAACAGACATGCAATAATGAAAGGCAGGTGAGAGTGTCTGCAGATTGGAAAAACCTTGCCTCATGGAATGAGTGGCTACTTCAGGTATGAATACAAACAATTAAGAGAAGCAGGTAAGGGTGCCTGCATACTTGAAAAGCCTCACCTCATGGAATGATGGGCTGCATCAGGCATGCAGACAAACAATTAAGACAACCAGCTAAGGGTGCCTGCAGACTGCAAAGGTCATGCCTAATGGAATGAGAGGCTACATCAGGCATGCAGACAAACAATTAAGACAAGCAGCTAAGGGTGCCTGCAGATTGGAAAAGCCTCACCTCGTTGAATGAGGGGCTACATCAGGCATTCAGACAAACAATTAAGAGAAGCAGGTAAGAGGGCATGCAGACAAACAATTAAGACAAGCAGCTAAGGGTGCCTGCAGATTGGAAAAGCCTCACCTCGTGGAATGAGGGGCTACATCAGGCATGCAGAGAAACAATTAAGAGAAGCAGGTAAGAGTGCCTGCAGACTGGAAAAGCCTCACCTCATGGATAGAGGGGCTACATCAGGCATGCAGGTAGGCTTAAACATTGGAGTGTTGCACACATTTGGGACTCTTCACCTGGGTCTACAACACATTTGTTGGTACAATAGGTAAGTTGCAAATGTTTTGACTGGCAGCCTCAAGGTGAGGGGGTGCATCAAGTAAGAAGGTACGGGTAAGTTCCATAGCTGAGGTGAGGCACGAGGGAGGGTACAGGCAAAATATAGAGCATGTGCGCCGCAGATAGAACAAAAGGGGTTATGTGCCACACGGTACGTTAAATGGCGAAAAAGATGCAAATACAGCTAGGAAAGAGGTAAGGTGGAAACTTAGCACAGAACAGAGTCGGGGCACGAGAACAAAGAAAAGTGCTGTAAAAGAAGGAGGAGTTGGAGGCATGTAGAGATGAAAGTACAGGGCACCATACATTCAGTGCATGGAATTACTGCCATCTGCAGTAGCGGGCCCAGCAGATAACCCAAGACTGGCAGGGCACACCTCATGGTGCAGGGGGTAGTAATGGGGAATGAAGTAGGTGAAATGATCAGCAGATAGATGGGAAAGCGCTTACCCGAGAGAAAGACTTTTAGGGGTGTGTGATGGGGTGAAAGGAATCTATCCACCAAACCATGACATTCTGGTGCTACTACACCTTGCATTGGTGAGATGCAAGCAATACTAAGGCGCGCTTTCGACAAGGGTTTAATGCAAAATGAAGAATAATTTGTATTTGTCAGATGTGCTCTAAGATGCAATCCAGTGATAGCTAAAGTTCCTGGAAAAACTGTTTAGTTCAATGACCAACCATATGGGAAAATAAAGTAGCACTCTATAAACGTCTCCGGAGAAAGGACTGTACTGCACAACTTAATCTGCCTCGTTGCCTCAAATCTTGACTGGTCTTGCTATACTCGGGTTGTTTCACACTCCACACCACTTCACAGTTTTATTGATGATGCTTGCTCCTTATTAGGCTCTGTTTGGAGTTTTTTTTCGCGAGTACTTACTTTAATGGAACACCGTGGAATCACAAAACTGCTACAACACCTACTGGGCACAACCATAAAATAAAACCGCTTCACTTGTAACAGGATATTTTGATGAGTCACAGTTTACGAGCGAACATCTGTTTCCATTTTTGCTTGAATTATTAGACAATTAGGTTAAACATTAACTGAACTGGGCCAGTATATCATTCCATAGGAAGCCATAAGTGGATTCCAAAAAATCTAAATGCACATTTCTGGTGTAGATCTAAATCTTCTGTGGCATCATGCCAGGTTAATATGGAGGCCATCATCAACTCTCTTATGATTAAGCAGTGACGTGCGTCTTCTTGTCTAGCTCCTTCCTGTCTCCTCTGACCTCAGCATGGTAATTAATTAATTACATTCATTAAACAATCCTTTAAAAACACTTAATACTGGAGACCAGTCTCTAAGTGTGGACCTGCATTGTCTTGCTTCGAAAGAGAACTGTGTTGCTGCAGAGCTATTCTCCGCCTGGCACTGAGAAGCCAACTGCTGTGCACAATGCGCCTCCCGACGGCGGTTGTGCCGTATACCTGTCCAAGAGGCTGCCGTTGCCTCCAGCGCTGTAAAAGGCCTTATGCCAAGTGCTTTCTTGTGCTCTGACTGCATTGGAGTCACAGACCTCTGGTGGTAGCATGCTGTAGAGCCAGCGTCATTGGGATGCAACATCACAACGGAAGGGTGCCTGAGGGAAATTTGAAGTAGCGGGGTGGTAGTTTATTTTTTTTTTCTTCTTTGGTGGGGAGACAGTAGAGGGAGATTGGCCAGTCCGTATGACTTTCAGTTCCTGGATTGTGGAAGAATGTGGGTGATTATGTTTATGGTTAGATATTTGTAAAGCGCACTTGGTACCCAAAGTCTTAAAGGCACTGACTCACAGACAGAAACCAGGACAACATGGAGCAGACCTAAGATATAGGGGGTCATTCCGAGTCTGGAGGTAAGGTACAAACCATGCCGGTATTGATTTACCGGCATGGATTTCCGCTCCATGCCATTCCGACCCCTCAGACCGTAAATTACGGCACCGTAAACTACAATGCCGTAATTTACGGTCTTGGGTCGCGCGCGCGCACCACCATGGCAAAATTAACGCCATGGCGTAAACCGGAGCTGATTCCAAGTAAGGACCACACGTAAATTACGTCCTCCTCAAGGCCGTAAAGTACCTTACCGGCATGGAGTACATACAGGCATCTCAGAGAAGGAGTAAAGAACCCTGAGCAGTGGGACCCAGAGCCACAGGTGCACACATGCAACACAGACGGAGGCCAGGAGTCTGGCTTAGTAGAAAAGGAACACACCCACACACCACCACCCTCCCACACCAAGATGACACCAATTGAACAATCAAGTCCACAACCACACAAACTCCTGCAACAACACCAGGCCCCCCCACTGAGGAGACACAGGGGTAGAAGGAGGGGGGAGACAGGCCCTGCATGCAGCACCAGTGCATCCTCCGTTACCACCCCTGCAGCCCCCATGCACACGTAGCATGACTTGACGCTCTAGGAGAAGGCCTACCAGACAGACACCCCTGACCACCTAGACTGTGACACCGTCACCACCATATTGCGGCACAGACACAAGACAAGCGAGCACCATACAAATGTACAGTGCCAACCCGGCACAAGTGATGGTGTTGCCTGTGCCCCACACCCATGCCAAAGGCACCCACCAGCACACAGTGGCATGTCACAACCGTCCATTATGCGGCCACATATCCAAGTGCCCTTACACCCCCCCAAACACATCCCCAAACACACAAGGGTCCACCGATCTCCAACATGGACCACCCATGAGACACACAACAGTAAAGCTGGACCAAAAGCAAATGGAGGCATGGCAAATGACAATGTTGCCCCTGACAGCACCCACCGGTCGTATGTGGACCAGCTTGGCATGCACTTTGCGGACATCAACTGCAAACAATACCACTCCCCCTACGTGCAGATGGAATGCAACACTACCAAGAACCGCACACATGGGTGGGCCCGACACCAAACAACTACACATGACTCAAAGGGCCTGTGAAATGACATGATATGATATGGCATTTGGAACGCGCCCATACACAAGTGTCTCAAGGCGCGACGAGGCAGGGAGGGGGGAACAAGGGGAAGACAGACAACGATCCCACCAGGCCAGGTGTCACACAGACCGCGCAAGTGCAGGGGTAGTGAGAATGGAAAAAGTGCAAGTGCAAGGGGACGGGGGAAGTGCAGTACAAAGTAAGTCGAATATCCAAAAATAAATTAATAGGGCCAGCTGGTGGCAAGTGCAAGGTAAGTGCAGACAAGTGCTGGGAAGGGGGGGCTGTAGGGATAGAGAGACAGTCCCGCAGTGCAGGGGTTGCCAGGGAGGCAGTGCAAGTGGAGAGTGGCTGGGCCCAGGACCGAGGTCGGCGAGAGTGGCCCAGATCCAGATCCTGTGCAGTTTCAGTGAAGAATTCAGCAGGGGAGAGGGAGAGAGAAAGCAGAAGCAAAGAGGAAGGTCATGAGGTGCTTCCGGAACCAGAGATGGTTCTCCTCAAATATCAGGGATGCAGGAAGGCTGTTCCAGAGGGAGGCCCCTGCCGCGTAGAGAGATCTACCCCCAGCTCGTTGCTCTGAGAAGCGGCTGACCCTGAGTGAGTCGGAGACGGATGAGCAAAGGTCTTGGGAAGGAAGACATTCAGGAAGAGAGAGTAGAAGGTATTCATGCCCCAGGCCCCAGAAGGCCTTGTGGACAATGCATAGTGTTTTTAACTTAAGGGAAGGAGGGAGTGGGTGTGCCGATGAGGAGAATCTCAGTCTCACTAGCATTAAGGCAGTGTTCATTGGCTGCACACCATTCCTGGATATCAGACAGACAGTCAGAGATGAGGGAAGGAGAGGAGGACGCCGAGGGTAGGCTGAAAATTTGCCGGGTATCGTCCTCATAGCGCTGAAAGTTTGGGCAGAGGGTGGCGATGCGGTGGCCAAGGAGTGCCAAATACTGGTTGAACAGCCAGGGAGGGAGATTAGATCCCAGGGGAACACCACAGGTGGAGGAAAAGATGTCAGAGAGGAGGGCCCCAAGTTGGACCTGGGAGGGTCGATTGAAAAGGAAAAAGGTCAGCACGCTACCGCGCCACATGGCCCAACATGCAGGATGACCTGTCTGGCTGGCTGTTGAGTCATCTGACTGTGTCATGCAAGTGCACTGGTGCCACAGGGTGGGTGCCTGCATGAACCAACTGCGTAGCAAAGATGGAGCCATTGTACGTTGTTCACCCTGACAACACACCTGCCAAAGAACCAGGGCAACGGCACATATAAACATATTTTCACTTTGCCAGAATAAGGCACCCACATCACACTACATCTACACCAACTGACAAGGGATGGGCACACTACACCAGCACCACTCATTGGCGGACACCACAACCGCAAGTGCATATCCGAGGGCACACTGCACATTCACATTGCGGCATCCCCCAGCCTTGCACCACATTGGAGACCCACCCCTGGAAGTGTAATTCACGGAGGACAGCAGGGGTACGATATCACGTCACCGGCATGGCACCCCCATAGGAGTGTTGGGAATCACCATAGAATGGATCAGAGCTGGATGATGGACATGATCCACAGCCAAATGAGAATGTACACAGTACACAGCACCAGAATGATCCGACATCAGAACAGCAGCATGCGACAAAGGAACATGTACCCCAAGATGTCCACACCACCGTTCACGGACCATCATGTAGACACGACACCCCACAGCAGTACATTGCATCGGACACATATTTGTGTCCCTGATCGTGCCGAATATATCAATGTACATGTACATATGGCCATCATCGAAAGCCTGCCATGACAGCCAAATGCTGTTCACCACCATGACAGTCCACACACCCACCTCATTTTGTGACACATGCGTGTAGATGCAGCAGTCACCAGGTTTGCGTGATGCACATATGTGCCCGCGAACCAGGACTGGTGGCTGACCCCTCCACTGATATCTGGTGTCGAATGGGCCCATGCCATATGTGCAGATGGACAAAAAGTGCAATGAAGAATGTCCACAACGGTTCAACTTTGCAACACCAATTGTGTATTGAGATAACAAGAAATGAAAAAACAGTGCTTACTTCAGCAAATGCCCATGCCCCCTCCCCCCTCCCCCCAACTCCAGAACACAACATCACCCCCCTCCCCCTAACCCCAGAACACATCACCCCCCTCCCCCCAACCCCAGAACACAACATCACCCCCCTCCCCCCAACTCCAGAACACAACACCACCCCCCTCCCACCTCCCCCCAACTCCCGAGCAGTCGTCCCATGTAGGATCTTGGGACCACATGTGGCAATCCCGTTTGCGCAAGGAACGCCGGAGGCGTCTCTCCGGGCTGCCTTGCATGGCCTCACTTGTCTCGGACGTGCCCTCCTGCTGTGGCTCCGTATTTTGACTCCCTGCCTCAAGGGCATTAGCAATGCGGTTGAGGACATGGCATAGCCGGGTTGTATTGTCCGTCAGGGAGTTGCACAATCTGGTGGTGCAGTCGTTGAGGGACTGGCGCATTTGATCGAGTTCCTCATGCAGTCCAGCCCTGGTCTGGCGATTATCCTCAATATAGTTCCCTATGAGATCGCTCAATTGCTGAACTCTGAACTGGTCAGGTGAAGGGGGGCCATCGGATGATCTACTTGCACCAGCATGCTGTGCAGGGGGTTGTATGGGTGGACTGGGGGGAACGACGTCACACCCCAGCGGGTCAAGTTCAAGGCTGTGCACTGGTGATGGTGCATCCCCGGAGTCACTGCATGACGCCAGTGTCACGAGGCATGGTTCCAGCATTTGCATGCTCTCCTGGTCGTCCTCCGACATGGGCCCCTGGATGGGTGGCGGGTTGGGCTCCCATTCATCTGGTGCGGTAGCAGCAGTCTCCCCTGAAATGCTCGATTGTGCTGAGGTAGGGGTCTGCTCGGCTGCTGCCACGGATGTTGTGTGGCTTGCTGGTCTGCCAGCTTCAAGTGGCCTTTCCGTAGGCTGAGGGGTGGTTTTCTTGGCTGCTGGCTTCGGCCTGGCCCTGCCAGGCCGAAGCCAGCAGCCAGCAGCCAGGTGCTTGGCCGGCTTCCTTGGGGCTCTGTGCTGTCATGGTCTGTGCCTTTGGGGGTAGGAGAGAGGGACAACATTAGTGTATGTGCTATGTCCTATTTGCATACATGGTTGCATGGACATTTCAGTCATTCACGGGTTGTTCAGTTTGGGGGGTAGCTATGGCAGTGGTACATGTGCATGGTGATGACATATACACATGTTTGGGAGTGATTCGTTGTGCCCTGTTCATGTACATTTCGGCAGGTACTATGCCTACCACGCTGGACGGTGTGCATGATGGGCTGTGCAAGTCAGCCCAGTATGGTTGATGTGCGTTATGTACTCGCACTTGGGCCAGCATTAGGCGGCACTTGCCTCAGCATTTGTTGGATAGGGGGATGCGTTGGATGGGGGGAGGGCAACACGAGAGGGTGCCTTCGATGGCCCCTGGGTCAGTTTACATGATGCAATGGACATTGCCAGTGTGCACTGTCAACACTCACCTCCTTCTGCAGAAGTCATTCCGCCGCACTCCATGGTCCCCACGCCCTCTATGGATTCCGTGCCAATGAGCTGCACGCAGGTCTCCTCCCACGGCTCTAGTTGGACCTGTGTACTTGGCCCACCTCCCGTCTGCAGGGCCTGGCTGCGGTTGGTGGAGAGGAGGCCCCGCACCCGCACCCGCAGGTCGTCCCACCGCTTGCGGCAGTCCCTTGGGGTGCGGGGGGTGCTTCCAACAGCGCTCACCCTCTGTGCCAGTTCCGCCCAGATGGTCTTCTTGCGGAGGGTTGATTCCCTGCACATGTCGCCGCTGAAAACTACATCAGCATGCTCTGCAAGGTAGTCTACCATGACCTGCAGTTCATCGGTGGAGAATTTCACCTTGCGGACGCGATCCGCCGCCCTTTTTGGTGCTTTCGGCAATTCCTGCGGTGCCTGGTCCGGTTCACGACTTTACTTTCCTCACAGGGCTGCTGGCAGCTGCGGATGGCAATGGATTGTGTTTTTAAAGATGGCCGCCGCTCTCCTTCCCGTTCCTGTGCGATGTCGTAATTTCCGGATCCGTTTTTCGGCGGAGACCGTAATTTACGGTTTCTGTAAATTACGGTCACCGTAAATTATGGTCACCATTATGCACTGTCGCTAATGCTTACCGGGCGGTGTAGTACTTTACGTGTTGGTTGCATGCCGGTAGGGGTTTTTCGGGGGGTTTTGCGGCAGGCCGCGCGGTCCTTTTCCAGCATGGCGGAAAGCACGTGTACGTGAGCTTGGAATGGGCCGTAATTTTCGGACTTCAACCAGCACGGTGTCGTACTTTACGCCATGCCGGAAAATACAGATACTTACCGGCATGACTCGGAATGAGGCCCATAGTATTGTCATGTGGGATCAGTAAGAAGGCCATTGAATCCTAGGGCTAAAAGAAGAGAGCGGTCTTCGATGTTTTCTTAAACTTCCAGATTAGTGTGGTGAGGAGTTGTAGGATGGCAGGTAATGTTTATTTTTTTTTATTTTTTTACGTTTATAAAGCGTACAAGGCAGCCATAGGGCATCGTGGCACTGTTAGAAGAAAGGCTTACTTATTTGCAGGAGACAGAAGGAAAGCAGGCAAGTACAGTCAGCCTGTCTGGTTCGTGGTTACAATGAACGTGATACCAGACAGGTAGTAAATTAGCATGCAGTGTAACAACGGGTGGGAGAATCGGTGGTTCAATGGTTACAGGGGAACCGGGTACACCTAATACTCAATGGACCAGAAATGTGTGGATACCCAAGGCTGTAGTGTGACCTAGTTGAAGAGTCTTGTTTTGAGGGCTTTGCAGAAGGGCATGTGGGAAGTCATATTCCTTAGGGAGAGTGGGAGTGCATTTCAATCTTTGGTAGTCAAGAAAAGGAAGCTGGTGCCGTCTGCTTTAGCTGTTTTGATGATGGGGATGTTGAGCTGGTTGGAGCTTATTTCTAGCAGGTGTGACTTAGTGATAATTTGCAAGAATCGGAGCAGCGTTGCAGGTTACTACAACTGGTGCCGGGTTCACTGGATAAAATTCTTTTTGGCAGAATTATAAGCGTCTTTTAGCAGTCACTGGGAGTAGATTAGGAGCTAATACAGCAGCCGGGTATGCGTTTTAAGTGTAACCGTCATGGGAAGATGAAAGGCAGGGGTGGACTGCTTAGCTAGTGGATTGCGCACTATTACAGGAACAAGATATGGTCAAACATAGTAAAACATTGTTTTGAACAGAGGAAGCGCTAAGCAATGTTCCGGTCAAACGATAGTGTGCGCTCAATGTTGGCTACAGTCTGCACAACTAAGGTCTTACAGTATTACACGCCAGGGATTTAACCAAACATAGTTAAACATTGTATTAAAGCAAGGGAGGGGCTAGGCAAAGCTTGTGTCGTAGGAGGGTGCACGCTTAATACTGGACACATTCTGCACAATTCTGGTCTTACAGTATTACACGCAAAGGATCTACTTTACTTTACTTTATTACATTTATAGTGCGCATCTATAGACCCGTAGGTCTGAGGGCGCCGACAAAAAGACGAAACTGACAAAAAACAAATAGAAGCTGTCCTGGGACAAGAAGGTTGTCTAGTCAAACATTAGACATTGTTATAGGAAGGGGAGAAACTAGACAGTGTTACGGTCATATGATGATGCACGGTGGCGGCAGTTTGCACGTCGTGGGCTGCGTTGAGCTTGCTGTGACTATTAAACAGCAGTGGCAAGTGACTTAAGAGCAGGGCAGCATTGCATGCAAACATTAAGGAGAATTTGGCATATATGTCAAGTTGGTGGCGGGCCAGTGGCAGTTTAGAGAATTACACCAGTGTGGCTGGCATTCCTTCCGTTCCTCCCAGCACCGACAGGCTCGGACAGGAGCCTTCGTTGGGTGGCCTTTGCTGGGGGCCGGCTTTCGCCTGCCAGCATTTACTGATTGGCAGAAGTAGAAGGCACTAGCCAATCTGCTGCAGATATTCGAGTGGTTTGTGGGGATAGTTCGAATTTCTAGGCGGTTGACATCTTTGAATAAGTAAACCCTTGTGCTTACCTTTACGAAGATTTGCACAGCGAAGGAAATAAAGATGTAGCACATAAACCGTGCAGCCGATCTAATAAAGATGATATGATGGAGGATCTGCGAGCTCCGTACGAGATGGTGATGTGAAAGCAGCTATTCAGCTGAATGCGTCGTAAAGTTCACATGCTTACATCAAACCCAGATACAGATCTGGCTTGGGTGACGGCACTGCTCCTGCAGCGCACAGCAGGGAACAAGCTCCTTCAACAGTTCTAGCTCCTAGGGTTGTGTTATGCTTTTTCAGGTGGTTGAGGAACGGAAGGAAGCCACATCAAGAAAGAGAGGAATGTTTTTATTTTCAAGTAAGGGGGTTGTCGATGGGAAGATAGAAAGACAGCAGATATTATTTTCACCCTGCCTGTGGTTAGCTCATACCTGCAAACTCCATCATCTAGAATCTTGGGCCACTGGGGCAGTGGAGCCGGTGTAATGATAACTCCTGGGGCCGGATATGCACAGTTAAACTGTGGATGGGTTACTTGGAACACCAGGGTACCTCCCACTTCAGTGCTCGGGTGCTGTTTGTGTTGTCTATCAGAGATCAGATTACAGAAACTATGCAACAATTGAGCACATTAATGATTGCAATAGATATCCTAACAATTACATGGCCTAGCCCTCATAATTGTATTGTATGATGTATTATGTGATATATCTGATCACAGGTCACTGCCTTACTGTAACCCAAGGCACAACCTGCTCACATTGTAACTAAGTCTTCCTTGCAAGTAACAGTGCCACAATGCCCCTGGGCTGCCTGCGCGCTATATAAGTTTAATAAATAAATAAATAAATAAATAAAATAAATAAATAAATCCTGCTTGTATAATACAAAACACAAAAAAGAGGGTTATGTCCCAAACCATGTTACATATAATTTATATATGGGTGACTATCAACTTTGGGAAATTATTCCACCAAGGATTTCAGATTTATTCTGTATATGGGTGAACTTCAACACGTTTTGACCCTTTCCTGTGTTAATGTCAAGGCCTCAAGGCATAGAGTTCTAAGTTTGTGTGTTGCATGTATTCTATAATTGGCTTCAACGGAAGCCATTTACAACAATCATGTATGCACTGGGAATACATGAAGTATTGTTATCTTTGAATTGTGTTTTCTGAGACACATAAAAAGAAAGACTGACAAAATTGTATTTGTTCATATTGAAAGTGTTTCAACTCAGTTCCACAGTTGATCCTCACAAGCAGTAATCTTTGAAGAAACCATGAGGTACCTCATGAATACTTGCAAGTTACCTCTTTGAAAATGTAGTGTCCCATTAATTTCCGCTCGTCACTCGTAGGCAGACACACTTTTAAGAAACTCCCCTCTTCTACCATCAGAGAACCTTCACTGCCCCTGGCACTCATCTCCGGTGCCATAAAACAAAATTTGGGGCCCGCCTGCAAGTCATGCTGAGGGGGCCATCCCCCAACTCGGCAACAAATCATGGGTCACGCCACACTCTGAGCCGGCATAGATTACAACACTTGCACAATACGCACAAACGTGCTGCTGCAGGGTACAGCGCACACTCAACTAGGAGAAAGATATACATATGTGTTTTAATGCAGTGTACAGCACACTTTCTGAGATAAATTGGCTAAAAAGCCAGAGCGTTTGCAACTGTTTTCCAGCATAACACCAATCCAAAAATCCAATACATGAAAGTCACCAACAGTGCACAGGAATATTAATGCTTTAATTAATATAATGCTTTGCTATTAAAAATGCCATGTCACAATGAAAACATGTCCAAATGGCTGCACAATGTACACCAGTCTAGGCACGTAACAACATATTACAGTACAGCATGGCCACATTTAGACATACCTAGACTGGTTGCACCAAAATGCCAGTCGAAGCAATAACACTTATCATGGTTATTTGATCACAGATGCCCCAAACAATATACTATACCACAGTAAGAAACGGCTAGACTGGCAGCACCCAAATGCAGGACTGCGTTATCACAGATGCCCAGTTTTAAAAAGTCAAGCCAAACCAAGAAATGACTAGACTGGCTGCACCAAAATGCCTCTCTAGCCACTAATGCCACATATCATGCCTGCTTAGCCTGGACATGGAAGCCATTACGATTTATCGCACAATCCACATCCAACCACACCCCCCACTCATCCCCTCTCCCTCCCACCTCCTGCCCCAACCCCAAAAATCTGCTTCTCGGACCAGAATTACCTCCACGTTCCTTTTCCTTGTCTCAGTGCTTACGAATGAGGCTCCTTGCCTCATAGGTAAGTACTGGGATGAGGAAGAGTGGGACTAGGAGTAATGAGGTAAATTGCCTCATACATAAGTACTGGAGCGAAGAATAATAGGGCGATGAGAAATGAAGATTAACAAAAAGTAACCAAGGGAGAAAACAACACCATTGAGCTGACTGGGCTTCAACTCCACTCCCGCCCTCTGAAATTGTGGGCTATGTTGACTCGACCTGGCCTACCTAGACAGTCTTTGCTGGACAGAACAGGACACAGATGTTAAACCGCACCTGGATTTTGCTGTTAACAAAGGCCCGGCATTTATTAACGTAAAGCATTTCACTGTTAGTACCTGCATTCAATTGCAAAAACGTTTAGCCAATTGAAATGTTGATGTCGGTTTAGGAAGTGATTGGAAGGGTAGAGAGGAGACAGAAGACTGCTTATTCTCACAGTAGTCTATAAGTGGGTGCTTTCGGACTTAAAGGAGAGAGTTACCTGATTGTAACATTGAAGCTGCATAGAATAGTCTCATTAGAATGAATAAAGAAGTTAGATGCCCCCACACAAATAGGTTTGCCCCTCCCCCACCACCAGTGAAGTTAGCACCTCTCCCAACATTTGAAGGTTTAGCCCCCCTGAAATGTAGGTTTTGTTGCGCCCCTTAACACAAGCACACACCATTCACCATACACACACACGCACACCCAGCCACCCATACATTTAAGTGTGTACCATTTCGCCATATAGGCACACCCAGGCAACCACCCATACTTTTATTTATTTTATTGTGCATTTGTAAGGCGGTTATAAATTAAGTACATTTTGCACCCTTTCACCATACAGGCACACTGATGAAGCCACCCTTACATTTAAATGTGCACCCTTTCACATACAGGCACACACACCCAGGTAGCCACCCATACATTTAAGTGTGCACCCTTTCATATACAGGGACACCCAGGCAGCCACCCATACATATAAGTGTGCACCCTTTCCCCATACACTCACACAGGCAGCCACCTATACATTTAAGTGTACACCCTTTCACCATACAGGCACACCCAGGCAGCCACCCATACATTTAAGTGTGCACCCTTTCATATACAGGGACACCCAGGCAGCCACCCATACATATAAGTGTGCACCCTTTCCCCATACACTCACACAGGCAGCCACCTATACATTTAAGTGTGCACCCTTTCACTACACTCACACAGGCAGCCACCTATACATTTAAGTGTGCACCCTTTCATCATTCAGGAACACCAAGGCAGCCACCCATACATTTAAGTGTACACCCTTTCACCATACAGGCACACCCAGGCAGCCACCCATACATGTAAGTGTGCACCCCTTCACCATACACTCACACATGCACACGTCATGCGGTTGAGGGGAGCCCTATTACCTCAAAAAGAAATTGTTTTTTTGAAGTCACTCCAACTATATAAAGAAATGTATCCCTGTTAAGGACCAAACCATCAATGAAATAAGTTCTTCATGGAGGCAGAGTGACTTCAAAACGAAACAGTTTATTTTTGAAGACATAGAGCTCCCCACACTCCATGACACTGATGCCTCCAACCTAGAGGATTCATGTCATGAGGTTGGGGGAGCCCTCGGACTTCAAAAAGAAATAGTTTCTTTTTGTAGTGGGAGAATGTATTCTGCTACAGAGTTCACCATTCAAGAGGGAGAGTTTATTCTGCTACAGATTCTCCCCTTCAAGGTGGAGAGTTCATTCTGATACAGAATCTCCCCCACCAAGGGGGAGAGTTTATTCTGCTACAAAGTCACCCCTTAAAGGGTAGAGTCGAGTTTGGTACAGTCTCCCACTTCAAGGGTGAGGGTGTATTCTGGTACAGAGTCTCCCCCATCAAGGGGGAGGGTTTATTCTGATACATAGTCTCCCCTTATTCTGATGCAGACTCGCCGCTATAAAGTGTGAGATTGTATTCGGTTACAGGGTCTCTCCTTAAAAGGTCTCTCCTTAAAGGGTAGAGTTGATTTTGATACAGAGTCTCCCCCTTCAAGGGGGATAGTTTATTCTGCTACAGAGTCAGTTTAGTCTGCTACAGAATCTCCCCCATCAAGGGGGTGAGTGTATTCTGTTACAGAGTCTCCCCTTTCAAGTGGGAGATTGTATTCTGCTACAGATTGTCCCCTTCAAGGGGGAAGAGTTTATTCTGATACGGAATCTCCCCCATCAAGGGGGAGAGTTTATTCTGCTACAGAGTCTCTTCTTAAAGGGTAGAGTTTATTCTGATGCAGGGTCTCCCCCTTGAAGGGGAGACTATATTCTGATACAGACTCTCCCCTATCAAGGGGGAGAGTTTATTCTGCTACAGAGGGCCTCATTATGAGTGTGTCGGTCCAGAAACAACGGTGCTGGGAAGCCTGCCGGCACTGCCGTTTCCAGACCGGCACACTACAACTCTGTGGGCGGGTGCCGTCCCGCCTGCAAGGGTCAGACCTGACGGGCAGAACAGCACCCGCCCCCAGAGTTTTACGGAAGCACAGGCACCGTTATTAACAGTGCCTGTGCTTCCGTGGTCCCCATTCCCATGGAGTCCTAGTGGACTCCATGGGAATGGGGACTTACAGAATTACCGGCGCCTGACTTTCCCGCCGCTGGGGTCAGAATACCCTGGTGTTACCGGAAAGTCAGGCACCAGTAACATTTGCAAGTCCAGTCGGCAACCTGTCGGTTTTACCGGCACAGTTACCGCCGGGGCTTGTGATGAGGCCCACAGTCTCCTCCATCAAGGGGGACAATTTATTCTGATACAGAATCTCCCCATCAAAGGGGATAGTTTATTTTGTTACAGAATGTCCCCTTTCAAGGGGCAGAGTTTATTCTGATACAGCGTCTCCCCTTTCAAGAGGGGGAGTTTATTCTGGTACAGAGTATCTCCTCATCTAGGTGAAGGCTCAACGATATTTCAAAACAGAGAAGTCCATTGCCTGATTGGAAATATCCAAAACCCTCCCTAGAAGAGTAGAGACTCATTTGAAAAATAATGCCATCTACTGAAGAGTTCAAAATGAGAGAAAATGTATTTCTTGTCATGGGGAAAATGTATTTCACAGGGGGAGATTCCATTTCAGAATTATTTCTCCAGGGCCGACTTTATTTCAGAATAAAGTCTCCCGGGGGAGACTTTGTTACAGGGCAGGGTTTATTTTGTGACATCGGCCCTAATCTTCGTGTATTTTTTCCTTCAATCGTGTTTAGCAAAAACATTGATCAATAGTGGCAAAGCCCTTCCTAAAGCGCACCTGGGCGTCCAGAATTATATTGTTTGAGGTTGCATAATCCTCTAAACCTGCAGCTGGACAGTTTGCAAACATGTTGTTTGATGTGCATATGTCTATATGTGAGAAGGATGCCTTTGAAAACATGGTTGCAAGCTTGAATCCATAAGTACTTAATGAGCACTGACCTTTGTGCTCATCATTTAATTTTTCACAGCACTCACCTTAACATTAAAGAGTCTCCAGCCACAAACTATTTATATGAATTCAGATTACATTAGTATTTGAATGTGGGGATAAAATGGATGTGACAACCCTCATGCCATTTCGGTGTAAAAGACGTCGTGTTTCTAGTTTCGAAAACCAGGATGGTGACACCTGGACAGAGGGTCCAACTGAGCCAGAGTTTCTGAAAAGGTCGGGCTTAGGGGGAAATTTGGATCTAAGTTTGTCTCTGCCTTTGGGCCTGAGTGTGTGCCTAATCCCAATGCACTGATATTATTGGATACTAATAGGTGTATTATATGTAGATGATGTCATTGTGGGTCAAATGGTGTCTGGTCTAACTTCCGCTACCCCAGTCATTTTGCTGAAATGAAGCCAGTGCTGCAAAATTGAAATGCTACCCGATGGTTCCTGGGAATATCATTTAGGTAGAGCATATGACGGCCAAACACAGCAATGACAAAGCATTACCAGCATCGCGCTGTTCAAACATATCTGGTCATGCTCGGTTGCATTACCACAATGGCAACTCTCTGGAAAGTTCCCATGATAGCAAACACACTCTGTGTAATCATAAGACAATGTTTCACAAGAAGACAAGCTTTACATTAGGTATTTCTTTATGCTTTTTCGCCTTTGCTATTTTCGATTCAGAGAACAGAGAGCTAGATTGCTTCTGCGTCTTCGTGCTCACTCTTATTGATGTGTGCGGGCAATTTTCAATGCATTATAATGACACACAATTGTGTGATGCCGCGGGTGCGCCGCGTCTCCTTACCGTTTAGATGCAGTTTTGTACTGAACAGCTCTCGTTTTAGCTGGATGTCATGTATGACAACGAGCGGATGCAGCACCTGGAAGGTACTTTTATGGAGGTCCTTTCAGCAGAAGGGATGCCAGCAGGTGGAATCAGACACTAACAGGGGCTTTTTTGGCACTATGCAACTTTGCTTCGTAGTGCCTGCCTTTTCAGTGGTGAGCTAACTAGTTCCCGCCACTCAGGTTTTTCCCGCCAATGGCCCTTGTCAGCGTAGCTCGTTGGAGGAATCTAGAGGTCGTCGGCTGTTTTCCTGATTCAAGCTCATCTGGACAACGTGGTCCCTGTTATTTACCTTTGGTGCTGGGATCTCCTGTTGTACTTGTCTTCGACATTTGAAATATCGACATTTGAAATATCGACAAACAAAGGATGCACCTTCTGCCCCCGATATGAGACCCATTGTCTTGGTGAGGGATCTCTGGTTAATTTATTATGTTCCTGTCAGCAGTCAACCTGAACAGAAACTGGAACCCCCCAACCCCCTGTTCTCACCATGGTGAGATTGCATGTTCAATACAAGCTGCCCGTGCCCAAGTACGTGGATGTGCTAAGGCTTATTTTGACGCAGGCTGTTCAACACTCGTTGAATGAAAATGTTCCACCTAGTTCTGAAATGATCATCAGCATCTCAGAAGGCCTTTTCTGGCATGGCAAGGAGATATATTGGACCATAATTAATGCCAAGATGTGTTGGAGAGATGGACAATTGTTTCGATAAAAAAACAGTGATGTGTACAAATGTCAATCACAAGTGCTGTACTCATTAAGGTCATATTTGTTCAATCAGTTTGTGGTTAACCCAATGGACCTCCAGCACCCTGATCTGGCGTGAACTAGAAATTCAATCCCTGGGTGTCTGGGCTTCTCAAGCGCTCCTCTGTTTCTACCAGAAAAGTGTCAATGCTTTCCAAGGTCCAGATTATCTAAAATGTGCAATGGTGCAGACATTTAATCAAATACCCTTAGTACCAGTGTTGCTGCTTTTGTAATGCACAATGGGACAAAGCAGGCTTTTCCCTAATCCATATGGCATGAAGATGTTTACAATGGAGAGAAATGCTTTTCCTTATTTTTCTGGCATTGCCATATCAAACAGAGCAAAAGGGTGTGCTGCAAATGTAAGTCACGACTACATTATGAACCAGTGCAGGAAATATGAAGATACAAGCTGATTTGTCATTGTTTCCTTTAAGTAGCAACACAAAAAGAGTCTCTAATTTACCATTTTGAAAGATTGCCTTTTTTGAAGTTTCTTTTTATTTCAAGAGCAAACAGAGTACACAAATCAGGCTGTGTAATTGTTGCCCCAGCAGAAGGATGATATGTTTTCTAATCTTGACCTCTGACGTCCCTGGCATTGGTGTCGATTTAAGTGCTGCTTCGATAGCAGCATGAGGATTACTCACTAATAGTAAAGTAGATGGCTGTGGAACTAGAACTACTGAGAAAGGATCGAGGAGGTCCAGGTTTTTGCAACAGGACAAAGAGAAGGCATTCTGCCATACATCGCTAGTGAATACCCGCCTACCACTACGTCTGCAAGATGGCTGCTGTGAGAGCTGCCAGGAGACCTGCTGCCCGCAGGGACTGATGCCCTTGCCCATGCAGCATAGACAGAATAATGAAGGCAGCTAGATTCAGAACTATGCTGATTGGGCTCTGGTTTGCTCTGAGCTGCATTTGCAGAGGGTTTTTGGTGGTGGCACGGTGGGAAGCGGTTGTCCCGTAGAGGGCTCGCTGGAGTGTGAGGAGTGGAGTGAGATGCTGCGGGAGTCCACCACGAGGTGTCCCCTCAAACGCAGTTTGTATACTCAAGATGGTAGGCTGACCTTGAGATGCCTGTGTGGTGTTGAGGGGCCGGTCATTTGATCTGTTCTCCCTCTGGTACAGGAGTGGTCTTTGTCTGCTGGGTATCCGCAGCTGGGCCTGCCCGATGATTTTTGCATGCTGGCCAAAGTGGTGAGTTTGGAGATTGGTGTGACAAAAACGGGCAGCAGCCTACCTTCATGCAATGTCTGTAAAATGTCTTGTCCTGGTTGTGTATGACTATTTTAAGATTTGGTTCCCTCCAATGCGATTATTTTGTTGTTGTTTGGGCGTTGGCTTGTTTTTGTCTTGCAACAATTCATTAAGTTGTTTGAATTTCATTCTGTTTTTCGGATCATCAATTCACTTCTTTCATGTCAGTGTTCTTTGGTTTTCTTTTTGGTCAATTATATTCTGTTATATATTTTCACTAATGCATTTTCAGCGCTTTGGCGTAAGGCGCTTTATAAATAAACAAATACAAATACACATTTATTGTACCAGTTCATCAATATTTGCAAAGGGCCTTGGCACTGTGGAATACAAAAGTGCATGGCAGGTGCCAAAACTAAAAGCATCCAGGGTTCTTTTCCTTACCTAACTTGGTGTCAAGAAAGTGTCATGCCTTGTTCCAATTCAATACCTTCTCGATCAAATTTTATTTAGAAAATCTTGCTTTGGGGCAGCAGGGAACAAATGTCTCCGAGGATTTTGTAAGTTGATAATTGAAATGTCAATTTCTAACTATTGAGACAAGGTTATTTGTAGCAAACTATTTCGCCGATTTTAATGTCCATTCGCCGGATATTTTGACTTTTTTTTTTCACGTTGTCCATAATGGTGGACATGCAAAGGTTTTAGCAGTGCCCACCTGAGAAGCTAATTAATGCATAATATTTTTTTGGATCTTTAGATTGCTGTGGGCTTTTGTCATTGTTCTTCCCAATGGAATGTATGTGTCTATGTGGATTTTGTGTTAAAAAACAAACTGCAAATCAAAATCATACACTCGAGCATGAGGTAACTGTCCACCTTGATATAAATGTTTTTGTTTTTCTTCTGAACTAAAATTAATAGTCACCCACCAATGTACATGTGCATACATGTCAAAGTTATCCATTTGTGAGACGCTTATCGTGTCATGGTTCAAACTCATCATTTTGAGACTTGTAGTCCTGAGATTATAATGGGGATACACGGGACTACAAGTCCCAGAAGGCAACGTTAAAGCAAGGACTGGAGTGAGGGTGTCCCGACTAGAATGTATAATCTTGCCATAGAATTAGCCTATGAAGAGCATATTGTACTGTTTTACAAAGGAAATGGTCTGGTGACGGCAACACATGCACGCTATAAGTGGAACATACATGCCCTGAAATCAGCATTGGAGTCTCTGACATCAAGGTGTACAATAATCATCTATTCCTTCAGAACATCTCTGCAGTGAGGACTGCAGCCACCTTTGGCTGTGCAGCCCGGCCTCTCCACCTCCCTCAAGCAAACATGTGGCCCCCTAAACTCCCACTGCTTCCCATGGCTGCCGGCCCACCCCAAAGGACCACACATTTAATTTAAAGAGTACAGCACTGGAGATAGGAAGAACACGTTTTCAATGCTCCACTGCTTTGTCAGACCCTAGTTTGATAGTGGGGCATGATATAGCGCCCTCTGGTGGATGGCAGCACCCTTGCAAGGCTTGAACTTCCATGGACGGGCATCCAGGGACGTTCTGAAGGTTAGTGGGATGTTATTGTTAATGTTAAAGGATATTTGTACCGTGCACTATCACCACTCACCACCGGAGTGGTCCCCTGGCGCTCTGGCGGCTCTGAAAAAAGGGGAAGGGGGGGTGTGAGTGGGAATAAGCTGGAGAAGTGCAAGAGAGCAGTGATGTGAGCAGCGATGTGCTGTTGGCGACCTCAGCCCGGTGGGTCCGTTGGCTGGGCTTGGAGTGTTTCACGGTCATTAGTCTTTGTTTGCTGTTGTGCAAGTCTATGTGTGGTTTGTTTTGTTGTTGCAGTGTTGTGTTATAGGCTTGTGGTTGTGTTTGGTTAGAGTTTGAGAGGTGTATGCAGAGAGGTGACGTTGTTAGTGAATTGGTTAATTGGCTTTGCTGTCCGGAAGTGAGGTGCTGAATTTCCGTATTCTCTCCAGGTGGGGAGCTGGAGCATCTCTGTCCTGATCTGGGCCGTCCGATACTCCCAGTCTCTTTCACACATGGCATCCACTCACAGTCATAACCTTACAAAAGTTTGGCCTTGGCCACCTATGTGATACCTGTCTGTATGCGGGGCAGGCAGGTGTTTGTGTGTCCTTTCAAAACTGTCCCAGACAGTCAATGCCAATGCCAATGCCCACAACTTAGTTCAGGTGTGGCAAGTGCTAAGATTCACACAACTCTATCCAAGTATGATAACCGGTAGCAATTATTGGGCGGGTGAGGTTGTTGGCTGGAGTTGGCTAGGGATGCTGATATCTGTCCTCATGGGTGTCACTTGTGTCCTATTTGACTTAGCATCGTCTCTCTTGTTGTAGTTCTCTGGTCGGTTCGAAGTGTTGTCAGTGTCATCCTAAATTTAGTCATCCTTTTTGTGTTTCCCGTTCGGTTGTTTTGGTTTTTCAGTTTGAATCTGTGGTGTTGAAGAGCTATGGTTTTAGTAATTTTCTGAATTGTAGTTGGTCTTTGGTGTTTCTTATTTCTTTAGGGATGTTGTTCAGGTTTTTGCGGCTAGATGGGAAAAGGAGGAGCCCCCAAGTTTTTTCTTAAGGTATGGTTTTTGTTCCAGCTGGATTTTGTTGCTTGATCTGAGGAGTCTTGTTGGCTTGTAGATTGTTATTTTCTTTTGTAAGAATTCAACTCCTTGTCCGCTGATTGCCCTGTGTGTTATGCACATTGCTTTGAAGGTGATGCAATGTTTGACTAGTAGCCAGTGCAGTGTTTTTAGGGTTGGAGTGATGTGGTCTCTTCTGCATAGTTTGAGGAGCAGTCTGGCTGCTGTATTTTGGTTCTGTTGTAGTTTCTTTAGGAGGTATTCTGGTATCCCGAGATAGAGGCTGTTTGCATAGTCGATTCTTGACATGATGAGGGAAACGATTGTGAGTGTTTTGTGGGTGAAGCAGAGGAAAGGTAGGATTCTTCTTGCCGTGTGGAGGAGGAAGAAGCATTTCTTGATGATTGCATTTATTTGTGTTTCTAAGGTTAGGGTATTGTCTATCAGGACTCCCAGATTTTTTACTACCTAAGATGGTGCTGGTTCAGTTCCCATTTCCGTTAGCCAAGGAATATAGGTGTTGTTCTCTTGGTTATTGGATATAATCATGATTTCTGTCTTTCCTGAGTTGATTTTCAAGTTGTTGGCATTCATCCAGTTAAACACTTCATTTAGACACTTGATTAGGGTTGAGTGAACTGTTTGAGTGTCTTCGATTCTGTAGATGATTTGAGTGTCATCTGCGTAGTTGTAGCATGTAATGTTGTATTTTTTGAAGATTCTGATTACTGGAGTCTGGTAGATGTTGAAGTACAGTGGTGATAGTGAAGACCCTTGTGGTACTGCACAGTCGTTAACTTGTGGGGTGGATTTGAAGGATTTTATCCATACAGTTTCTGTTCTGTCTGCTATGTGCCATGTCCGTTATGCCTATATCTTCTAGTCTTTTGGTTACGGTGTCATGGCTAACTATGTCAAAGTCTGCATAAAGGTCGAGCAGAATAAGGGCTGAGGTTTTGTTGGAGTCCGTGTTAGCTTTTAGGTCGTCCCAGATGGATAGTAGTGCTGTTTCTGTATCTCTTGTGGGTCTGAAACTGACTTGTGCTTGGTCTAGCAGGTGTTGTTTTTCTACGTGTTCTTGGGCCAATTTGTATACGTAGGTTTCAAGGAGTTTTGCTGGCTAGGGAATGTCTGAAATCGGCCTGTAGTTGGAGAGGTCTTCTACGTCGCCACTTGTGTTTTTTAAAAGCGGTTTGATATATGCTGATTTGAAGGCTCTTGGTACAGTTCCTGTTGCTAGTGAGAGATTTGGGAGGTTTCTGTAATATTCTGATGGCGTTCCTTGTGTGAGGATTGATTTGTAGATGTCACGGGGGCAGGGATCCATGTGTGATCCTGCTTTCTTGCTGTGTTTTACCAACAAGACAAATGCATCTGCTGATATTTCAGGAAAGTTTTGGAATTTGTGTTGTGGCTCTGTGTTAGGTCCAGTTGGTTGAATGTTGTGGTTGGTTAATCTGTTTTGTATGATTTGTCAGATGTTGTTGATTTTGTTCTGGAAAAGTGGTCTGCCAGGTCAGTGCAAAGTTTCTCTGAGGGGCCTGGGGTGTTGTTGCAGCCTGGTGGGTTTCTCATTTCTTTAAGGATGTTGAACATTTCTTTTTGTGTGTTGGTGGCATTGGTGATTCTGTCATCATAATGCCTTCTCTTCGCCTTTTGTGTTTCCTTCTTGTAAACGCAGATTTGTTTCTGGAGCAGTATTATTTTGTCTGGGTTGTATTCTTTCCTTCATTCCAGTTCCATCTTCTTGTCCTTTTTCATGGTGCTTAGTAGTGGGGTGAACCATTTTGCCATTGCTCTTTTTTTTGACGGGGTGAATGGTTTTTCCATGGCGATCTTGTCAATTGTATCAGCAATCCATTTGTGTAGAAGCTCCGCTTTCCTGTCTAGGTCAGCTAGCTCTAGTTCTATAGTTGAGGGTTTGGCAATCTCCAGTTGTTCAAATAGTTTGCTTGCTTTGGCGCTTTTCCAGTTTCATTTTGTGGTGGTTGTGGGATTGGGGGGTTGGATGCAGCCTTGAGTTGGTAGTCTGATAACGAATGGGATGAAGAGGTGGCCGCTCCACAGTATTTGTATCGGTGGTGTCGTGGTGATAAGTTTTTCCTTGGTGAAGATTGCATTGAGGGTATGTCCTGCTGAGTGTGTTGCCCCTGTTGTGTTGCCCCCAGTGTTGCTGTCATAGTGTCATGGTTGTAAGTTGTCCAATCAGTGAGTTTTGGCAGTTGGCGTGACTTTCTTCAAACCAGATGTTGACGTCCCCCAGGATGATTAGATGCTCGTGCTTGATGGCTATGTTGGTGCTGGCTTCTATGAAGTTATCGACAAAGGTTTCATCGTAAGTCAGTGGTCTGTACACCAGGATGAATGTGATGTTGTTTTTTGGGTTTTTTGGTAGGTGTATGACCTTGTTTTCACAGTTGATGATGTTGAGAGGTTTGTCTGTTTTTATTTTCAGGTGTCCTTTGAAATCTATTGTGATGCCTCCTCCTTTTTTATTTTTTCTGTTTACTTGAAGGCATTTGAAGTTGGTTGTGAGGCAGCTTTGGAGTGTGATTTTGTAGTTGTCATCCAGCCATGTTTCTGTGATGAATAAGATGTCAATGCCGTTGTCATTGAGTAGGTCAAAGATCTCTGTTGAGTGTTTTTACATGGATCTTGTGTTTATTAGATTGCAGTGGAGTATGGAGATGTAGTTTGGTATGGGCTTTATTGTTGGGGTCGTCTTCTGGTGACTGGTTGATTGTGAGGTATGGAGTTAAGTAGAGGGATTTGTCTCTACTCTCAGGATTGGTTCGGTTTTAGTTCCTGTCTGTGGCAGTGTGTTTCGCAGTTGTGAGTCTTTGTTGCTCTGGTGTGTTTGTTCTTTCTTTTCTTTTCCTTTCCCTCGATATAGGACGTTTGCGTGGCATTTTGAGCTTGAGAGTTGTTTTGGTCTTTATTTTGTTTGTTGATGCCGAGTTGTTTTTTTTTTGTTGGTCTGACTATCTTGTGGTGTAGTACTGGGTGTAGAGAGTTGTCCGCTACAAGTTTGGGTTCTGTCTGTGGTTGGTGTTGTCAGCTGGTGTTGCAGACTCGATCAGTTGCTGTCTTGCATGAGGTAGGGAGGTAGAAAGGGTTATATCGTTGGGCGTTATCAGTGGCTGTCCTTAATGTCCATCTCCCTGGACGAGGTTCACTACAGTGAGCAAGCTATGTGGGGTTAAGAAGGATAGCTACTAGCTACAGGATTGTCCTGATGGGCATGACTAAGAATCACTGTGTCATCTTATCAGGCGTGAGCTCCTAATCACAGTATCTCTCCACTGTAATCAGCCAGTGATTTCAGTCTCACTCTACAGTAATGCTCCCTAGGTGTGAGTTGGTCGATCACATATGAGCATCTTGTATAGTGGAACAGAGGCTTACCATCAACACTACAATTTGAAGTAGGGCACTGCTAGATTTGAGCGTCACGTATAGTGGGAGAGAGGCTTATGCCTGATAGACCAAATGGGTGCAGTGCTAAACACAGCTAGATTTTAGACACTGTTGACCAGAAGATTACAATCTTAAGCAGAGCAGGATTTCAGAGTCCTGTATAGTGGGAAAGAGGCCTACGCCTAACCGGTCAAATGGGTGTTGTACTAAACACAGTTATGTTTGAGAGACGGGTGACAAAGAGATTACTATACTAAACACAGCTAGGTTTTAGATACAGGTGACCATAAGGTTACAAACTTAAGCACAGCAAGATTTGAGAGTCCTGCATAGTGGGAGAGAGGCCCACACCCAACCGGTGAAATGGGTGTTGTACTAAACACAGCTATGTTTGAGATACAGGTGACCAAAAGATTACTTCACTAAACACAGCAAGATCCAAGAGTCCTGTATATTGGGAGAGAGGCCTACGCCTAACAGGTCAAATTGGTTGTTTCACTAAACACAGCTATGTTTGAGACACGGGTGACCAAAAAGATTACTATACTAAACAAAACACAGCAAGATTTGAGAGTCCTGTATAGTGGGAGAGAGGCCTACGCCTAACAGGTCATATTGGTTGTTGTTTTAAACTCAGCAAGATCTGAGACACAGGTGACCAAAAAGATTACTATACTAAACACAGCAAGATTCGAGAGTCCTGTATAGTGGGAGAGAGGCCTACGCCTAACAGGTCAAATTGGTTGTTTCACTAAACACAGCTATGTTTGAGACACGGATGATCAAAAAGATTACTATACTAAACAAAACACAGCAAGATTTGAGAGTCCTGTATAGTGGGAGAGAGGCCTACGCCTAACAGGTCAGAATGGTTGTTGTACTAAAGCCAGCAAGAGTTGAGACACAGGTGACCAAACAATTACTGTAAATAAACACAGCAAGAATTAAGAGTCCTGTATAGTGGGAGAGAGGCCTATGCCTAACACGTCAAAAGGGTGTTGTACTAAATAAAGACAGCTATGTTTGAGACACGGTTGACCAAAAAGATGACTGGACTAAACACAGCAAGATTTGAGAGTCCTGCATAGTGGGAGAGAGGCCTACGACTAACAGGTTAAATTGGTTGTTGTACTAAACCTAGCAAGATTTGAGACACAGGTGACCAAAAAAATAAAATAAAAAAACAGCAAGATTTGAGAGTCCTGTATAGTCAGAGAGAGGCCTATACCTAACAGGTCAAAAAGGTGTTGTACTAAACACAACTATATTTGAGACACGGGTGACCAAAAAGATTACTATACTAAACACAGCAAGATTTGAGAGTCCTGTATAGTGGGAGAGAGGCCTAGGCCTAAAGGCCTAACAGGTCAGATTGGTTGTTGTACTAAACCCAGCAAGATTTGAGACACAGGTGACCAAAACATTACAGTAAATAAACCCAGCAAGATTTGAGAGTCCTGTATAGTGGGAGAGAGGCCTAAGCCTAACAGGTCAAATGGGTGTTGTACTAAATGCAGCTATGTTTGAGACATGGATGACCAAAAAGATTACTATTCTAAACACAGCATGATTTGAGAGTCCTGTATAGTGGGAGGGAGTCCTACATCTAAAAATCAATTTTTTGTACCAGTTTAAACACACAGGCCTAACAATGCAGTTTGTGTGCAATTCCTCTCATAGGCTGGACCTACCAAGCTAGTCGCTGCTGGTTGATAGCTGGTCACTGAATTCTCCTGCCGAAACCTGCAGACACCGCCTGGATCTGCCTCTATTGGAGCCGGCCTTTGCCTTGGGGCCCTTAGCCACAGGGGCTGCTGGGCAGGGGGCTGCCCTGGGATTATCCATTAAAACCTGGATGGAAGGCCAATCAGGGACCGTGGGTGGGCTTGGGAGGCGGGAGGAAGGGTGTAACATGGAAGGGGGAGAGCAGGATGAGGGAAGGGGTGAGAGGGAGACTAGCAGGGCCTGTGGGGCACTAAATGGGCCAAAATCAAGAGCGCAAGTTCTGGGAGTCTCTAGGCCGCAAGACTTACCACACTCAGCTGCTTTGAAGAAACACGGCGGCTGCAAGCAGTGCGGGTCGTTGGACTCAGCTTCTGTTGGGGAGGCCACCAATCAGGGACTGTGGGTGGGCTAGGGAGGCGGGAGGAAGGGTGTAACACGGAAGGGGAAGAGCGGGGTGAGGGAAGGGTGAGAGGGAGACTAGTGGGGCCTGTGGGGCACTAAACAGGCCACAATCAAGAGTACAAGGCCTGGGGGTCTCTAGGCTGCAAGACTTACGACAATCAGCTGCTTTGAAGAAACGCTGCGGCTGTGAGCAGAATGGGTCATTGCACTCGGCTTCTGCTGGGGAGGCCACCAATCAGGGACAGTGGGCGGGCTCGATAGGCGGGAGGAAGGATGTTACGCGGAATGGGGGGAGCGGGATGAGGGACGGGGTGAGAGGGAGACTAGCGGGGCCTCTGGGGCACTAAATGGGGCAAAATCAAGTGCAAAGGCCTGGGGGTCTCTAGGCCAAAATATTTACCACAATCAGCTGCTTTGAAGAAACGCTGCGGCTGCAAGAAGTGCAGGTCATTGGACTCGGCTTCTGCTGGGGAGGCCACCAATCAGGGACCGTGGGTGGCCTCGGGAGGCTGGAGGAAGAGTGTAACATGGAAGGGGGATAGCGGAATGAGGGAGGGGGTGAGAGGGAGACTAGCCGGGCCTCTGGGGCACTAAATGGGCCAACATCAAGTACGTAGGCTTGGAGGTCACTAGGCCACAATATTTACCACAATCAGCTGCTTTGAAATAACCAATATTGCAGTGATTCAGGAATCTCCAACCATGTTGGTCTAGACTTAGTTATCAGACCAGGGGTTAATGACTCGAAGAGGTAGACAGATGCACACAAGAGGGTCAAAGATGCTGACAGCGATAGAATATTTCAAATGACTGACAGTTGGGACACACTGGTGTGTTTGTGGTGTGTATGGAGTCTATGTGTGTTTTCTTGCAGAGGGTAGGAGGTCAAAATGAGTTTGGCTATTCATGAGAAACTGTAAGGTACATAACCATGATTGGAAAGTGAAGGAAGGCACCTCCAGATTGGAGACTTTGTTAAGAGATCTAGCTGTCTCTGCTCTCGTTATTTAAGCGGGGAGGGGGAGAAATGCAATATGATAATGGAGGTCAGTGTGCATTTCTATGTCTTTCCAGTTAAAAGCCTGTTCAGAGGGAGATACACATTTCTATTGGGACTATGTGTGTCTCTGGAAACTCTTAAGTCACATTGAAAAGACCGAATTCAATGACAAAACAAGATAGGATCAACCCAAAAAAATGCCAAAAAAGGAAATTATTTAGGGTTGTCATTTAAAAGAAGGGATAATGTTTCCTTAATTGATCCTTTTCCTGAAGGAAATACAGAGCCACTCTTAGACCCCAGAATTGAGCTTTTTGGTGAAATTGTGTGGTGTGTGTGATACATTTTTAACACAAATCACGCTCACCAAAACACTTTTGGAGTGGCCACTAACAGTGTACTACAGTGAGCGCTGCATCTCGAGGGGTGCAGGGTCATAGCCCAGAGGGAAGAGAGAGGATTTTCCTTTTCCAGAAAAAAGTTCACATTTGACCATACGATCCAGGGAAAGGTTGGTAGGTGGACACGGATATGAATCTTGTTTATTGGTTGGCTGAACTCAGAGTGACTTAGACAAATGGAATGCAATTTTGGGAGGCTAATCATGTTGCCCTCCTGGTTGGAGGGAACTTCAAGAAACTTTTGAAAAATGCAGATTGCCAAATTTGCTGTAATATTCTGAGATATTCAGTCCAGCAGGAAGGGGAGTGTGGGGAGATCTAGCTGAAAGGTTTATAGGCAGATGGCACAGCTGTTCTTGCAACTTTCAGGCCAGTCGTCCAGAAAATTATCTCTGCTTATGAGGCATTTTTGTCAAGGAAATTTAAACCTAAGATAGTGAAGTAAAGTGCGATGTTCTTGGATGGTAGCAAAGCCAATTCAATGTAGAAACATGGAAGTGGAAAACATGTCCACAGTGTTAGAATGTTCTATGTCTAACGAGTTGTCACCTGAACTGGAGAAAATAGTCCATGACAAAGGTTGTACTACTGGCTGCTCAAGCCAATGTGGTTACTCTGCTAAGTCATAGATGTTTTAAAGGGGTATTTGCTGATATGGATCGGATAGTTATAAGTGTAAGGCAGATCCCTTTTGTATAAATAAAAGTAATCCAAATAGCCAGAAAATGCGATGCACGATATATGAGAAAAACAAAAATGTATTGTAACTGCCAGGGCATGGAAATAGCCAAGAGATGTTCAAATTCTGATAGTGAAAATGGCTGATTATATCGTAATTGCAGAAAGGAAAAGACATCAATTGTTGCAAACTTCATCTGTGTTCTTTGGCTTGTGTGATCAACAATATAGGTACTTCCATACTTCGTATAAATTCATTGGCCTATTCTAACCGCCTTGTATGGTAACATGCTTACTGGTAAGCTCATGTACAGTGAAATAATTTCCCTTCTCACGTGCCACGATTGGACAGAAGCATTAGACACATGTATCAGTCAGGACTACTTTTACTATTGGTTGCTCCAGAAGGAGTAGATGTGGAGCGAACAATTACAGAATCATAGTCAATCAACATTACCCCAGCGGGTGGCACCATCGTACCTTTCTCATCATTGCAAACTGCGAACCATCAGTTCATGATGCAACTCCATTGTTGCAAAAATGTCTTGTTTGTACTTCCTGTTCTCATGAGTTCATGTGTTCTGCCTGTGCCCTTTTGCGCGTAGGGTTAGCTGCTCGCAAGCAGTGGCACAAATGTGTATATGTGTTTATAAGCCTAGAAGTGTTTGTGCTATGTACATTGACATACACTTGTATGTGCTTATTATTACATTTATTTGGTGGAAATAAAGGTGTGAGCTGGTATACTATTTACTGGATCTCAAATGGTTCTAGTGCAGGGACAGTGGTGCTCATGTAAGGTATGGCGTTATGAATAGTCCCTATCACATCTGAATTCACATGGTGTAAATTAGATGCATGCTACTGTGTGGCTTGCTAATTCCTAATTAGGGCTACTCTGTGGATCATGGTGCTTTGCATAATTGTTTATTTGTCTTGGAGAACATTACAAGTGCAATTTACACTACAGGCGGCTGTAAATGTGCTGTGATTGTTCATGCTTCTTCATGTCTTGTTGCTCGACTCCTGACAATTTAAGATCTATATTACGTTACATTTATTGGTTCTGTCTAGGGACATACATTGTTATAACTCTCTGGAACATGTCTATGGGAACTCGGTAGACCTGAGGTGTCCTGGCCTATCAATGTACAGTGTCTTGTCCTTAATCTCTGGGGCCTAGTATCTTTTCCTGTTGCTCTTGTGTGACTTCAGTATCGTAAACTAAACCCTTTGAAAGCTTTTGCCCCCCTTGCATTGTTCAATCATTGTGCAGCATTCAACCTTTGGCTTTGTGAATTGTTTCTACTTGCAATCTGTGCCTTTCTGCGAGAGACTGTCTGATGTTCTCTGCTATGGGTTGATGGGGAGTTTAATACTTCAAGAAAAGCTAACTACATATTGCGTCCTACATGTATTGTGTATTCAGCTAATCCATAACAGCGGTGGTAATTTATTTGTCATTATAGACAATTCTTATTTCTCTAACTTATGTCAGATGCTGTTGAGTCTGGTTAAGGGTGCATATTTTATGTTCATCTACAAAGTGTGTTTTATTATCTACTTAAAGCATGGTTATTGGGGACTTGTTGAACCTATTCAGGAAATCCTTCATTACACAGGGCTGCTCAAATCTTTCCAATGTGCTTTTTCATAGGGACTTTCACAGCTTCTATTTACTTGCACATTTAGGAGGCTGACGATATTTGCCAATGTTTTTGTATTGCCCTTTACCCCTCCTTGTGCCCCCCTGGGGTATGAATCTTTTTCTAAACTCTTCTTCTTCTGGCCATTCATAGACACTCCTGGGTATCAATATGTTACCCACATCTCCCAGGTCTCCCCCATACATGATATAATTCCATGCTGTGCATTGCAAATAACTGTGTAGTCATTCTGAATTGGTGCCAATGCAATGTAGCACTCAAGATAGTTAGTGGGATCTAGGGGTTGTAACCACAGGGCGTTGACTGGGCAACAATGTCTGCTCTTTTACTCCCTTATGTATCAGAGGCATTTGTATTTGGCCTTACTTCCTTTTTTACTTACCGTTCCCTTCTTTGTTTTACTTACCAACATGTTTCCTACTCTTTGCATCAACCTCCCTTGCCACCTTGGGAGCCCTCCCCATCTTCTGGGTCCACTGCTAATGGGAGCGGAAATCATGCTGCTGCCACCCCCTCTTTGTACTCATCCAGATCACTCCATACCTCATCTATTTCCTCCTCTGACTCCCTTTCTCCCCGTCACTCTCCCCCTTGGTCGTCTGCAGCTTCTGCTCATTTTATTTTTATTGGTTTGTTATTTAAATGGAAGAAAAATTCTCCTGATTGCCACTCGTTGTCCTGACCCTTTGGCACATTGCCCTGTGGCAGTGGAGATGCTATACTTGGTGGAGGTGTCAGATCACTCGCTACACTTGGTGGTACTTCTCCTCCCTCTGGCAACATCTGTCCCCTATCACACAGGGCTCTTAGCCGTGTTATTTCCATTTAGGCATGAGCGAGCTGTCTGTCCAAATCTCCAGTTAGCCACGCTAAATTCACTGGAGGGGCACTAGTTGGTCCATACAATCCTCTTGTTTCATACAGTGGAGGGGCTGTGGCAACTGTGAATGTTGGGGTACTCTGTGCCAGCACATAACTGTGCTCATGCAGGCCTTGTCAATGACGGGTAAAGTTTAGTGAGGTCATTTTCTCCTGTTTTGACTGAGCATTCCTCCGCCGTTGCACTCTCTTCCTCCGTTGGGGCAGCCTGCCCTTCTGAGGGTCTTTCCTTATTTGTGTCACTGCTTCCTCAAACATTCGCCACAAATCTAGTACTTTGCGTCTATTTTGTAGTTGCTTACCTCAATACTTCGCTAACAGATGAGTTGCCCTCCTTCTGGCCATATTTGGGATGAACCCTCTCCTTTTATTTCTTTAAGCCATTGCTCATGATATTTTTAAATGTTTTCACTGTAGAAGGGGAGGTGTTGACAAATATGTGCTAGCGGTGTGTCTCCCCCCATAATGTCTTCCCTCTCTTCTCTTATGTCTCGCTCTTATACTAGGTGTATTTATACAATGTAATCAAAACCCTTTCCATTATTATTATCAGTATCTGTAAACCCACACCACGTTAAACACCAACAACCTTATTTACTTACACCTTAATTTCTGCAATCACCTAGCACATTTCTTAGCAATACTCATTCTATGGACATCATAATATGCACATATTTTATCGACAGACAGAGAAACAAGTGACTTCACATCATAAAACATGTAACATGTACTGCTTTCTAATATTAATTACCCTGTTATTCTACCTCTATTCTCTTTTTCTCTTAATGCTATCTCTTTTCATTCACTGGCCACCTCTGAGCCCCCTTAGGCTGCCTCTTTAAAGAATTCTACTCACACAGAAACAGAATATTCTAAAGTACTACTCCAAGCCTAATAGATATATAAGACTCCTACGATTTATTCTCTTTATCTCCACTTGTTCCCTGCACTGGTTGAGACAATGCTATGCAGTACCTCCTTCTACCTCCCCTTCGGATATAGGATCCCGTATTCCCTTTTATCTCTTTGTCCACAACAACCTAATGGCCATATAAGGGATATATAAGAAAAGCCTGTCAGATTCACTCGCAGAGTCCCTAAACTCAACTTCTGATTCTCACTATTCCACTACCCTTACCTTTTACACTATTATCTCTCAATTTTGTCCCCTCCCATGGGAATCTCGCAACCAGTACTCACGTGTTCAGCAGGGTGGTCCGAGAGCCTCCGTTCACGGTCTATCCACAATCAGGGCCACACCTCAACCAAGCCTTGACCCGCCTCGGCGAGCAGTTAGTTGGGTATTTGCAAAGATGACGGGGACCCTTGGAATTTTTCTTTTTTGTGTGCATACTGGTGAACTGCGGAGGCAATGGTTTTGCTGGGAGCATCCCAGATCTCTCTGCACGGCACGGGGGGCCTCTCTCAGCGCATCTTTCTCGATCACGTCACGGGGGGCCGCAAATGTAAAGGCTCCCTCCCCGACTTACACATGCATATTCATAAAATATAATACACCCCAGTGGGGAATGAGACTAGGAGTACAGGTTGCAAGATTAGATAAGTTTATATAAAGTTGGCATTCAGAGAACTCTGCTGCCTCGAGAACGCTCTGGAAAACAGTACAGTTACAGACAATTATAAAGGAAAACAGCGTCATAGATTATGCAACTAACATAGGGTGCTACAACAGTGGAAGGTTGGCTGGAAAGTGTAGACAAATATATTGGTGTAAGCGCTGATTCTTCTGGATTGGTTACCCAGATGGCAGGAGGGTGAGCATCACGAGGTTCAGCTGCATGTGTCTGGGAGGCGTGAGGGTTAGGTCACGGCAAGATAGAGTTGACACTAACTAAGCTGGCATGAGAAACTACCATTCTACATATAATAAACAAACAACCATTAGAATACCTTTGAATAAATCTAGAAAACCTATAAATTTCATACATGTAGTTACAACATCTTTCATTGGGACTTTTATGGGGTCCAAGGCCTTTAAGGCTTGTCCTCTGTGATAACCTGGGCGATTGGGTGGTTTGTAGCACATCAAGGCAAGTCGAGAGTTATAATGACATGTGTTCGTTTTAGGGCACAATATACTGAGACAGAGGTCTGGGTTTATTGTGGGCGCTCTGAGGGGGGCTGCACAGCAGAGTCACCCTTCTGGTACATCAAGAGAATGCCTTAGAATGGCACAGCGTTACATTGTCAGTAATGTTCCAACAGCGGGGGCAAGGGAGCAGGGGCAGGTTTGTGGGGATGGATGAGCTACAGGGCATGGTTTGAGCTGGTTCACACACAGGACAGTGATCACAGAGGAAGAGTGAGATGATACATTATGTTATTTGTTTCAATTATCCCCGGCGCATCCGTGAGAAAGAAAGTTGTGAAGCTCTCAGACAGGGAGGAAAAGGTGGGGGCTGTGAGCACGCTGTGCGTGGCGCTGCAAAGGGGAGAGATGCCTTTCCGTACTATTGAACTGAGGCCTAGTCCAAATATGGAGTCGCGGGCACACAAAATGGAAGCCAAGTGTATCCCGCAATAGCCCGGGTTATGCTAATGTTAGCATAAGGCAATGGAGCCGTGCAACACTATTACACGAGAAAGTGGACCATAACGTGCAGAATTTGTGAGGGGGGCCGAAATGACCCCTTGCTCCCCCACAAAGGATAGAAATGAGAGAGAAAAACAACATATTTCTATTCACACATTTTACACATTTCTACAACTATTTTCTTGAGCTTTCTCCATTGTTGCACTTGCTCTGCTGTGCCCAAAAGGCTTTAGTTTCATCTTGTACGTGGCTTTATAGTCAGTGGGTATACTTAACTTTCATTGCTTGTTCCAATATTGATGGCTTTTGTGCATCAGAGTTGTGATGCTGTGCATGTGTCCTTTCGCAGGTCTGCCAGGTGCACCCATGCACAGCAATCCTTGAGCTTTGCAGCTGTTGGGGTCGAATGCTCTACCTCGTAGGGACCTGTACATTTCGGATCACTCCATTTTTTAACATGCTGTCTTACGTAGACCTTGTCACCATGTTGTAGAAGAAGAGGTTCCTCTGTTGTGGCGCCTTGTTGATCCATTGGGGCCCTTTTATTTGTGTGGATGTTTATCTGTAAAGAAATTAACTTTGCACAGGTTGACCTATTCTTAATATAGACATTGAATTCCTAACAATTTGGCATTGCGATGCACATCGGACACGGTTCATGAGGGCACTGCTGTGGCAAACATTCTCCTTCCTGTTACCACCTCATATGGTGTGAGGTGGGGGTCTTCACTAGGCTGATTTCCTAAGCTGAATAAGGCCAGGGGCAGGCAATGTAGACAGCTTTTTTTGAGGTGCCGGACAGTTTAGGTAATTTTAGCTTCACGAGGCAGTTCAGACTTTCTACCAATCTGTTTGCCTGCAGGTGGCATGCAGTGCAAAGTCTGTGCCTAATTCTTAACAGTCGAGTGACCTCTCTCAAGGATTCGTTCATAAAGTGGGGACCATTATCCGACATCAACATCTCACGTATTCCCCATATGGGGACCACCTCCCTTACCATGAACATGGCCCCAGATTTAGCATCTGCATTGACTCAAGGGCCTGCCTCAATTGAATGTGAGTATGGGAACACTACCTCCAGTACATGAATGTATGTCTTAAAACGGTTCACATATCTATGTAGTCTACATGGAGTTCTTTGAATGGCCCTGTGGGCGGGGCAATGTTCCTTTCAATGTCTTAAGTATGTGTCCTGCATGGAATTTGTGACATATAGTGCAGTTGGCCAAAAACCTGTTAACTTGTTCAGCCAAGATTGGCACAAATCAGTCCTCACATATGTCAGCAGCAATGTGCTGCTTAGATGAATGTGTAAGGATTTGGAGCAGATCTAGTGTGATGTTTAATAGCTTGTTTATGCCATGAATTTTCACAAAGGGCTCCACTGGGAGCAGAGAGTACTGACAGACTCTTTGAAAGTGTCATTTGTTTTGGCAGTTGAGAAGGTTTAAAAGTTGGATTTGCGCATGCAAATTAGTTTGAATAGGAGAGGAATTTGCTATAGGTTTTTATTAGTGCACACCCCATGGAAGGATGAGGATAGTCAAGTACTCGAATACCAGAAAAAGGGTAGTCTTGTATTGGAACGCCATTTGCGATGGATCCCTGAGGAAGACCTGACACTGATGGTTGAAACACGTGTTGGCAGAAAGACATTTCTTCTGTGAAATTATTTTGTGACATTGTTTTGGGACATTTAATGATACATTATTGGGCATAGCGTGCCTGGCCAGCTCTCCCAAATGATTTACGTATTCATGACCTAGGGCTAAGTGTCACGTTGGTTGACCGGCACAGCTAGTTTCCCTGCTCCTTGATTTCTAGAACTGAGGCATGCTATATGATTAGTTCCATGTTGATAAGTGGGTATTAGCTCAGTGAGGTAGTAGCCCATACTCACTGTGATTTGTATTAATTGCTCTATGGGCCTCACTAATTTACTGTGCTGTTTTGTCTCAAAGAATGTTGGTTGGGGATAAGGTACACCATCGCTTTATCCATAAACATTTTCCTCTGCTGTGGCTCTTTCCTGAAATTCAATTATATGTTCCTTTGATAATGCACTATAAGCTTCTGGTTACCCTGGTAACCCTCTTGGTTGGACTGTGGTAACAGGTATTTTGCTTTCTTCTAGAAAGTGCATAAAAGCAGCCTTTTTTGTGGCTGCTTCTACAGCAGCATTCCCGCGTGAGACTAAGTCTATTCCTTTGGAGTGTGCTGTGCACTTTACTATGGCTACCTGGACAGGAATTTTAAATGCATCAATCAATGTTGCTAATACAATGCATGCTGTACTGGTGACCCGTCTGCCCACCTGTATCCCCTCCTCTCCCATCTTGATAAGCCAGAGTGTACTGTAGATGTCATGTATGCAAAATCAGTGTACATAGTAGAATCCTCATATGCTGAGATCTCAGAGATTTCAATGAGTGCTATGAGTTCTGCTGCTTGTGCTGAGTAGTGTGAAGGTAATATCTGATACATCACTTTATGAAAATCCTCCTCTTGGTTTTTCATGTATTTCACTACTGCTGCTCCTGTGTGCCTTTGGCCACTTTACTGATCTATTTTTGATGGCCCATCTACATAGAGTACTTCTCCTGTGTCAAGGGGGTCTTTACTGATCCTGCTGAACTCATCTAATTCTCCCTTGTATGCTGCACAATCATGAAATTTGACTTGTGGTACAACTGGCTTGGCAACGTAAGCTGTTATGTTAACTGTGTGGCCTCTCACTATGGTGATGGCTGATTTTGTCAGAATGACCACAAACACATTTACTCTCTGTGTGGTGAGTTTGGATTTGCTTCTCTCTAAAATAGAAAAAGACTGCATGCTTAACCTACAAAGTGAGTGGATGCCCTATAACCATGGTGGCAGACTTCTGTACTGCAAACGTTGCTGCAGCCAATGCGTGCTCACATGGAAAGTGTCCTTGCATTATACAATAAAATGACAATGGTTTCTGCTTCTGTGATGATTGCTGTGTCAGTACTGCTGCCATAACTTGCTGTCATGACTTGACCATTTGTGTGTGAGAATAAGAACAATGTTTTTTTTGTAATCTGGCGTTGCTAATACAGGTGCACTCCGGATTGCCATATTTTGAGATCCACAAAAAAAAATGTCTGTGCATACAATGGTATCCTTAAACTTTTAGGATTCCCTGAGTGCCTGCAAAAGGGGTTTGACATGCGTTGAGTAGTCGAATACCCATGTACGGCAATAATTGCTCAAACCCAAGAATTGTTGCATTTCTCTGACTGTGTTACAGTGTGGTGTGTTTCTCACTGCTGTTGCTCTGTCTGGGCTTAGCATTCTACCTGTTGCAGATATTATCTGTCCCAAGTATACTACTTCTTTATGACAGTATGAATGTGTCTCTGTCCACCCTGTAACCTTTGTCTGCGAGTATTGTCAGGAGCTGTACTGTGTATTTTCGGATCTGTTCTTCTGTCATGCTACACACTAAAACGTCATCTATGTACTGTAAAATGGTACTGTTTATGCGACATTCCATAAGTCCATCTAGAGGACCCTATTAAAGACACTTTGGGATTCACAGTACCCCTGGGGCAACCAAGTGTGTTGGAATCTCTTTCTGTGATAGGAAATGATGTGAGGTCCGCAGCATCTAGGTGTAAAGGTATGGTGAAGAGTACATTCTTGAGGTCTACCTCAGAAAAGAAGACTGAACTGGTGGGTATGTTACACAGGGTTTCGCACTAGCAGATATTCTACTTCCTCTATGTCATTTAGAGGGCAGAGATCCTGAATGAATCTCCATGATCCCCCCTTTGCTTTCTTCAAGGGGTATATAGCTGTGTTGCAAGGTGAATCTGAAGGCACTATAATGCCTTCATTAAAAAATGCTTTGATTGTGTTGTAAATTCCCTCATCTGCTTCTTTGGACAGTGGGTATTGGTTTTACTCTAGGGAGTATGGCACCTGGTTTGAGCTTGATTTTGACTCCCCTATGATGACCAGTCGCCCTACATCATGTGGGATGCTTCTCCACAGTCAACTGGGCACTTGAACTAAGGGCCTCATCACAAGGTGGGTGGTGACCCGGTGGAAAATCTGCTGGGATATCGCCCAACACAAATTGTGTTACCGCAGCTCGGTCCGGCGCTATTATTGTAGAATCCTGAGTTGCATAGGGGGCAGTAAATTCCAATTCCCATTGGGTCCACTGGGCCAATGGGGCATTCTGGGCACTATTACCATAGCTCTATTACCGCAATGGTAATAGCACTGAAAATGAGCGTGGTGGCCAGATTTGTGGCTGTAATAGCATTACCACTGCATTTTCAAGACTCCACCCAACCCGTGATGAGGCTGTAAGTATTTGTGTAACTGTGTAGGTGGTCCTATAGCTGTCAGTATTGTCTGGGGGACTTGCCTGTGTTGTATTACCATATGACAGGGTATGCTCATTTCAAAAACGACCTCCCCATCCATGTTCAGATTTGCAAATAGCTGTTCATCTGTGACTTCTCTCAATGACAGTGTGGGGTCTATGCAAAGCACACTTCTCCAATCTATCCCTTCCTCATCTTTGCCTGTTACAATAATGGTGTCTTTCCTCTTGATTACCGAATCAATGTGTAGAAATAAAATTGTTCCTGGGGCTTCATCATGTAATACCGCTGGTCTAAATAGGAATTCTGCGGGCAAGCAAAAGATCACGTTCTGCATTCCTGGCAACCAAGATATGAGAATGGTAACTGCATATGTGAATAGTGACTCATGTAGTGGCAATGCTCGAATTGTGTTGGTGCTGAAAATACATGTATGACTGTGGCTATCATGTTGTAATTCATACCTGGTGTTGAACATACGATCCCCTTGACAGTGAATGAAATGGTCATGTGGAGCTTCTTAAGGAGATCCCTCCCTTATAAGTTCACTGGTGTGCCAGTGCTGTACAGTAATGGTGCGACTATCTCTTGAGTTCATATAGTAAGGGCTAAATCTTCTATAAAAGAAACCCTTCCAATTGTCAGAGAAAAACCTTGTATCCATGGTGGTGTTAATGGAAACTCCTGTGTCTACCATAAAAGTAAAACATGTTTTCCCTATCTTCTTCCCTACTTTGGGTTACCCATCTGCAGAGAACTGGGCACATCAAGGATTGCTGTGGGCTGTCCTTTTGTGTAGGTGTTTGATCTTGGAAGAGGGAATGTATTGTTGTTTATAACGCTGGCTCCAGTGTAGTTTTATAAGTGTTTATCATGGTAGTGCATTCTGTTCCAATGGTACCTAAATTGGCTGTGCTGAAGCTTGTTGTGCAACTTTCTGAGGCTGTGCAGATCCGGGGGCATACATTGGCATTGGAGCTGCAGCCTGCTGAGCGGCATAACACCCCTGTGATGTCCCTTTTGCATAATATGGATCTGTGGGTGCTCCTGGGTGATATGGGTGATAGTGCATGGGGATTTCAATTGTTCGGAAAAATCAGTCAAAAATGGAAATCAATATTTGTTGCCTAACAATGTTTGGTTTTAAAAGGAACATTTCTAATAACCTGTTTGTAAACCGCATTACAATATAGTGGATAATTTGTGACAGCATGAACTACCTGAATAAACAGCCATTGGACTTGACATAAGTCCACCCAAAATATATTGATTTGCCCAACTAATAGAGAATTGCAGCCAACAGGTGTTTCAGCCCACTGGGGTCGTCATCAGGGCTTTATAGTTATACAATGCTACATCAATTACTTCATTTCTATTGGCCTGAGTAACAAGGTTGATGAATATGCGATTCCGTTTGTGTGGTTCTCAAGGTCCCACTTGCTATCACAAACTGTGTTCTTACAGAGTTGGTGGCCTCTTGCCACTGGGCAAATTAAAATTCGGTTCAGGTAATGTGTTGGAATAACGTTGCAAGATGCAAAGGTAAAAGTACTCCAATGGATGTGGGTAACAACGGGATACCTCGTACTATTCCGTCACCACTTGGTTGTCAGTTCGTCCATGTATTGCATAAATGCAGAATGGGTTTGCTGCTCAAAAAGTCCACTTTTTGAAATCGGACTTGTTTAGTCATTTGGTTATAGCTGGATTGGTTGCCCTTTTTATATCTTTTAATTTCTGCTAGGAAACCTCTCTTATTGTGTCGAGCAGCCTCAAGGGTTGATTGGGTTTCCTGCTCTTCTGATACTGGATTAGTAGTCTCAGGTTCAGAATCTGCATCTGTTGGGAGTAACTGTAGGGGTTTTCACTAGAGATATGTCACCATCATATTTAGGCTGGAAAGTATAGACACTATCGTTTAAATAGTCTTTCTCATGACGATAACATTTGTGAAACTTCCTTAGCTTAATTTCATCTTGATATTCTCCCAAAATGGCATACAGTTTTTCAAAGTTCTAATCCTTAGAAGTGGTTGGATTCTTCATTTCCGAAATTTCTTTTTTAAGGTTATCAATTTCAACAGTAACTTGTGCATATTCTTGTTCTGTGTGTACAATGAGAATCTTCATCATATTCTCAGAACTGTCAGTTATATTGGCCTCCCAATCAGCAGCTACATCTTGATCATCTTTGTGGGTGAAGTCTGGAAAAATGAGAATTCTGAGGCCTCTCAGTATTTTTTGCACAATAAATCCAGCTGCAAGACGGGACTTACCTTCACTTTAAAATTGTTTTTGCACTGTAATGACTGGTGAGAGCGGAATGTGAGGATACTTCCTTTTTGTTTCAAATACACTACAAGGTGATTGTGGTAAGTCATCTGTTTCCTCACTACTGCAGCACACCTCAATAGATTAGTACTTTTACTCATGAGTGGTTGTGCACGTCCAGCATAAGGTTTTCTCACATACTTCACACAAATAGTGCATGGGGGTCTGCTTCGACGATCCTTAGACATGTGTCCCATCTTCCTGCATGTCCAACATGCTCTCCCAAATCGTGGCTTTAATCCTCCAAATCCTCCCCCTTGTCCTTTCTGGGATTTAACTCTTGCTCCATGGACCCCTCCCCTATCTCACCTGCTGTTATTGTCATGGGGAGTTCCCCAATCTTGTGATGGTTCCGATTGCTGTTGTGCATTCAAGGACTTGTCACCACTGCTCCCTCCATACTAACTTTCACTAGTTTCTTCTGCACTAGTTTAGCTTCTGCGTGCTGCGCTTTCTCTTCAGCTGCTCTTTTGCCTGTGCGCTTCCATAAATGTGTGCCTGTATTTCTCCTCATCCAATCGCCTCCATGCCTACTATTCTATCTAGCTCTGTTTGCACTTTAGTGGGTAGACCCTTCCTTAATCCTTAGTCGAAAAATGGTATGTTCTGTTCCCACGTCTCCCTTATCTCCTCTAGACACATTTCCTGAATAGATTGACTATACAATGCAGGATCTTCGTCATATTTTATTTTGCATGTGATTATGGCTCGTTAATCTGCCACCATGGTTATAGGGTGTCCACTCACTTTGTAGGTTGAGCATGCAGTCTTTTTCTATTCTAGGGAGAAGCAAATCCACACTCACAGACAGAGAGTAAATGTGTGAGTGGTAATTCTGACAAAACCAGCCACCACACAGTTAACCAAACAGCTTACGTTGCCAAGCCAGTTGTACCACAAGACAAAGTTCATGATTGTGCAGCATACAAGGGAGAATTTGGGCAGCGAGCGAAATATTATTGAAGTTATACAAGGCAATAATAAAGGATGTGAAAGTAGAAACCGTGTAGATTATGAGTCAAACAAAACAGTGAGATTGAGCAAGAGGAAAATGAGGAAAATTGAGAAACAGATGAGGAACGGGAAGAGAGAACTCCATGGGGACGATTACTGTGACCTCGCCCCAGAAGAGTGGCAGTTGTTAGAGGGAAGAAGAAGGCTAGAACACAGCATAGCCTAAAATGGGGAAGACAGTTCCCATTGATACAGAAAGAAGAGGGTAGATTGCAATATGTACCACAGCTGCATATGCGTAAGAATAATTTGATTAAGATGCTATTGCCTCTTACAGGAGGAGCGAGTACATGGATTAGTGCAGTAGAAAAGCACACGGCAGGATCCACCCTAGCGACTGGGTCTAAACGGCTTATTAGCTATCATAATAGGAGATCAGATTAACACAATATTGGAGCGAGCAGGCTACCCAGGTGTACAATTAGAGAGCAATGCACATGACAGTGCTCCATTTAATAACTGCCAAGCCCACATATGGGATGCATTGAGAAGGGCATACCCTGATCGACCTAATGTAGGTGCCCAAAGCAGCAATGCAGAAACCCGGACAAGAGATCCTGAGCAGAGCTTACAGATTCTTACAAATGAATAACCCTAAGGAACTGCAGGAGCACCTATGGGACCTGAGAGAGCCAAGTGTGCCTAACCTATGGAAATGTAGCATAGCATGGAAACTGTAGAAACCACATTATAAAATTTAGGACAATTACAGCAGGCCTCAGTCCTCTGAGCAAGAGACGAGCTGATCTGATTCAGGCTGGACAGAGAGCAAGACTTGTGAGACAGGACCTGCAGCCAAGGTCAAGAGATTCGGATGACATTCCAATCCCCAGATGACAAAGGGACTAGCTGCAGAAAATACTAATACATTCTTATAATTCAGAGCTGCACAGCTCAAATTCGAGGTCTCTGACCATACGACGCGGCCGATGCAGACAATTGACAGCGATCAGAGATAGGCAAGGAGAGCTGGTCCCAGGAAGCCGGACACGGACCGCAACAAAAATATGCAACGATATGTAACACGTGTTGTGCTGATCAGGAGAGCACTCTCATAAGCTAAGGTGGTACACACAAGTTACAATACAAGACACCTAATCATTCTTAATACCTTGAAGAGGTACAAAGTGAGCTGAAAACCTTTGCGTATCCCAGGCCTGGAGACGTCAGCTCTAGCCAATCACAGTTTAGTGCCCTACGGGTGGGTAGCAAAGGGCAAGAAGCAATGGTATGTCCTCAACATTGCAACAATGTTATAGTTAGCAACTCTGGGATGGAACAGGCTAGCCACCTGACATGCGAGGGCCAGTAGAATAACATCTATAATGTCCACTTCAGGTGGTAGAATACTTAATACCCAATCATTTGGCCCAATAGGTTTTCTGGAGATGGGCCCAGGTTGTGAAGCAATGCTGATGACATTTAAAAGTAATACCGGCCTGCGAGCTGAGGAAAAGCGAAATGTTCATGGGTATTCTCTGTTCCTGTGCTGATCCCTGTTGGTTTTGCCTGCAATAAACCACAGTTTGAACTTGCCATTGACTGAGTCCTCCATGTATCCTGGGGGAGGAGGTTGGCCCCTCCAAATCTGCAGAATTCCAGTGCCCCTCTGGCATAACTGGGGGTGCTCCCCAACATGTTGGTAACAGAGGATGGTTGGCTGTGCCAACCTGGAACCAGGTTGTCCACTTCGCTGCGGAACCTGAGAGCCTGCAGGACTTTTCGAGAAGACCGGAAAACAGGTGCCCGTGAAAAGGCCATCAGGAGCCCCTTGGAAATCATCCTGCCCGAAGTCAGTGAGTAGTCCGGGCAGACCAGGAGGGGAAGGTGAGTACCTTCTGGAGCACATGTCATGAGTTGGTAGAAGAGAGGAAGAGGCGGGGCTTGTGAAAGGGATGTCTACACGGTCAGCCATTGATGATGTTAGTGGGTTGTTTGTTGCTTTTGCTCAGGTGCATGTGAGGTGGTGTCCGAGTCTGGAGAGCAGAGCTGGATGAAGAAGCCTTCTGCAAAACCATTGGGTTTAGTAGCAAAACAGTGTGGATTGCAAGTGTGAAGCCAATTTGGATCAACAGAGACTTAACGGGCAGATGCTGTGCCAAAAGAAGGCATGGTGAATATCATTAGGGAGGAAACTTTAAAAGCTACCAGGAGGATGAGCAGTTTTATTTGATGAGACTTGGATTGGCTCTCATTCAGTGCAGTTGATGATTGAGCTGCCATTGTCAGGTGGGGTCTGAGGTCGGCTGTGTTAAGATGGGTGGATGCCCCCCTTTGATGGCCAGACTGTTTTTGTGCCTTGCCTCACATAACCTTGTCCCTTTACCCTGCAGCCTGGTCCTATTTCCCATAATGTCCTGAAAATCCTCTCATGTTTTCAGCTTGTTTCATGACTTGTTTCATGGCTCCGCCCCTTCCAAAACCCATCCCATTTCACCTCCCTGCTGTTTTTAACCTGGGTGTGCACTTAAACATGTCAGTCTAGGCATGGACATAGACAGATTTGGGGGTCATAATTCTATTACCGCCGCATTTAAGGGCTGGCCCAATCATGAGTTGGGCGGAGGGTGGAGCTTTATGCTGGAGGTAAAAAGCTAGACTTTCTTCCCTTTTTCAGCTGTTTTCGGCGCTTTTACCACTGACACTGTTTCCGCGGGCAGTAATAGCGCCGAAAATCCCTATAGAGTCCTATGGAGTCTTAAAAAAATTGGGATTTACAGCCTTACCACTAATCGGCATCCCATGCAAATTGCGCTGGACAAGTTGCAGTAACACTATTTGCATTGGATGTATACCGGCGCAATTACTGCCGGGATTCCGCCATGGCTGTGATAGGGCCCAGTGAGTCGTGGGACTGCCAAAGACACGTGGGTTCAATGAAGGCCGAGGTTCGGCCTGGCTAGCCCCCTCTTCCTCTTAGTCAGCACAGTTTGATCTCCTGCTGTAGGGGTCTTACCATATCTTTCCATCTTGTATTTTTTATGTGTGTTTTTCTTACTCATAAGTCTTTCAAGCGCTATGATGCCTCTGCGGAGGTTAATGTGTCTCTCTCAATAACAATAAGTCCATCAAAGAAATAAATGAAAACATTGTTTAATTTGGTTTTTATGTTGAACATTTCGTTTTTCTAGGTCTTCAATCTGCCATTGCATAGTCATTTTAATAAAGCAGGGGCAGAAATGAGGACAGCAATAAAAGACGTTTAAGATTGGTGTCTTCGAAACACAAGACACTGGGTTAGAATCACTCTTGAGAAGTTGGAGAGCATTGGTATTAGGTAACCCCTGGCTCCCAGGGCATGCCAGCAGCAGTACCGTAGTTTCTAATTAATTTAGCTGAATGATATATTGTGAAATTAATTGGGATCAATGTTGTGGCAGGGAAAGGATCAGTGCACACGAGATGTAGAAAACAGTAACCAACTTGTTGTGTTGTCAAGTAGATTTGCAGAATTCAAAGAGAATCCAGAAGCATGACCGCAAATACAAATGCTAGAAACCACGACCAACAGGGACTGCTAGACTAATGAAGGGGAAATCCTAGAAACAACGACCAGCAAGGACTGATGCACTAAGGAAGGGGAAATTCTAGAAACCACGATCAGCAGGGACTGGTACATTAAGGAAGGGGAATGGTAGAAACCACGACCATCAGGGACAGGTACATTAAGGAAGGGGAAATCCTAGAAACCACGACCAGCAGGGACTGGTACACTAAGGAAGGGGAAATCCTAGAAACCATGAACAGCAGGGACTGGTACACTAAGGAAGGGGAATCCTAGAAACCACGACCAGCAGCGACTGATACACTAAGGAAGGGGAAATTCTAGAAACCACGACCAGCAGGGACTGGTACAGTAAGGAAGGGGAAATCCTAGAAACCACGACCAGCAGCGACTGGTACACTAAGGAAGGGGAAATCCTACAAACCACGACCAGCAGCGACTGGTACACTAAGGAAGGGGAAATCCTAGAAAAAACGACCAGCGGGGACTGGTACAGTAAGGAAGGGCAAGCCACCATGAATTGAAGAGCATCTCTATGAATCAACTGTTTGCAAATGCACCTTATACTACATCTCAACACTATTTTAGCCCCAATGTATTTTCGATGCCCATCGTAGATTGCCTTTCGAGGTACTGTTCATCATTTCGCCACTAGGTGGCCCCTTGCCATTGAACAGGGATGGAAGCATTGACACTATCACATGCTGGCTCTGTCCATAAGTGTGCTTCTAGGGGGAGGCAATTGTGGAGTAAGCATCCTCTGAAGCCGATAGTCGTTCAGAACCACGTTGCTCTCTGCAGCAGAACTGGGTGCAGGTTTGGAAATCTACCCAGTCCCCTAATACAGACTTGAATTAGGGTTTGAATCTGGTGTGACCCCAAAATAGTTTTTGTTGTTAGCAGCGGTGGACTAAAAACTTTGTAAAACACATTAGGAAACATACTCCACATACTGCATTCATACCTAGGCCACGGGAGGGGAGTGGGATTTGGAGTTGCTACATTGCCTGGGAGTCAGGAGAGAATTCAAACTTTAAGTCTGTTCCTGTTGAATTTCCTGTGTAAAGCTGATGGGAGTTGTGGTCCAAAACGTTTGTTGAGTTCTAGGGAAAAAGTGGCATTTGTTTGGAATGCTTTGTGGAATGTGGGCGTTGTTCACATACAGTACATCAAACCTACTGTACATGGTTAAGCAGATTTGTCTAATTTGCCCGGGATATTTGATGGGCAACATATTAAGGTACACTCCCTATTATTCCCCCATTGGTAACGCATTGGGCACCATTCTTCACTGGTATTACCTAATTAAATCATGGCTTGGATAAGGTCACACACATTTTTCCCACTCCCATGCAGCAAAGTGTCACATTCATGGAAGCCTGTATACCGCCCCACTGTCTTCAACTATAACACTAGGCCTTCAGGGACCCCTTACTGTAGTTGAATGTTTACTAGGCACATCAGACCTTGCCCAGCCCGTCTGGCGCTGCACTTTTACTTTGATACCCTTGCTGCGCCCACAGTTGCCAATGGTTGGTAATAGTCACTATAGCGGTGGTTCTGAGTGGGGACAGATGGAGCAGTAAGCAGCTTCTGTCAGACAAAAAGCCTGTATAGTTCATTAAGAAGAGGCTACAATATCTTTTTGAAAGGGTGCAATGTTTTTATATCCCTCTTCTTATTGTACTAAACAACAGTACAAGTTGAGAATGGCATGGACATCTCTCACTCAGCTATACATGGGTTGCTGCTTCGATAAACAGGATGACCACGGGTGGGCCGATTGGAAGATATATTGCCAATGCATAGTGAAACATGCCATCTCTTGAAGCCACATTCCTCTTAGACTTTAGGGGTGTACCTTGAACCATTAAGAATAGCCGAAAATCAGGTGTGTTCTTGTGACCATGTATGTGCTGCAACATTAGGAACACACTGTTGCACATTGCTACACTAACTCTAAATTCGCAAAGTATGCTTATGTACCTCGCGTGCAGTGCTTGCATTTGTGCATCAGTCCTGGGGCTTCCATTTTGAGATGTCTAAGATGTGCATTGTATCTGCAAAATGCAAAGATGTGTACAAAGAATTTCGACACTGATCATGTGAAAATATCATAACACCACACCCTTTCTTATATATGTCCAAAAGGTAATATGGCGAATGACCTGTGACCTCCTTGCACGCAAGAACACAGAAGGTGTCTACAAGACTGGGCCTCATTACAAGTGTGCCTGTACGGTAGTAACGTGCCGGTATTACTGCATACCTGCACGTTACTGCACCAGCACACTCCAAGTTTGCTGGTAGGGTGGTGAATTTAGCTCCAGCTCTGAGCTGGAAGTATATCCGCCACCCTACTGGCAAAAAACTGCCCATATTACCAGCCTGCTAAAACCAGTGCCGGTAATACTGGCTAATCCCCCCACAAAGTCAGTGGGCCTCATTACACGTTGTGCGGTAAGTGAATACCGGTACCGGTAATGAATTACCGGTACTGGTAATTTCCCAAGCCAATCACAACCTGGACCCACCGCTATTAGCACACCCGTTAATTACGGTGCCACTAATAGCAGCAAGGCCGCGGGCGCGCGACCCCCATGCCGGAATTAGCGCCATGGCGCTAATACCAGGGCATCACAAGCCATGCGGACATGGCATTAGCGGCATGGAAAACACCTAAAAACCCCTTACCGGCATGGCGCACATAACGGCATCGAAAAGCACCCGTTAAGAGACCTGAGCAGTGTACCCATCTGCCACAGGTGGACACAATCAGCACAGGTGTATGCAATGGAGACAGGCAGCACAAAAGAGCACACCACACCCCTTCCCACACCAAGATGGTCCCAATAGCAGCAGCATGACATGATGGGCTGGAGTACATGATAGCAGTGCAGCACCAACAACAACAGCCAGCACCAGAGGTGAGCCGTAACAGGTACCCATTCCTCACACCATATAGGCGATGCCAGCTATCCACTGAGGAGGTGGCTCCTAACCCCTGTACGGAACCCACAGAACCATCAGGAAGAGGACAACAATATTGCACATCCTTCCAATGACAGTGCTCCGCTGCCTAAGCGGCCTGGGTGTGGCACTCCTGTACGGCCGTGTCAAAGTGGCAAAGACAACCATGGCATGTGATTCCATCATATGCACAAAATGTGCATATGATGGAATGTGCCTATGCCACTTGAAATTGACATGCAACCACCAGATGAGTATGATGTGGCTGGGGATGAGTGCGGGTGGAATGCCCCGGCAGGACATGAAAGAGGCAGTGCCAAGGAGGCACACGATGTGCATCAGCATCTGAATCTGCAATCTCATCAGGCACCACGGTGAAATAGCATGGACGTAGACGGGTATTGTTGCCCTGGTGCATGTTTCGAGGCCCACAAAGGACCCTGTCCACAATGAAAGACACATACACAATAATGGAGACCACACTTGGGTTTCAAACCAGAACAGTGTATATTGAACATAATGTGATAAAAAGTGCATTACCCCAACTCCACAAATACACCCTTGCCCCCCTCTCCCCTCAACACACCCAAATACACCCTTACCTCCCTCCCCCCTCAACACACCCAAATACACCCTTACCCCCCTCCCCAACACACCCAAATACACCCTTACCCCCCTCCCCCCTCAACACACCCAAATACACCCTTATCCCCCTCCCCCCTCAACACACCCAAATACACCCTTACCCCCCTCCCCCCTCAACACACCCAAATACACCCTTACCCCCTCCCCCCTCAACACACCCAAATACACCCTTACCGCCCTCCCCCCTTAACACACCCAAATACACCCTTACCCCCCTCCCCCCTCAACATTCCCATGTGAGTCTCATGGCGTGAATGTGTCCATCGCCACATGTGGCACCCGAATCTTGGTGTCCCTATTTGCCAGTGCCTGCATCGTCATCTGGTGGTTGTGAAGCGGTGCGCCGCAGGTTCCGCATAGACCGGCGTAGGGGACTAGTATGACGTGACGAGGAGGGGCCTGGTTCTTCCTGGGCTGTGAGTGGGCACCGACGCTCAATTGCGTCTGCTATGCGGTTCATGGCCTGCCGCAGTTGGGCCATTTCACTGCAGATTTGGTTGGTGCATGCCTCCATGCCCTCCCTCGTCTGCTGTGCAAGTGTAGCAATGTCCTCCCTCAGGCGGGCTGTCTCTGCCACATGTTGCCCTACTAGGCCACTCATCTCGGTCTGCCTCTGAAAGATGGACGAGAGGTCATGTCGCATGGTGGGTGCTGGTGGGATGGCTGATGCACCTGGATCCATTGCACTTGCATCAGGAGAGAATACCTGGGGGCTCCATGGCCCTTCAGGGGTGGGTGATTCTCCTTGACTACCCGGACCTGAAGAGAACCTCGGGCTTGCCAGTAAGGGGCTTGTTGGTCTGGGGCTCTGGCTTTCATCATGAATGGCAGGTGTTTCCTCCTCATCTGAAGGTGGGGCAGTGGCTGCTGCCTCACCCGTTGAGCTGGTGGCAGCAGAGTGCATTCCCTCGATGCTGCCTTCACCTGCTGGGAGACACACTTCTGTGGGTGCCACGACGGGAGCAGGCATGGCCTGTGGATGCGTGCAACTGGTGTTCCGGCTGCCTTTGTCCCTGTGGTCATGGTCACTCGTCCTGGCTGCCCTTGCGGATGTGGGGGTGTCCCCTGTGGCATCCCTCCTGGGTTTTTTGCTGGATGTGGGAGCAGGTGTGGAAGTGCGTGCCTCCTCAGTGTCAGTGTTTGATCCTGTACGGGTGAGAAATGTGGAAAACCATCAGTCATGGTCGACCTGCCTTGAGCTAAATGAATACATCATGCCGTTCTATGCATTTAGGGCTCTTTAGTGTGGATGCAGGTAATGGGGATGTTGGGTGGGTCATGCATGAATGGCTCTGTGTTGTACGGGTATGTGGTGATGCATGCATGTTTGTTTGTGGCTGGATCCACGGCATTCATATGGACACATGATTGGGGGGAACATCACACTTCACTGTGCATTGTTTGATGCATAACCTCACCTCCATCGGACGAAATGGCCACGCCATGCTCCATTTGTCCAATTCCCTCGATGGATTCCACCCCGATAGTTGATGCACACGTCTCCTCCCACTCAGTGAGCTTGATTGGCGATTCACTGCCTCCTCCTGTGCCCGTGGCCAGGTTGCGGTTAACGGATAGAATGTTCCGCACACAGAGCCGGAGGTCATCCCACCTCTTTCGGCAGTCTTTAACTGTGCGGGTTGTGGTGCCTACCGCGCTGACCTTGTGGGCTACCTCTTACCAGATGGCCTTCTTGGTCTCCCGACGCATGTCATTATTGAAGACCACCTGTGCATTTTCTGCTAGTGTCTGCGTGAGCATAAGGAGCTCCTCCTTGCTAAATTTCTCCTTGCGTTGCCGCTCAGATGATTTTTTAACGGCCTTGGGCATCTTTACGGTGTCCTTGGTGTATTTTCCAACGTGGTTCCTGGTAAGGTGTCCTGGATAAGGAGGATGGCAATGGATTGTGTTTTTAAAGATGGCCGCCGTGCTCTTTCCCGTTCCGGTGCGATGGCGCTATTTCCGGTTCCGCAAAATTACGGTAACCGCTATTAGCGGTGACCGCTAATGGCGGTCACCGCTATTTGCGACGACCGCTATTTGCATGTGGCGGCAGGTCAGAAGTGCTAACAGCGCTTTCGACAATGCCGTTAAGGGACTTTTTGGGGACTTTTGCACGATGGCGGTAGGCTCATTACCGGCATGGCGGTAGGCTTGTGCCCGGGATCTCGTAATGGCACGCAATTTGCGGCCTCTTGCGAGGGTGGACACGCTAATTACGCCATGCCGGTAATTGGCGATTTTTACCGCCTACCGTGTAATGAGGCCCAGTATCATCAAATGAATCATCGTTATGATGAATGGCACACGCCCCTTGCACTGTAAATCGAAGGGCTGGAATCACAAGTCGTCTACAAATCGAGGAGCCGAAAACAATCTTTCTCTTGCCAGGCACCCACTCTCTGGAACTCGATCCTGTTATCGGCTCGGAATGCCCTCTAAATTCTCCAGTTCTGCAGATCTCTAAAAACATGGTATTTGTAACAACACCTGGCCAAAGAGTAATACAAATGGATGCACAGAATGACACACATACAATAACTCACAGTAATGCAGTACTGTTAAAAGCTGCCATCCCAAACTAGGTCAGTGCTTAAAACAATAAAATAAAGAATACAACAATGCCTGTTCATCATTGTGCAAAAAGTACAGAGTGCAGTGCCTCCCTACCCGTGCTCACAAAATGCAACATTAGACATCCAATGAATGCCCCGTCCCATTCTGATGAGGTGCTACATCATTGGGGGCTCTGCCAAGCATTAGGTTGACATCAATCATGTAACACAGAACAGGGGTGGTATCGTTGCACACTTATAACTGATATTCCCAATAAAGAACTACACTTTCCTTAGTTGTGGATCATTGTCCTTAGATACAGTATCTGATGTGACTGTCTAAAATGCAAAAGAGACGCACTGATCTGTTACAACCATTATATACTGACAAAATTCCACTATCATTTTCCATACATCGCAATAATGCACATTCTATTACATACAATTGTATGCTACCCATGTGAGACTTAACTTGTTTAATATTGCTATAATTATGGTGTATTCCACTAAAATGATTTATTTAGAACAATCTCTTTGTGGGGTGATGTCTTTAAAAGAACATTCTTCTGCTGCTTCTGTTGTCTGAACTGTCTCATTTTCATTCTTGACCAAGATAATTAGGTCACGGTTTGCTGCATGTGAAGAGTGGCTTTTCTTTCACACCTCTGTTATCCCTAAACTCTGAGCCTCATTACGAGTTGGGTGGTATTGCAGCATTAAATACGCCCGGAATACTACCCAATGGAATGACCGTTACCGCCACTTTGTCCAACGGGATTACAATTGGCAGTGATAGAGTTAATCCCCATTTTTGAGAGTCCATTGGACTATATGGGGTATTTCTGGCCGAATTACTGCCGTGGTCATTCTGCCAATTTTGATGATTTTTGGTGGAAAGGGAGAGGATTTACCTCCATCATCAGCTGGAGGTAAATCCCCCGCTAGAGGGCAATAGTATGGCACTTAGGGAAAAGTGGCGGTAATTCCGTTACCGCCATTTGTTTCCTGCACCACCATACTTGTTATGATTTTCTTCTAGAACACCAGGTTTTCATTGTTGAGAGTCTATTCTTCATCTTCGATTACCCTGATGACTAAATGGGACGCAAGCTACCTGCGACAGCATCACGCACAGTACTGAGCAAGGCACCTTCTTTTTACCACGAGATTCTGTCTCTATGATGGTGTCTACCATTAATTACTTTGGATGAAAGAACATTTGTTTCATGAATTGGAAGTTTGAGCAGCTCAGAGTGTAGTGATTGTGATTTTTAGCAAAGTGTAGTGATGGAGGTTCAGGGTACTATTCATGGAACTTTTTGCACCGTTCAAAATCACTTTGCACCGCTGAAAAGTGACTTTGCACTACCGACACAAACACTGACTCATGGAACTGTGCAAAGTGTATTTTTGCAGTGCAAAGTCAGTGCAAAGTCATTTTGTACTGCAAAAATGACTTTGTACTGAAATTACTTTGTTATGTTGACATATAGATCGCACGGTCGCCGAGGCATCATGGCGCTAGAGAGGGAAAAGCCACACGTAGAGCACTGCACTATAGCCAGGAAGTAGACAGCTCAGAAAAAATATGTTTTTAACGCTTTACCAAAAGCAAGATGATTTGACAGCAGCTTCATAGGAGAAGGGAGAGTGTTCCACAATTGTGCTGCAATCGAAAAGCCACAGCCGCCCTCCCGAGTCAATCGAAAGGAAGGCACACACAGCATGCCTGCCACCGCAGACCGCATGGGGTGGTTAGGAACATAGCGCTCAAATTTAACATGCAGATGCTCTGCACCCTGAGCATGTAAGGCGCAATGTACAATACACAGTGCCTTAAACTGAACCTACTTTGCACTGCAAAAATACACTTTGCACAGTTGAATCAAGGTTTGTGTCGGCAGTGCAAAATCCCTTTTCAGCAGTTCAAAGTCAGTTTGAACCGTGCAAAAAATTCCATGAATCGGGTCCTATGTCTAATTTGTATGAAGGGACATTGTATGCCTTTTCAGAGCCCAAGGCACATTTATTTGTGTATTTAATTTAGTTTAGCATTTATGGAGTGCACTAGCCCCAAGGGCACATAAGGGTGTGCCCCCATGCCAAAGAAAATAAAGTGGCCAAAGGATTGCTTCAACCTCTTACTTTGTCCTAATTGCAACACACACACACTGTAGCTTGATATTGTGGGCTTTCTACATGTTTGTTGCCTTTATTATTTATTTATTTATTATTTATCTGTTTCTCCTCTGCTTCGCACTTTCCACTTCTCCCTCCTTCCATGCACTTTTCTCCTCCCCCTCTCCCATGCACTTGCGCTTTCTCAATGCCACTGGGCCTAGTAATATCGCTGTTTGGTTCTCCCTTGTTCCCCTCCCTTGCATTGTCGTGCTCTGACAAACTGTGTACGACCGTGATGGAAATAAAATATCAATATCAATAGTACAGTAGAAAGGTAATTCCCTTAAAGTTCCACGATCGCCATCACCTCTATTGGGATCAAAACTATAAGTAATGTTAGATACAGGGCACATATGCTATATGGAGCATAACAGGGAATTGGATATGGTATACCTGAGCATACAATACAGTATAGAGTTGCTAAATAGTCTTGGATGACAAAAGAAAGGTAGCCTGCATAAGGGTCATGTAACTCTCACCTGATTCCCACGGAGGCGCAGGTCTGGCTTCGAGTGCTGATGCTTCTTCAATGGTGAAGCGCAGGACTCTGAAGATGGACAGGAAGGGCCCTCTACTCTGGCTTCTCCGGCTCGCAGGAATATTCCCCTGTGTGTGAAAAGGGAGTATTACCTACTGACTGAGTTATGATCAAGCCTCCCACTTTCTTCCAACCTTCCACGATACCCTTCCACGATTCCCCGTGAAGTCTCACCTTGGGGTCAGGAAGGATGAGCTCTCCATCCTGCTTCTGATGCAGGGGCGCGTTGAAACCCAGTTACTTCACTGGATTGAGGATTGATGGGAGTTCAGGTAATCTTGACTATTCAGGTAAGGCTCTGTAAAAGTTCTGTTGCAAGTTCAAAAGTCCAAGCTTAATAATAATGTTCATTGTCTTTTTGCAGCAAGCGCTAATGCTTATGTCTTTTTTCCCCTTAGGGGCCGGGGTACGGAATGCCTGAGATATGGCACCGACCCGAAGTGAAACGTGCAGTTCTAGTTCCAGTAAATGGCAGGTTAGTTCTGGATGAGTGCTCGGGAACTGACTTTGCATACGCTCATTCAATGTCTTTGTCTTTTTTCCCCAGAGGGGCCGGGGTCCGGAAAATGCCTGGAAGCGGCAAGACCCGAAATGAAATGAGGTAAGTCTTATTCCCTTCCTTCTCTCACCTCTTATTCTTGTCTTTTTCTCTAGGCTCTGGGAAGTGGCTGTGTATCCGGATGATCGCTGCTGAAGATGGAGGAACCCAGGAAAGGTGAGTGAAATGCAGCGCTGCAGCGATCGTAACAAAATGCTGTTAAAAAATAATGTCTTCCCTTTCAGGATCGTCGGTGATGTCTCCATGGTGCAGATTTAGCTGGTAAGGTCTCTTGTTTTCCTTTGCAGGTGACCCAGGATGCTGACAGGCTTGGCTGAAGTCCAGATGCAGGAGCTGACACGGTGAGCGTCCAGCTGCGAGGAGCAGAACAACGCGAAGCGTGAGTTGCTGATCGGGTGTGGTTTAAATAGCTTTGGAAGAAGTTCCAAGTGTGTATCCTTCCTCCGATCAGGTATGTATCCTTCCCCGACCACACCCGGTTGTAAAGTAATCCCACAGGTAAAGTAGTTCCATTCAGGCCTCAAGAGGGCCTGGATGTGGCAGCATGGTCTGCATCAGGTAAGTGCACATTAAAACACTTGAACACATGTCTAGCTTTATGAGCCTGGCGCCTAAGGCGCCAGGACAGGGGTTCAACATGAGCCTGGCGCCTAAGGCGCCAGGACTGCGTCCAAAGGGCCCCAGCTTGGGCCCGCTGGCATTCCCCTGGGGGAAATGATGCCTGCCTCTGGGGTTGCTGGGTCGGACCTGGCTCCTTGGAGGTAGGCATCATGACAGGTCACCTATAGAGCCATACCAGTGGTTGTACTGACTACTGTACAGTCTAGATGCTCTAACATAAATATGCAATAAGGATTTGAAGCAATAGTATGGGGAAAGCACACATATACCCTAATACATGCTAGACTCAGGACACAGATTAGCAGAAGACAATTACAATTCAAGCATTTCTTGCTTGAGTCCAGCCCCTCCTCATCATCAGCCATCTGCTCACACTATACCAGAGTAAGAACATAACTGTACTTAACCTACTTATGTGTCTGCAACCAGGAGAATGGCTGCAACATACCAGCCAATGTTCTGCAGTGCAATTATTCACTAGCTGACCCATATGGAAACAAGCATTCGATACAAGACATGTGTCCTGCCACAGAAACCCCCTTTTTGCTGCCCCCACAGTGCCACTCCTATTACACAGTACAAGGACCATTGCTGCACCAATCATGTTTGTTCTGTGTTGTGATTAACTTTGCATGCATCTGGTGCAAGTGACTAGAATCTTGAGATGGAATGCAGGGCTTAGAATGTGTATCTATGAGTGTGTTCCAGGTTTCTCAGTTGCAAGGATGGATTTAATGTTGGTTGATTTTGGGGTTGACATTGGTTGGGGGCTGGCTCCCTGTTTTGAAGTTTGGTGGTATTGGCCTGCCACGTGGAGGTTGCTGGGTTCAGTGTATTCAGTACAATGATTGCCAATGATTGCTGGTAGGAATGTTGTGTCTAACAAGTTTTCTTCTACAGGTGACTTTAAAGTTTAAAAGTGCCGATTTCAAATGGAGATAAAACATTTTGGCAGCATGCAATTGGCATTTTAGTTACGTTAGATGAAGATAGGAATTAGCTGTCATGAGAGGTCTATAGTATCGGAATTTTGAGCATGAGTGCAAGAGGTCATAGCAGTAAGTTTTGAGAATGGAGTGCAAGCTGGCCACAGTTTTAAGACGTGGCCTTTATCATCGATGCATTTAGCGAAATGGATGTTTGTGAGTTTAACGCAAAAAAAACATTTTTTTAGCTGTTCCATATAGGTAAATTAATATGTTCTCTTCACAGGTGTACTTTAAAGCTTAAAAGTTGGTGCACTCTTTTGTTTTTGCTTTGACACACGTGTGATGTTGGAAGAGTGTCAAAACACGTGTTTTTGGGAACTGGTTCTTTAAACCTACATTTTCCCACAGGCACATTATCAGTATGGGCCCTGTAGGCTTGAATTGTGGACATTGATGGGGCGTTTCTTTTACTTGGTTACCATGTACAATGCTCAATTGGCCTAAATGGTATGTGTGTGGGGAATGGTGGTTGTTGACTCAGGTGCAATGTCAACATTATAGTGTTTAGCTCTTGCAAGAACAGCGTGGTTTTAAATTCAGCTAGAACAATGTGATATATAAATATGGCAATGCAAATGTAAGCTACTTACTGGTGATGTAGCAGGAGTAGGGAGTGATGCTGTACATGGATTTTTAGATATAAGTGGATGAGGTGTATCTTCAGTGGATGTGGTGTGAAGGGAGTGAGATGAGATATTAGTTTTATGATTGTCGATTATTTCTTCATTAGAGTTATAAAGTTGATAACAGTGTTCATCATTAGCTGTTCCATGTAGGTAGATTAATATGTTCTCTCCACAGGTGGACCTTTAATTTAAATCCACAGACGGACATTAATGTACATCGATTTTTGAAGTGGTGACAAGGTCTCAACTTTTTGGAGTTGTTTTTGGTTATTGTGAAATGCTTTCTTTAATCTTTCGTTTTTCAGGTGGGACTTTACTGGACTAGTTTTTTTGATGAAATATTGATCTTGTCACTCACATTTTACTGCTGTTGTTGTGCCCATAGGGGGAAGATGTGTTGTGATTAAACTTTGCATGCATCTGGTGCAAGTGACTAGAATCTTGAGATGGAATGCAGTATGTGTATCTATGAGTGTGTTCCAGGTTTCTCAGTTGCAAGGATGTAAGCCCTGAGAGATGTAAGCCCTGTGTTCCAGGTTTCTCAGTTGCAAGGATGTAAGCCCTGAGAGAGGATGCCAGTGGGTGTCCTATGTTCCCTTTTACTTACCTGACTGTAACAACTGTATTTGATGTACCTGAACTTAAGTAAATAAGTTAACAGTTCACTGGAGTGTCAGTCATTTATGGCCGGACCCTGAATCTAACACTGGCAACGAGGATGAAGCTGGCTGTGCTGGGGGGATAGCACCAAATGGAGAAACCCACCAACCCCCCTAAGAGAAGTGATCCTCTCTCAGATAAGAGTGCTGGATGGCTCTGAGGCGCTGCAGGCACAGTGAGGGCAAGCGTGGCCCAGACAGAGGTGCTACAGAGACAGAGACACAAGAAAGGCCCAGACAGAGGCGCTGTGAAGGCACTGGAATCAGAGAGCAGCCATGGCTGTCAAGAGGTGCTGCAGAGGCAGTGGAGCCCTGTTATGTGCAATGAGGTGCTGCAGAGGCAGTGAGGCACTGCAGCAGGCAGTGACTAGGCGCTGCATGAGGCAGTGAACAGGTGCTGCTTGAGGCAGTGAAGTGATGCTGCAAGGGCAGTGAGGTGCTGCAAGATGCAGTGAAGAGTCACTGCATAAGGGGTGCTGCAGAGGCAGCAAGGCGCTGTATGGCACAGTGAGGTGCAGTGAAGAGGTGCTGCGAGGGCAGTGAGGCGCTGCAACAGGCAGTGAAGAGGCACTGCACAGGCAGTGAGGTGCTGCATGAGGCAGTGAAGAGGTGCTGTGAGGGCAGTGAGACGCTGCATGGGGCAGTGAAGGAGTGCTGCATGAGGCAGTGAAGAGGTGCTGCATGGGGCAGTGAAGGAGCGCTGCATGAGGCAGTGAAGAGGTGCTGCGAGGGCAGTAAGGCACTGCAACAGGCAGTGAAGAGGCACTGCAGAGTCAGTGAGGTGCTGCATGAGGCAGTGAACAGGTGCTGCTTGAGGCAGTGAAGTGATGCTGCAGGGGCAGTGAGGCGCTGCAAGATGCAGTGAAGAATTGCTGCATAAGGGGTGCTGTAGAGGCAGCAAAGCACTGTATGGCACAGTGAGGTGCTGCAAATGTGAAGAGGCACTGCAGATGTGAAGAGGTGTGAAGAGGCACTTTGCTGAAGTGTAGCGCTTTGCTGAAGTGAAGAGGTGCTTTTGTAAGGGCAAGTGAGCCCCTATGTGATGTGCTGCAGTGTGCAGTGAGGCGCTGCAATAGGCTGTCAAGCGGCATTGCAGAGTAAAAGTAATTGGACAGGAGGTCCAAGAGAGCTGCTTAAAATACCAGTGGATAGTCAAGAGGTCCATTGGTTGGGAATGGAAGAGGCTGGAGTCTGAAGGAAGCGCTACAGGGAGCTGTGAGGAGCTGCAGTGGACTGGAGCTCAGTGTAGTGCTACAGGCGCTGTGAGGAGCTGAAAATTGAAGTGACTTTGGTTAAAGTTTAAATGAGAAAATGTTGTGTCAGGGAGTCACGTAGATGAACATTGCAGCGGTTGTTGGGAGAAAGGTGCAATGGAAGTACCTTTGTTATGTGGCGGGATTTCAGAAGGGGCTGGCGGAAGTCTACGGCTATGAGTTGGGCGTGTTCCAGAAAAGATTGTTGGAGCTGGGAGCTCCGCTCTCATGGGTGTCTCAGCCTGAATGATGTCATTCAGAATACAGGGGGTGATGGCGAAGACTACAGCGGCGCTAAGGCAACACTAGTATCAGCGTCTGCTTCTTTGGAACAGTGAAGTGAGGATCTATAAAGGAAAAGAAAAAGGAACCCAGGTTACTTGTCGAGTCGTCATGATGTGGCACCTGCATGTGATTAGGTTCTGTTCTTTGATGATACATGCCAAGGCGAAGGGCCTTGCTGGGCCAGATGATGCTGTTTTGTTAGGGCAAAAAGGAGCCGGAAAAGAGAGGAATGCCGTGGAGCACTAGCGGTTGTGGCTAGCAATGCAGAGGAAGCCAGCAAAGGTATTGGGGAAAGTTTATGTCAGTGACTTGCGTTCCATATTGGTACTACATTTCCACAAGAATGACAGTTGGGACAGTGATCTCCGTTCCTGAGGATTTTTGCTGCAGATGCCGAGTGATACGATTCATGGAAAGGGGGTGCACAATTTAATTTTGATGGAAATGCTGTCGCACTATTGATGTTTGAAGTTAACATCAAATAATGCATATCTGTGATGATGAGGCCTATTAATGCTTTCTTAATTGGTGGTTGGATGTCTGTTTTGGGAACCTCAAGGAACAGACCAGGAGGGTGATGTATGGTGTATCACCATCTGGTGGAAGGTTCTAGTGTTCATTGTGGTTGGGTCACACTTCAAGTTTGGTGAGTCATGCTATTGCCATATGGATGAAATTCGCTAAGGAAGTTCAATACATTTGTTTGAGTAACTTAACCATGCATTTCTCCACAGGATCTTAGAGGCTTAAAGTATGGTATTGTGATGTGATGTTTACTGTTATTTTAAAAAATGTTTCATGCTCAATTCATCATTTTGGTATGTGTGTGGTGTAGAGCATGGTGCGGGACTCATTCTTGTGAGTTTTGCAGGGGCTGACATGTACTGTCTAATTTTGGGGACTAGTGGTCCTTAGTTAGTTGTGCTGTGACACAAATTTGGTGGGACGTGGTCCCCGAGTAGCTGGCTGTGTTAGTACACAATTTTGTTGTGAACTAGGTAGTTCCTGGTTATGTGGTGCCTTTGTATTTGGCATATGTGTTCAGACATGTGTGCGGACATTTGTGTGAGTCTGGCTGGTTTGTTGTTTGATGTGCATGATCCAATGTTCAAAGTAGATATGCATGACTATGTATCCTAACCTAACATTTATGTCCACAGGTACACTCTGAGATCAACCCTGCAAATTTAAACTATGGACTCTTATCTGGCATTTTTGTTTTACTGTTAACCATGTTTATGCTAAATTTGTTGTTCCGGGTGTTGTGGAGTAAAAATGTGTGTGGGTTCAGTGTGCAAGTCTGAGTGGATAGCATAGCTTTGTGTTGGATCAAAGTGTGCAATTTATGTGCTCTCTTCATGGTTTAAGTCTATTTGTTTGACAAATTGGTGTCAAGGGTGTGTGGTTCCAGTGGTGCCAACATGACTAAGACTTAATCTCAGTGGGTGTGTGATAGGGTACAATTGGTGTTCTCTCATGTAGTGAGGTCGAGTTGTGTGAGATAATGGTGTCTAGTTTGGTGTGTTATCAGTGGCGCCAATGTGACTAGAACTTATTCTCAGTGGGTGTTTTAGGCTACGTGCTATAATCTTTATGCAAGTTCATGCAAGTGGATTTCTGGTGGAGTGTTGTGGGTTTAATGTTGGTTGATTTTGAGGTTGACATTGGTTGGGGGCTGGCTCCCTGTTTTGAAGTTTGATGGTATTGGCCTGCCACGTGGAGGTTGCTGGGTTCAGTGTATTCAGTACAATGATTGCCAATGATTGCTGGTAGGAATGTTGTGTCTAACAAGTTTTCTTCTACAGGTGACTTTAAAGTTTAAAAGTGCCGATTTCACATGGAGATAAAACATTTTGGCAGCATGCAATTGGCATTTTAGTTACGTTAGATGAAGATAGGAATTAGCTGTCATGAGAGGTCTATAGTATCGGAATTTTGAGCATGAGTGCAAGAGGCCATAGCAGTAAGTTTTGAGAATGGAGTGCAAGCTGGCCACAGTTTTAAGACATGGCCTTTATCAGCGATGCATTTAGCGAAATGGATGTTTGTGAGTTTAACGCAAAAAAAACATTTTTTTAGCTGTTCCATGTAGGTAGATTAATATGTTCTCTTCACAGGTGTACTTTAAAGCTTAAAAGTTGGTGCACTCTTTTGTTTTTGCTTTGACACACGTGTGATGTTGGATGAGTGTCAAAACACATGTTTTTGGGAACTGGTTCTTTAAACCTACATTTTCCCACAGGCACATTATCAGTATGGGCCCTGTAGGCTTGAATTTAGACATTGATGGGGTCTTTCTTTTACTTGGTTACCATGTTCAATGCTCAATTGGCCTATATGGTATGTGTGTGGGGAATGGTGGTTGTTGACTCAGGTGCAATGTCAACATTATAGTGTTTAGCTCTTGTAAGAACAGTGTGGTTTTAAATTCAGCTAGAACAATGTGATATATATATGGCAATGCAAATGTAAGCTACTTACTCGTGATGTAGCAGGAGTAGGGAGTGATGCTGTACATGGATTTTTAGATATAAGTGTATGAGGTGTAGCTTCAGTGGATGTGGTGAAGTGGGAGAATGGAAAACCAGACTCCCGTCCTTCACCTCTCGCGCTTGGCCTAGAGGGTCGCGGCCCAGACACCCGCCACGAGAAGAGTTTGCCCATTTACCAGATGACCAAATACCCTGGTACAGAAACATACGGATGTGTCCATCTGCCTGCCCAACAGCCCGCACTGGCCATGCCGACACCTGCGGCACGGACCAACTAGACTGAAATCTACACATCGTTAGAGATGCCATGACGACCTAGATAACGGGAAGCACCGCTGAACTATTATACACGCTGAACATTTCCACACCAATCTACACGAAGAACATACTCAGTGCTCTGACGTAGGCGACAGGCTTATTCACGGACGTGCATCTTTATTATTTTTACATAGGCTTTCAGAATGCAGAAACGCAAGACGCACCATGAGCTCATTTATAACGCTTGCTCACGCTTCTCTTGAAACCCGTTACCATCATGAGAGATATAATGGAAACACGATACTGGCCATGAAACTGTATGCCACTATAACCTAAAGCATCCATGCACTAAATGGATTACTCGTGCACCAGGCCCAAGTAGGCCCCAAGCAAGAGTTCCCGTGGACATTAACAAAGCAAAAGTCAGGTTGCTGAGCCTGCAGAAAGAACCCAGTGGAGCAACCAGCCAAGGTCGTAATGTTGCAAACCCACAGTCAAGAAACAAATCTTCAAAGGCACGATGTTGCAACCTCGCACTCCACGTACCAATGTTAAAATCATATCTGCAAATTAAACCAGACATACAGTGGAAAAACAATATTAATTGTGCAGAATTATGCCTCAAACACGGTCCCTCCCCACGTGACCAAGCCGAACCTGACGAGATGCCAAAACCCAGGAGAGAAAAGGCGTCTGGGTACCTCGCTACGAGACGCAGGCCGACACACTTGAAAGGCTCAATGGACACCTGCTACAGTGGGAACGGTCAGTCTCCCACCTATGAATAAATCCTCACATTGCCTGCACGTACCCATATTGAAACACTGTTGCAACCACAGGTGCACCGTGTGCTGGGAACAACGGTGGTCCCAGGCTGGGGAGCTCACGGATGCACCAATCAGAACATGAGGTTCTTATCTCAGACGTCAGTAACGTTAGCCAATCCTCAGGGGTCTTCATGTAACAATTCTTATGTATCTAATTGTAGGGACAACCCAGATATACCACCTGACTACACCTTAACCACTAATATCATTCTCTATATGCGTACTATACTAACCCCACCACTCGAGCAACCAATCAAGAGTGGCGATAGGTTCTTTTGGTAACTTTTTGGAATGACGCAAGTAGCGCGTCATAATGTAGTAAAAAGGGCCTGCGAGCCCCACTATTGTGTGTGTGTCAGGACGAACGCGTACGCTCCTTGACCCATCCCTGCCGTTTGCATAATAAACGACAGAAGTTGCCTTGCTCCTTGTGTGTGCCTCATACTCTGTCTCGATCCGAGATATACACGGGAGGAGTTGGGGCCTCCCTGCCCGGAGGTCTGCGGACGGCCCGGCCGACCCCGGCAGAATCCCCCCCGACAAGTTGGAGGCACTGCTGAGATCTGTTTAAGATCGACTTTTATTTTTATTTTTCCAGGCACTCCCGTTGCGGGGAGGCCCGGCGGCGCGGCCCCCTCTGCCGTTGCCCCCTTCTGAGGACTACAGGACCATCGCGGAGCTGCGAGAGGACCGGACAGCGCAATCCGGATATTGGCCCTCGGGAGCCGGTTGAGAAGTATCCCGCCCGCGGTCGGCGAGTGTCCAGACGTGGTCCAGACGAGGGGAGGTGGCGAGCCGCTTGGAGGGGTGCACGCAGTCGAGCGGCCCTGCATCGAGGGAACTTGGTGAGCATGACACGCACAACAAGCAATGCGAAATTGTGAGGGAGGGGGCGGAAGTAAATAAGGGAGGAGGGAGGTATTGTAAAAGGGTGGGGTGAAGGTTTAATTGAGTGATGATAATGGAATGAATGGTAGTGAATTGAGTGCGAGAGAAGGCGGCTAACGTTACGCGAAAGAGGGGGGCAGGGCACGAGAACAACACGTGCAGACGCTCGCAACAAAAAGCTAACGTTACGCGAAAGAGGGGGGCGGGGCACGAAAACATCACGTGCAGCCGCTCGAAAGACACTGATTGGCCTAAATCGCGACTACGTGTGAGGGTGGGTGTGTGTGGTTTCCTACGATTTGACATTTATCATTCAATGAGTAGATGAGGTTCCCTATTGTTCGAGCAAGAAACTCGATAGGTAGATGAGGTTCCCTATTGTTCGAGCAAGAAACTCGATAGGTAGATGACGTTTCCCTGTGGGCGGTGGCTAGTTACGTAGTTGCCCAAAACGGAAGATAATTGGCTGGTTAAGCCCTCCTGTTGAGGGGCGTATCACACGCGAGGCGACGCAGCGTGCGCAGTCCGGTTATAGTATTGATGAGATTACCTTGTTCCAGGAGAGACAGGAAGACAGCTGTAGGGTTAGCGGGGTAGATTGCAAGTGTATTTTGAATTTAAAGAACATAACACGAATATACCAGTAGTTCGAAGGAATAGGTGACGTCACCAGTAGGGATTTAGTAAGATATCGTGAACACAAGAAGCTTTGGGTTTGACATTGGTGGGGAAGAGAAACATGATAAAGGAGCGGACACGGAGATAAACGATAAACGAGTGGATCAAAGAGGAGAAGGGGAAGGGGGCGTGGCTGCGCACGGAGAACGCCGGCCACGGCAAGTGTAAAGGTGGGAGGAGAACGGGGAAAAAGGACGACTGTGTAAGATCGTCGTAAGGGGTACGCAGCTGCAGGGGGCTGCGTGCGCTTCGGCCGCAGGGGGCCGTAGGGGAAGGAATATAATATAACATCATAAATATATTTGTTTTATAATTTTTTTTTTTTTGTGATTATTATCATTGCATAAATTGTCAAAGGATTGTCGTAAGTCCCCACACTTGCGGGGCAAGGTAAGCAATAAAAGGTTGTATGTTGCAAACTGGTAGCAAGGGGAAGGGTAAGAAAGGGTGCGCTAGTATGTCATACGGGAGAGGGTTGGGAGGGTGGGGGAATACCCTCACTACCCCACTACAACATATATGCACCACACTGCCACCACATAGGGAGAAGTTAATTAAGTACAGCATAGAGTGGACCCAGGGGACGGACAACAAAATGTTGACACCATGGCCGCCTAATGGTAGCTTTGACCCATATGCCCAACATTCACTATTAAACCATCTGCACAATACATACAAGGGGAAGAAGTTGGCAAACCATGTGGAGGTGTTTAACTTATGGAGGATGTTCCAGGGGTCTAGACCAGGACCAAATGGAATGTTCACTATGGGGGAAACACCGGAAGAAAAGGAGATTAAGAAAGAAGGAACGGATGGGGAAAAGGAGAGTGAAGGAACAAAGAATATGGGGAATGAAAAATTGGGTGGAGGAAAGGTTGATAAATTAGCTGACATAAAACAGGAACCGAGCAATGAGATACCCTTAACACCGGGAGTGAAAACAGAAGGGGGAGGGTTGTACCCTTTAAGAGAATTAGGAGAAATAAAAGGACAGTTAAGGGCGGCTGAAGGATACTCAAACCCGGCATACAGCCCTCCACCATATGTGGCTCATGGAAAGATACCAATGGGGGACGGGAGGAGAGAAGAGCAGACTGTAGAGATAGGAAACGATGAGTGGGTAGCTGCACAGATATTGTTGAAATTACGAGGATCACTAACTGGAGAGGAAAGGGAGGCGGTAAAGAGAACAAACGAGGATAGTGAAAGAGAGAGTGAAATGAGGGGAGAGGAGCTGCTACGGCAGAAGGAAGAGATTTTGGAGGAAAGATTAGCTAAACTAAGGGATGAGCAGAATGAACTGATAAAACAACTTGAGGGGGAGGAAAGAGAGAGAGTGAGGAAAAGGAAAGAAGATAAGGACGAATTGGAAAAATTAAGGGAGCAAAGTGAGGAGAGAAAGAGGGAAGCTGTAAGGGTAAAAGCAGCAGCAGAAAGGGTATCAAGAGTAGTGATGAGGGAGAAGAAGAAGGAAGAAGAAGAAAATGAAAAGGAAATGGAAATATGGAGGAGGAGGATAATATCAGAGACAGCTAAAAAATATGAAGAGGGGAAGGTAATAGAGAGTATAGTAGAAAGAGAAAGGGTGAAATGGGAAAGGAGGAGAGAGGATGAAAGGATATTGGAACAGATGAGCAACGAAGTAATGGAGGAATTAAAAAGGAAAAGAGAGGAAAATAGTAGGGAGATGGAGGAGAGGAGTGAAGGGGAGAGAGAAGAGAGTAAGAGGGAGAGTGAAAGATGGGGAGAAGTATATAAAAATAGAGAGGTAGCAACAACGTCAGCACTAAGGGGAACAGGTGGTAACAACGGAAAGGAAGAGGGAGACCTAATAGACTTAAAAACTGTAACAATAAAAGGAAAAAAGGCAGAGTGGGGGGCGCAATTTATGAATGATTTTTGTAGTGAGGATGGAAGGAAGAGTGAAAGGGAAAGCTTAGATAAGCTATACCTCACTAGAACAAACATAGATTCGCCATGGGTGAGTAGAAGATGGGAGGAGCTGGAGAGAAGTAAGGAGGAAGTGAAAAGAATGGGAGAAACACAAACTAACGAACACACGCCACCGACGCTCACCAACCAACACACGCCACCCACATCACCATCACGCTCTCTAACGCCACACCCCACATGTTCAACAACTGCACGCTCTCTGCACAGAATAAAGCTCGCACCCTTCATGGACGAAGTTACACCTTATGCATGTCGGCTTAGGGACCTCCCTAGTCGCAGGCAAGACAGGCAAACAGACGTGCCAATATTGAACACAGGAAAGGATGAAAAAAGGGGAAAGGAAGAAGAGGGAGGTAGGAGAAGAGGTAGTAAGGAAGGATTTGAAGTAGTAAAAGGAATGGGGGAAGAGGAGGGGTGTGAAGAGTTAACATCATGGAGCATAAAGGATGACACAAGACAGAATGTAATGCCACTGCTGGAGAGAGGAGGGGTTAGACCACAATATGTACCTTGGAAACATACGGATAAGGAAAACATAAAATGTAGGCTCCCATCATTAAGTGGAGGTGCGGGTAAATGGATATATGAAATGGAAAAACACACCGCAGGACAGAAACTAGCAGTGGGAGATGTTAAGGGCCTGTTAATATCAATATTAGGGGATAGAGCGGATGACATTTGGAAAAGAGCGGGATTCCATGGGGTAACAATAACAAACACATCGCATGATGGGGCACCATTTGCAAACTGCAGACATGCGCTATGGCAGGCACTAAGAGTGCAGTACCCAGACACATCAGACATAGGAGCCATTACTTCCCGTAAGATGGGTGAGAACGAGGATCCTGTTGATTATATCCAGGATATTCAAGAGAAGTGGCGCATGGAAACTAGAGAACAATGGGACAAAACACCAGCCATATTTTATCATATACTAGTACAAGGGCTCCCAGAAGGAGTTCAGAGACAATTAAAGAAAGTAGTGGGGATGGAAGCAAAACCATGGCCGGAAATACAACTGACTATAGTACATCACTGTAGAACATGGCAAGGAAAAATGAAACAAAAGGAAGAGGACAGGAAAACAGAAGAGGCCAAATTAGTACAGAAAAAACTTACTAAATATACCATGGAAGGGGCACTAATAACTGCGCCAACACCAATGGCCCAAAGCCCAACGCAAGTAGTGGCTGCACAAAATCCAGCTCAAATAGCGCCTCCACAAGAGGTAATAGAGCAAGTGCTGCCTCTGCAATCACACGCACAGAACATGGGAGGAGGGTACCCAATGCAAGGAGCTGGGTATTATAATTATAATAGAGGGAGAGGAGGGTTTATGAGGGGAAGAGGATACGGATATAATACCCAACAACAGGCTGGGGGACTCAGAAATAATTACCAGACAGGGCAACCAGTATACCAGGACAACACAGGGAACTTCCCATGGCAAAACAGGGAACCACCCGTGTGTTGGAGCTGCGGACTATTAGGACACATGTCACGTACATGCAGGGTCAGGCCAGGAACACCAGCATGGAACGAACAAGCACAACATAGGACATCACAAGAACAGCAGGGCATACAACCACAGCAGATGTCACCACAAGGGAGTGACCAACACTATTCCCTACCACAACAACAAATAAAACAATACCTGCCACAAGTAACTGGTGCAGCGTTAATACAACCACCACCACAACCTGAACGAACGCAATTGGGTGGGGTGACGGTGTTAGGGCACAACCCTTACACAGGGAATGGCCAGTCATTGTACCCCCAATAGGACAGCCCACAGACGGCCTTGGTGTGTCCCATCCTGTCAGTAACACCTAATAGTGCGGAGGAGCCACGCATAGAGGTAACGATAGGTGACAAAAAATTATCATTCCTTGTTGACACCGGGGCAACCCGGTCTTGCATAAGGGAAGGTAAGTTTAAGATGTCAGGCGAAGCCATGAACACACAAGGGTTTTCTGGGGCTAAAGGGTTGGTTCCATTTACTGATAACGTTCCGCTATCTATTGGAGATTACGATCTGTCAGTACCACTTTTGTATTATAGTGCCTCACCAGTAAACATACTGGGGAGGGACATAATGAACAGATTAAATATGACGATCTCCTTTACAGAGGATGGCATAATTTGCTCTACTCCAGGGATTAACATGCTTGCAGCACGACAGATTTTGCAAGCATACTGTGGACAGATAGCGATCAGGGCAGAGCCGGTAGACGGCGAGCTATTCCAGTACGGAACAGACATGGCATTTGCATGGATGCCAGGGATAGGAGGGAAAATATGGAGGAGACCAGCAGCCTATCTATTCCGACCAGAAACACCAGCTAATGAACTGGAAGGGAAGGTCATTGCAGTGGACATTGAGAGCATTATTGCAACAGCTGATTATGTTGCTGTGCACGCCCAAGATAAAGAAGGGAGAGCATGGAGGGCGGTGATAGCACTAGCAGAAGGATGTAGGCTGACCCAGGTGTCAGATGAAGAGTTGTTTTCAGAAGAAAAGGAGGAAAATGAAATGGTGTTCATGATGAGTGTAGAAATGTGGCTAACAGTGGCTCACAAACAAGTGGCACAGAAAATTGCAATGGCAATTGAGGCACCCGCTGGCACACCAGTCCCATTTTTTAAAGAAGATATGTCAAAGGTGCCAAAATCATTATGGACTATTAGCCCTTATGATGTAGGATGCATTAAAAGCATAGGGGGTGTAAAGATAAAATTAAAAAAGGGTGCCATACTACCAAGAGTGAAACAATACCCATTGTCAAGAGAGGCAGATGAGGGCATATACGAAACCATAACAGCCCTTATAAACAATGGCATATTGGTCCCCTCAGAATCCCCATGCAACACAGCTGTGTACCCGGTGCGCAAGGCTAAAGGAGGGTCTTGGCGGTTCATACAGGACCTCAGACCGTTGAACAACATAGTAGAAGCAGAGTATCCAGTAACAGCAAACCCGGCCACAATTTTGTGTGGCATTCCAGCAGAAGCATCACGGTTTACAGTGATTGACCTTAAAAATGCTTTTTTCTCAATACCATTACACCCAGACTCACAAGACTTGACAAGCTTCACTTACCGAAATAGGAAGTGGAAACATACCAGATTACCACAGGGATATTGTGAATCACCTTCAATTTTCAATAGGGTAATACAGATGGATTTGGGTAACGTTGAGTTGGAAAGCACAGTGTTACAGTATGTGGATGACATAATAATTTGCAGTACAAATGAAGATAAATGTAGAGAGGACTCATTAAAAATGTTGACGATATTGGCTGAAAAGGGGTATAAGGTAGACATGGAAAAGATACAATACTGTCAGGAACAGGTACTTTACATTGGCCAACTGATATCACAATATGGAAGAAGGATTGCACCACAAAGAGCACAGGCAATATCAGGCACTCCCGTGCCACAGACTGTAAGAGAACTGCAGCAATTTCTGGGACTGTGCAACTACTGTAGAGCATGGGTATTTGATTACAGCTCTTACATAGGACCCCTGCTTGAGGGTTTGAAGGAAGCAAATAAAGGGGAGAAAAAGTTGGGATGGACTATGGAAATGAAGGAGGCATTTGATGAATTAAAAGAAGCAATATCAACTGCTCCAGTACTAGCATCCCCAGACTATGAGCGACGATTTTTTATATTTTCACATTGCGACTCAGCAGTAATGAAAGCAGTATTGGCCCAAAAGACTAGCATGGGCTATAAACCAGTAGCATTTTACAGCGGTCACTTAGATCCAATAATGTTAGGACAATTCTCTTGCGAACAAGGTCTTGCTGCAGCTGCATTTGCAGTAGAAAAAGCATCATCAATAACTATGGGGTGTCCAACTACACTATTTGTAGAACATGCACTATTTGCGATATTGAATAAACCTAAGTCCACACTGACGACACAGAGGGCAACAGGTTATGAGATTATTTTGTCCAAAGCTGAACTGGCAATTGTTAGATGTAGCACGGTTAACCCTGCAAGGTTCCTAGCAGAAGTAATTGAAGAGGGAGATTACGCCCACGACTGCACCCAAGTAACTGAGATGTACTCATGTACTAGGAAAGTTGAAGAAAACGCACTAGAGGGAGGTGAGCTTTTGTTTATTGATGGGTCATCAACTATTGATCAAGGAGACGGGATAAGGAGGACTGGGGCAGCAGTAGTACAAATGATGGAAGCGCCAGTGTGTGTGGCTATTAAGTGTGTACAATTACCACAGCATTACTCTGCTCAAGCGGCGGAACTGGTTGCACTCATATTGGCGCTAAAGGAAAGTTTTAATAAAAAAGTTACTATATATTCCGACAGTGCATATGTTACATCCACTGTCCACTCAGGGCTATCAAAGTGGAGAAGAAGAGGGTTTAGGAGAGCTGACGGCACTCCAGTACAACATGCCCTCTTGTTGGCTGAACTAATTGAAGTAATAAACGATCCCCAAGAACTAGCCCTAGTAAAATGCACAGCACACACCAATGGAGAAGACTATATATCAAAAGGAAATGCAGCAGCAGACGCACATGCAAAATATGCTGCATATTTTGGTGAGATATGGAACCCCACAGACTCACAGAGAGGGAGAGGGAGGGGAATAGCGAGGGAGATGTTAATAAAAGAAGGGTACACCCATCTCCCAGCCACCCAGATTATGGAGTTACAAGCGGCTGCACCAATGGCCGAAAAAGAAGTATGGGTGAAAAGAGGATGCACAATGTCACCAACCGACGCACTATGGCGCCAGGGTGGCACTGGGAAAGTTGTAATACCATTGGCATTGTTAAATACCGCCTTGAACCAATTACATCACCCTGCCCATACAGGCAAAGAAATAATAGCAGCACGAATTAGAGAAGATTGGTTCTGTCCCGAGTTAACATCCCATGTGTCAAATTTTATCAGCAATTGCCTTACATGTCAACAGTTCACGGCCGGTCATACTTTAAAGGTGATAAGAGGTACCATACCCCGACCAGAAGGACCTTTTCGGCACCTCCACATTGACTATGTTGATATGATCAACATTTGTCAAGGCAATAGATACATGATAGTAGTAGTATGCCCATTTTCTAGGTGGATCGAAGCAGGGCCCTGTTCACACCCTGATGCGTTTAGAGCAGCCAAATTTATAGTAAGGGAGGTATTCCCCAGGTGGGGAGTGTGCGAGGTGTTAAGATCAGACAACGGACCCCATTTCGCAAATGAAATGTTCCAGCATATCACATCCCTACTGAACATTAAACACAAATTTGCATGTGCGTACCACCCACAGGCCAATGGTGTATGTGAACGCCTGAATGGCCTATTGAAGGAGGCAATTGCTAAAATACAGCAAACAACAAAGAAAAGTTGGTTGTATTGCCTTCCGTTAGCACTGTTCGAACTTAGAAACAGGCCAGGGTCCGACCACCACCTCACCCCACACGAGGTGGTTACTGGACGCCAAATGCGCCTTCCCCTAACACCAACGTCAAGGGCATTCACCGACCAAGAAAGTTCTGCGAATGTGTTAGGTGATGAAATGTATCAATATGTGTCTTCTTTGATTACTAGCGTTGTGTTTGTGTCTCAACAGCTCGAGCGCACACGGGGCGGGTCCACCAGCAACCAAGAAATAGACGAAAATACAGAATTGGGAAAGGAGAACTTGTGCCAACTTGCCAAAGGTGACCACGTACTACTTCGAAATTTTAATAGAAGGTGGAACCAGCAGAGGTTCACTGGCCCCCATTTAGTAGAGGACGTATCAACAAGAGCAGTAAAACTAAAGGATAAGCGTGCGTGGAACCACCTGCATGATGTAAAAATCTACAAACTGCAGACCCGCCCCAGCGCCAACGACAGGTCCATTGGAAAAACGCCAACAACATCCCCGGCAGCGGAAGAAAACACAACCACAGACAACGACCCAATTGTCCCCTCGGAGAGAATAACGGACGAAGAAGGGGGTGATCCCCACACTGCCCACCCCATGGTCACACGTTCAAAGAGTAAAACTGCTCCCACCATCTGAGCAAACCCCCCCCCATTGACTACTAAATACAATTGTAATAAAAACTAAGGACTTCGCTTGCACCAATACACATGTAAACACGTGAATGTTCTCTTTTTCTCTCGCACATACAGGAGCTGCGTAATATTGTATTGTTAAGAAAAGTTATCTAACAAATTCAGTGTGCAGGCGTAGATGGTGCTGCCAGACGATAGTTACCCAGAAGAATTGTCACACCAATTTGTATACGAAATAAAAAGGCCAACATACTTAAAAAAGAAAAGGGTACGTGTATACTACACGGCCTTCCTCCTGGCCATAGAAAATTACATGCCCCACCTCCGCCCATACTTGCCGGTCTTGAGAGACCGATCACTTAGAGTAGCATGGGAGCAACTCTTCACCTGGGCACTGAATGACTATTTGATAGGGAGAGCTTAATGAAACAAAACTAACATTTAATAACAAGCACTTTTTGAGAATTTTTAGGCGGGCAACTTTAACGTCGCAAGAATACGCTGCCAGGACTGCAGCAAGGTAAGAGCAAAAATGTCGGTGAGGTTAGCATATGTAATAAAAATAATAGGGATTTTTATGATCACCGGAGTTTTGGCTGCCTCTGTATGGCAGTACAGCTATGCTATGAGTTTTTTTGCTGCACCCAAACCTAATGTACCCCACCTCCCTGCTGCAACAGGTGTTACGTCAGGTGGTAACAGTAACAATGAACAAAAGCGAAATAAAGTTAAACGCAGCACATACTCAGACAATAAAGGTATTGATAATTATGTACAAGATTCAGCACACGTCACAAACAACATATGGTACCAGCACATGACCCGCATTGGTAAGCAGACAACTGAGGATAGCTGTTACGTTTGCTCATTAATACCATACGCCATGAGCGCTTCACGAACATTTGTTGCCACAGAAATAGATGAAAAAACAGCACAGTGCATAATATATTTGGCCCTGTTCCAAACGAAAGGAAGATTCCAAGGAACAGTAGTGCACATGACATGGAAAACACGAGACTCATACCCATATGAAAACAACTTCCTCAAGACCTATCTGAGTTATCACAAGACCAGTTTACATGCTGAAGCATTCAGATACATAACAAGTGGCCCTGAAAAAGGAGAAACAAAGAAGGTAACACTGCAGTATCTACCATGTGATTGGTACGCCACGGAAGTTCCGGGTAAACAAGGATGCTGGGAGAGGCCATTACTGACGATAACAGGAAAGGTGTTCCTGGGTACCAGCTGGGAGATAGGAGTGGTTGGCAGCAACATGGTAACAAAAGAAACTATCTCAACCATCGAGACACACAATCATCGATGTTGGACGACATGGATCAAGTATGTACCAATGCTCACGTGGGTAGAAGAAGATGAAGACCCGATAACTATATTACCATTGACTGCGCCCAAAGTATGTTACCAGCATAAAGGAGAGGTGGACGTGGGATATAACACCAATTGTGCAAGTGTGATGGAGTTACCTGAGGGGGGAGCGGGAACAGCAGTAATAATGGACCATTATTGGGCCTGCGGAGAAAAGGCATATCATACACTGCCTCCCCTGTGGAGTGGTGTGTGCACAATGGTACACGTCAATGTACCATCACTAGTGGTACCTAAGAAGCATGTCGATGTGGCGAAATTTCCGAAAATGGATGAAGGAGACAGGAGAAGAAAGAGATCTGCAACAAACAGCAATGATACTGTCCTAAACAGGAGAAAAAGACAAGGAGAGCCATTAACAGGAAATTATCTGTGGGGAAGGTCGGAAACGGAACTAACCTCAATACCGCCAGAACACAGACTATTCAGCAGAGCAGCAATGTTCTTCTCCTCAATAATACATCCGGGACTGCAGGCATACGCAAACGCAAAATGGCTGCAAATAACCAGATGGGAACTAATGATGACCATAAATTCGACAGTAAATGGGTTTAACGCAATTAAAGAGGAGCTGCGAGCTGTAAGGATGGTAGCACTACAGAACAGATATGTATTGGACCTTCTCACAGCAATGGAAGGAGGAGTTTGTGCAAAGATAGGACAATCATGCTGCACGTTCATACCTGCCAACGATGCCGACAATGGTACACTAACAGAAGCAGTTTCACAATTGGCCCAGATGCACTCCAAAATGATGGACGAAAGTAACGGCGTAAACAAGGATAAAAGCTGGTTTTCACTATTATGGTCATGGATGCCATCTTGGCTGTCAGATGGACTGAAAATAATAGTGGGATGTGCTATTTTGGCTGGAGCTGCACTGATAATAATTAGATTTTGGAAAGCCCGGAAGGCGCGCTCAACTGATGAGTTGCTGGAAATGGTGGGAATGCACCCCTTGATGCCAGCGGATGACGGCCAGCACACAGGTGTGATAATACACGAAAGGGAGAAGTTGCGCACCCAAATCATCGCCAATCATCTAGACCCACCATCAGTGAAGATCGAGAACCCAAGGAACCCTAGGAGCTACATAGGAAGATGGGTGTACTGTACTCCTGGAGGAACATGCGAATACATGTATTGGTCATTTGAAGATCACGTAAACCATTATGGACATCTCGGAGGGATAACCAAGATATGGAGAGTAAGAGGAGATAACGAGAAGGATATGTTTGTGGTCGACAAGTCGACCAGAGGGGGGACTGAAGTGGGAGAATGGAAAACCAGACTCCCGTCCTTCACCTCTCGCGCTTGGCCTAGAGGGTCGCGGCCCAGACACCCGCCACGAGAAGAGTTTGCCCATTTACCAGATGACCAAATACCCTGGTACAGAAACATACGGATGTGTCCATCTGCCTGCCCAACAGCCCGCACTGGCCATGCCGACACCTGCGGCACGGACCAACTAGACTGAAATCTACACATCGTTAGAGATGCCATGACGACCTAGATAACGGGAAGCACCGCTGAACTATTATACACGCTGAACATTTCCACACCAATCTACACGAAGAACATACTCAGTGCTCTGACGTAGGCGACAGGCTTATTCACGGACGTGCATCTTTATTATTTTTACATAGGCTTTCAGAATGCAGAAACGCAAGACGCACCATGAGCTCATTTATAACGCTTGCTCACGCTTCTCTTGAAACCCGTTACCATCATGAGAGATATAATGGAAACACGATACTGGCCATGAAACTGTATGCCACTATAACCTAAAGCATCCATGCACTAAATGGATTACTCGTGCACCAGGCCCAAGTAGGCCCCAAGCAAGAGTTCCCGTGGACATTAACAAAGCAAAAGTCAGGTTGCTGAGCCTGCAGAAAGAACCCAGTGGAGCAACCAGCCAAGGTCGTAATGTTGCAAACCCACAGTCAAGAAACAAATCTTCAAAGGCACGATGTTGCAACCTCGCACTCCACGTACCAATGTTAAAATCATATCTGCAAATTAAACCAGACATACAGTGGAAAAACAATATTAATTGTGCAGAATTATGCCTCAAACACGGTCCCTCCCCACGTGACCAAGCCGAACCTGACGAGATGCCAAAACCCAGGAGAGAAAAGGCGTCTGGGTACCTCGCTACGAGACGCAGGCCGACACACTTGAAAGGCTCAATGGACACCTGCTACAGTGGGAACGGTCAGTCTCCCACCTATGAATAAATCCTCACATTGCCTGCACGTACCCATATTGAAACACTGTTGCAACCACAGGTGCACCGTGTGCTGGGAACAACGGTGGTCCCAGGCTGGGGAGCTCACGGATGCACCAATCAGAACATGAGGTTCTTATCTCAGACGTCAGTAACGTTAGCCAATCCTCAGGGGTCTTCATGTAACAATTCTTATGTATCTAATTGTAGGGACAACCCAGATATACCACCTGACTACACCTTAACCACTAATATCATTCTCTATATGCGTACTATACTAACCCCACCACTCGAGCAACCAATCAAGAGTGGCGATAGGTTCTTTTGGTAACTTTTTGGAATGACGCAAGTAGCGCGTCATAATGTAGTAAAAAGGGCCTGCGAGCCCCACTATTGTGTGTGTGTCAGGACGAACGCGTACGCTCCTTGACCCATCCCTGCCGTTTGCATAATAAACGACAGAAGTTGCCTTGCTCCTTGTGTGTGCCTCATACTCTGTCTCGATCCGAGATATACACGGGAGGAGTTGGGGCCTCCCTGCCCGGAGGTCTGCGGACGGCCCGGCCGACCCCGGCAGAATCCCCCCCCGACAGTGGTGTGAAGGGAGTGAGATGAGATATTAGTGTTATGAGTGTTGATTATTTCTTCATTAGAGTTATTGTGCCTCATTCCGAGTACGGCGCTAACCAATGGCGCTATTAACGCCTTGGTTGACGCCCTACCCGGACCGGCAGCGCCTTGGTGGATGGCGGAATTACCGCCCCATTCCAAGGTTGGCGGGGCGGTAATTCACCAAGGCTCTTCCCCATTCCCAAATGAACCCCCATAGGGCTCAATGGGAATGGGGAAGATGCAAATAACGGTGACCGTTCATTACGGTCACCGTTATTGGCTTGGAGGCCCCTTTGCGCCCTCGACTTTAACACCTGCTCAAAGCAGGCGTTAAGGGCGAGGGCGCAGAGGGAACTCGGAGTATGGCGGTAAGGGAATACCGCCACCGGTCTCGTTACCGGTGGCCGCTATCCCTTACCGCCATACTCGGAATGAGGCCCATTAAGTTGATAACAGTGTTCATCATTAGCTGTTCCATGTAGGTAGATTAATATGTTCTCTCCACAGGTGGACCTTTAATTTTATTCCACAGACGGACATTAATGTTAATAGATTTTTGAAGTGGTGACAAGGTCTAAACTTTTTGGAGTTGTTTTGGTTATTGTGAAATGCTTTCTTTAATCTTTTGTTTTTCAGGTGGGACTTTACTGGACTAATTTTTTGGATGAAATATTGATCTTGTCACTCACATTTTACTGCTGTTGTTTTTGTGCCTATAGGGGGAAGATGTGTTGTGATTAACTTTGCATGCATCTGGTTCAAATGACTAGAATCTTGAGAAGGAATGCAGGGCTTAGAATGTGTATCTATGAGTGTACTCCAGGTTTCTCAGTTGCAAGGATGTAAGCCCTGAGAGAGGATGCCGGTGGGTGTCCTATGTTCCCTTTTACTTACCTGACTCTAAGAACTGTATTTGATGTACCTGAACTTAAGTAAATAAGTTAACAGTTCACTGGAGTGTCAGAGTCATTTATGGCCTTACCCTGAATCCAACATTCTGTTTTGGATTAAACTGTTGGGAATTAAGCTATCATTCGATGTTTCTTTCTGTTACAAAACCAGGACAATTAAGCTACATAAAACACAATTAAATATAGCCAACATAAAGGATGCTGGCCGGGCTGAGAATCCAACTGTGTGTTGAAGGCTTTTCAATAGCAAAACAAAAGAAGGTTTAGAACTGATCTTAACCTCTCTCACTGCTCCGGGCAAACCTCCAGCCTATCGTTGTTCAGCCTATCAAGGCCTTACGGAAAGGGGAAAGTCCATAGTAAATCAGGCTTGGTCCAACCCTGAAAGGGGCAGTCCAGTCCAAACTGCTTGGTCACATCCCTTCTGCATGAGGCCACAAGCAACCGCAGCCATGTTCCTTCACATTGGACATCATTACTAAGGAGTAGCGTGGGGTGTGGTGACCGAGCAGGCTTTAGGCTCCAATCTCACGTCTGTGCATGACTGTCCCATTTAGGGTGACTATATCAACAAACAAGGTGATGGCTGGAAGATTCAGAATGAATCTAACCCTTTGCACTCTTCTTTGCAACGCCCCAGGTCATCATTCTTCAGCCTGCCTAGCCACTACAGAAAGGGGAAAGACCATATGCATATCAGGCTTGCTCCACCCCAAAAGGGTCCAGCCTGACCTGCTCGATCATATTCCTTCTGCACAACATAACAAGCAACCCCAGACATGTTTCGGCCTCATTGGTTGTCATCAGGGAGGGATAGCTTGGGTCTCCAGGCTATTGGAGGCTAATACTCTTTTTCCTATTGGGAAACATCACCTGACCATGAAATCCATTGCAACACAAGTGAACATTACTGCATGCCCAGACGCTACCATGCACTCGTCTTTGAAGTGACTATCACATGACCTTGTACTACAGAATTCAAGTCTCGTTGCTGCTCTGAAAGTGCCTGCGTCTGTTTTTTGTTTATACTGTAAGCATTGACCCAATAGTGTTGTTTGTTGCACCAGAAACACAATTAATAAGACTAAAATAGAATACAAACAAATCACTATAATGTGTGTTGGTGGGTGAGCGTATAGAGCACAGCTCTCTACTCTGATGGCGTCTCACAACTAGAGGCAAACAGTCTCTCCCCTTCGACCACCAACACCCTGACCCTGACCATGACCAACACAAGCACTGATGAGCATAAAACTGACCCATAATTCCTCAGGCACGCAGCATGATAAAAGTGGTGTGAGAGTGGAGAGGTGCAGTTAGTTTCTCTTTGGGCTTAGTGACAAGAGGAAAACATAAATAAAGCTACACAAGGTTACTCGAGGATAAAGCAGCTCCCATTCATGGCAAACTGTGCATTACTCATCAGCCAATATTACAATATTACGCATCTCAATGACGAATACTGTAATGTTAGGAGGAGGTGGGAGAATGCAAGGGGGAGTGACGAATGAAGGAGACAAACGTTTCCTTTCATGGATTTGCACGTTTTTAAGATGAAACTTTTAAAGTTATGACAGTAGCAAATCATTGTATTCTACTGTCAATTCAATGCAAGGCTGAGACGATTTCCCCAAAAGAGCTATGCACATGTTCACAGGTTCCAGGGTCAGACGTTTAGTGACCTGTGAATATTCGTGGGTAATTTTTTTTGGGGGGTGGGAGGGTGAACCAGCTGCCCTGAACTCCTCCAAAGCAGAAGTATGGCAACCAATGAACCCTGCAGCACTACCTGTACAACAGCAACCCAACAATACTTTAAGGGCCTCATCACGAGTTGAGCGGTATCCTCGGGCTACTAGCATTAATGCCAAACCCCCTGGCGCTACTAGCGCCGGATCACGGGTTTGGCGGAATGGTAATTCCCCATTGGGCTCATTCGGGAATCCACATTCCCCATGGTGCCCAATGGGGAATTGTGGGCACTACTACCATCAGCGGTATTAGCGCTGAAAATTGGCAAATTTGCAGCTGATTTACTCCCAGCTCTGAGCTGGGGGCAAATTCTGCCAAACCCAGGATTTAGCAGACTGTTAAATGCAGCGGTAATAGCGTTACCACCGCATTCAAGGGTCACCGCCAAGTTCATGATGAGGCAGTAAGTGTTTTTCTATTTCCAGCTTAGGCATGCAAGAAATAGGAAAAATTGTTTAACATGCTCCACTGCCCTGATGGGTTCTTCTGGGACTGAAATTAAATGGAGTATATTCCATGGACCTACGTGGGTGTCAGTAACCTGCTCTCCCTTGAAGGGATTTCGATCCCTGTGAGAACTCTTTCCAATGAACCCATGGAAAGTTTGACATGTTTGCAGGATAGCAACACTCAAAGTTTCTGTGATTCAATATATCCCCAAACCGGTTGTAAAAATGTCAGACTATACAATGTATCTCAATTTCTATCATATGACTCTTTTACAGCGTAAAGTCCCTAATTTAAAAACCCTCACCACTACAGTACAACCCCATAATCTCCTCACATCTCTGAAGTCTCTAAGAAGTCACAATACCAGCTGCACCTCCTCAGAGGTATTCTTCCTTTCCTCTCCTTCCCCCAGAAGCTCACAGTCTCCAGAGCTCTGGTTCTCTCTAGGCTGGACTACTGCAACAGCCTCTTTCTAAATCTGCCTGCTGCTACTCTCCGCCGTCTGCAACTCATCTAGAAATGAACTGCGAGACTTGTCCTTGGCCTCAAGTCCAGGGATCGTTTCTCTCCAGGACTGAAATCTTTGCACTGGCTCCCAGTGGCTGTAAGGAATAAGTTCAAAACCTTCTGCATTGTCATGAAGGACCTCAACACCGCCAGCTCTCTTTTCCTAAATATCTACCTTCTTGAGCTCTTTGCTCATCCGCCTCCAACTCCCCCAGGGTCAGTCACTTCTCCAAGCAATTAGTTGGTGGTAGATCTCTCTTTTCAGCTGAGGGATCCCTCTGGAACAGCCTCCCTGAAGCTTGAGGAGAAACATCTCCGGTTTTGGAAGCACCTCAAGACCTTGCTCTTTGCTTCTGCTTTCTCTCCTCCTCTCCCCTGCTGAACTCCTGACTGAAACTGCACTGGTCACCTGGTTACACTCTGATCTCGGGCCCAGGTCCCATTCCCTGTCAGCTGCACACCTGCACTGCCTCACGGAGAAGCCCTGCATTTGGGGACTGCTTCTGTATCCCTACGGTCCACCCAGCTCTTGACATTTGATGACTGCACGTACCCCTGCACTTGCCACTAGCTGGCCGCACTTTTACCTATTGTTGTATTTATTTTATTTATTCTTTACTGTCGATCTTATATATTGCACTGCCCCCTGCCCCTTCTCCCTTTCCCTGCACTAGCGTGACCTCAATGTCGCCTGGCCTAGTAAGATTGTTATCTTTTTCTTCCCTCTGTTCCCCCTCCCTTGCCTCATTGCACCTTGAAACACTTGTGTATAGGTGCATTATAAACGCCATATCATATATCAATTATCATACTGTTTTAATCTAATATTCTGGTATATTTAAAGACATTATAGGTAGTCCCTAACTTTGAATGATGGGGAAGCCACCTACAATAAGGGGCCGATTCATGGAGTTTTGTGCAGAAATCGCGCAAGGGCCATGTACGGAGAAGGACAATGCACAAGCCTGCACGGCGCGAAAAAATGCGTGTCCCGTATATTTATGGAATTGCTCATGCAAAGTAACCGTATTAACAAGTCACGGCTGGAACGCTCCCGACACGCCCCCACGCCATGCAGAAAACTGCCAGATCAGCTACCTTTGCACGCTCCCCTGCGTGTGAATATATGCACCCTTCAAACAGTGCATGTGGTCCCCCGTAAGCCGGCCTGCATTTTGAGGACCCTGCGCGGGGTCCACCATAACTGTATCTGTCACCCCGACAACGTGCATATAAAAAATCATAACTCCGCAATAACTTGGGTAATCTGCGTGCAAACCCACGTAAAACATTCCTGCACGCCGCTACACTGCTTACGCAGACCCCAAAGTTACATTAGAACCTTGATTAAGTACACGCACCCCAAAATCCGAAATGCAACCCCAATTGCATGCTAAAAATCCTATGGGGCAAGTGCACTTACGCCTGCCTTCGGGGTGGCGGATCGAATGAAGGAAGTGCATGGCCATTTCCAAGCTGAGACGTTGCGCATTTGAATCCATGAATATGTCTTGTGCTGCACAATAGTGGGCATGTTAGGGACTACCTGCACTCTATCCCATGGAATGCCCACTTTTTCGCAAGTTCTTCCCCATTTTTGGTGTTCTGCCCCCTTCCGAGCCCTCTGCACAGGCCACGTCATGCTCTACCCAGAGTCTCAATGGCTGGAGCAGACATGCCGAGCCAGTGCGAAATCTATGTAAGTCCAGGGAAAGTAACACACTTTCGGTTCCATGAATCGACAAAGGCCGATTTGCATGCAGCTGCACGCAAAGTATCCTATTTTCTGTGCTGATCATTCCATGAATCAGCCACCAGACACATGGCTTTTCTACAAAAAAGAAACAAACCATGCCTGTTATTATCCTGCAGGTGTTTACATTCACATTCATACAAAACTAAACCTGAATTGCTATTATAAACAAAAGAGTAAAATCCTCTCTAGTATGAACATACACATTACCACTGAATATGAGAATGAACTATGCACAATAGAATTCACTTCATTTTCTTGGAAACTATCGGCATATGTTATCAGGAACATACTGCATTCACATATGACTTTCTTGTTCATGGCTTATTAATCACACCACTGCCTTCTAGCTTGGCCATAGAAAAATGGTTGGCAAGGATAACTATTTTACTTTGCCTCCAGGCTTGGGTTTAGGATTTAAGAATATATTATGGAGAGCAAACTTTCTGAATCTATTAAAAAGTCACACAAACATGAGATTATAAATTAAAGTAGAAAGAGAAGCAGCAAATTAGCTGGCATTAGGTGTTCACCTAAGGCAGAATATTTTCTTTTCTGCTCAATTTCATTGTGAAAAAATGTTGGTTATTTGAATTGAGATTATTTTCTGGAAGTAATATACTCCTTCTTTTGCCACTTTGAGGTATAGAAAACTCTATTCTGGATTTGTCTGAGGCTAGGAAGTCTATCAATTCCATTTTAACACCATGCTCACACAACCAGATATAAATCACCTCTGTGGATACTCAGGGCATTACCTAACATTCCCTGTACAGTTAGAGTCTTGGGCAGTTCATTTAAATATATGTCTAAACAGTTTCTTTCACAGGCTCTGCCCAATTTAGGGGGATAGCTTGTAAACAGAATTCCTTCAAAATACTTTTAATTGCTATCTGGGATTTAATTCATTATCATGACATTTTCTTCTTGTACACCACTCTCAGGAAACCTGACTGGCTGATCACCTCAGTGTCAGCAGAATACTGTGACTGTCTGCAGTGTCTGCAGGGCTATTTCCATGCAAGGCACCCTTAAAATACCCAGATGTGGCATGTGCAATCTGGAAACTACTGCGGTATCCACGGACATCGTAGCAGAGGCAGTAGATATAATTACTGTGCACATATTACTATAATGGTTGTGGCCACTGGCCACAACATAACTAAAATATATAAGTACATAGCAAAACTTGCCCTGGACCCCCTGCCATTTAAATGATGTCTGCGGACACCAACATTGACTGCGGACAGCGCAACACCTACACACCCTTTTTCCAACTATTAAAACAGCCCCATATCATCTTTATTCTACTCCCCTACCCTTTCTAGGCCCTCTTTCGGCCATCAAATTACCCTTAATTTGTTTTCCAGACTTTTTTTCCACTGCGCTATCCGTGGACAATGGCAGCTGTCCACAGACCCGAAATGGCCGCCATTTAAAAAAATATGATGCACCTCATGCTTTTCACCATCAAATCAGCGGGCAAGTCTGATGTCCACTGACATCAGGCCGGACCTCGATTGGTCCATGGGGACTGTCCACGGACCGAATAGTAAAGTGAGTACACAGACCGGACCCAGATCACACTCCAATTTAACCAATTTTCTGGCAATTTTTAAAGAAACTACTGGATGGATTTACAGCAAATTTAGTAAAAAGCACGCGTTTGGGACCAAGCAGCCACTTCTGCCACAAATCTAGTTAAAATCCGACCAATGGTTTTGGGCTGGAGGCGTGAGCAATATCTTTCCTCACATTTTGGGACCCCCCTGTAACTTTGCAGCCCGTGGACAAAAACACACCAAAATTCACACAATCAATCCAAGGGGGACATATACTTGTTTTAAAAAGTTTGTTGAGGATTCATCTCAGTGGGGCAAAGTTATAAACTGCCCAAAAAGTGCTCTTCCTATGAGTTGAGCAACTTAACAATAACTTCAAGGCCACTACTGCTTGTAATATATTCCATAGATGCAATGGAAAATAAATTTGCTCACACCTACAGCCCAAACCGTGTAAGGAGCATTGGCAAAGACCTGAAAGCATGGTTTTGAAAATGTGTGTGTACTTTATTTTTTTACAAGTGTCATAATGTAGGTACAAAAAAAGGTGATATACCTTTGCTGACTGAGGAGGAGCCTGTCATGACCCAAACAATCTGGCCACTGGCCATGACCACGAGGGACGACCAATGGGGTTAATGTGGCCATGTCCACCAGGGACTGGCTGTTGTAAAGTTATTTAAAAAAGGGATTGGTTTGAAAGGGAAATAAAATGAGCTTGTGGGTACAGGTTGAAGTGTTGGATGGGATTCCAGCAAATATGGACGAGGATTGTCTGGAAGAACTGGAAAGAATGGTTTTGCAAATATGTCCTGATTTTTTTTATTTCTTTTTATCAAACATAGTAAGTACACAACACAGTGATGTGACTTTGGTGTTTGGGCAATGTGCCTGGCCGTTTGCAAGGGGAAATGTGTACTATAATTTGCTTATTGGTGCATGCAGCATGGCTGAAGCTGTAGCTTTTGAATGGGAAAAAATATTTTGCTTGCGGTTACAGCCTGAAGTGGTGAACTAGATTACAACAAACCTGCATGTTGAGCATTAGAAAGGACCTGCAAGCATTTTTCTGAAATATGTCCTATGTTTATTTTTCCAAAGTGTAAGAATGTAAGTAGAACAACTAATGATATACATTTGGTGTCTGGGTAGTGGGCCTGGCCCTCAGTAAAAATGCCAATTTGTACTGTGATTTGCTTATTGGGGAATGCAGCATGGCCGAAGCCTATGCCTCATGGATTTGGAGACTGTCCATGGCTGCACGCCATGAGCATTGGCCATTGGTACATCATTATGGTATAGTGGACACTGATATAGTATATAGGGTAGGTACAGTGAATAATAGGGCTGGTTTGGTTTGGCTGGGGTCATGGTGGTTCCTTATGCCGCAGGAAATCAAACAAAGATTTCCATCCCCAGCATGCCCTGCTGATAACAACAGACAAAAGTATGTGTTGCAAAAAATATCTTTCTTAAAGGAGCTTTATAGTTCTTTCATATATGTGAAAATAGGAATTATTAATAACTTACATACAGTGATGTAACACCATGAGACATTGTCACTTATACAAATCTATTAATCTGACACAAAAATGTCACATTAAAGGGATGTTATGGTTAAGATGCATCCCACCCTTGGGACTCCTCTGGTCTAGTAGTTACCCAGTGGCATCCCACCTTGGCATACCTTGGCATTTCTTTCCTGGCTACTCATGAGCACTTGCCCATCCATACTGCCACTTCTATTTATGCATTTCTCTCACTGCACAATGCATATGTGCATTTGTAGTTGCATTGTGTACAATTTCTTTGGATAAGTAACAGAAATGTAGATGGAAAAGATTTGTAAAAGATTGTTATGTGGCAGTTGGTGAGTGGAAGCTTAATATGGTGATAGGGTTCTCTCTATGCCTTCTGCATGCCATCATGGAAAGGGAAGAGGGGCTCTGTATGGAGCCCCACCTACCCTTTCCTTGGTGGCCAACTTGGAAAAGGATTTTCTTTCCTGCAGCGGATGCTGTGCGCATCCCATTGAAGGCAGAAACATTATTTATTTTTAGCACCCCGGGGTACCACTTTGGCAACCTGGGGTGAGCTGGAGTGGGGGTATAACACTTCATAGCCCTCTTTAACCACCCTCACTTTGCTTGGGCGATAACCTGGGCTGCTGGCCCGTTATCCCCCATTCCAGTACCTGCAACAGGGGATGAACGTCACATTAATCAATTAGCATAACACAAAATGCTAATGGAAATGTGGGAAAATATTAGTGAGTCTATGTACTTTACTGAGAAATCTAAAGTAGATGTAGTCTATAAAATAAGATTAGAAAGGAAGGTGGGGAGGGACATGAGGGAAGAGACACCAATCACAAATATGGAGGGGCAGGTGAACAGGGGAAGATGCTGCACGTGTGTTACATCTACGGAAGTCAGTGGCCCTCATTACCACCCTGGAGGTAAGTGAAAAACGATGTTGGTAAAGAATTACCGGTATCACTTACCGCTGCGCCCGATTCTGACCCGAGAAAGCGCTATTAGTGGCACCGTAATCAACGGTGCAGGTAAAAGCGCCCATGCCATAAATACCGGCATTGCACAAAGTGGGGAACATTACGAGTTATGCGGACATGCAATTAACGCCCTTGTGAAGGCCGTAAAGTACCTTACCGCCATGGTGCTAATACCGCCATCGCGGACCAACCATAAATGGCCATGCACAGTGTTCCCAACTGCCACAGGTGCACACAATCAGCACAGGTGGAGGAAACACAAACTGGGAAAGCACAAAAGGCGCACATCCCACCCCTTCCCACACCCAGTCACACTCCACAATGATTCCAATACTACTAGCAATTCTGGGGCTGGAGGACCTGATAGCAGTGGATGTGTTACAACAACAACAACAACAACAACAACAACAGGTAGCTCAGAGGAGACACAGTAGGAGAAGGAGGGCAAGGCAGGGCCAGCATGCCCCACCAGCACAGCCAGTGCCACCACGCAGGCAGCCCCCAATCCCACGCATCAGAGCCAGTCCATTCAACCTGGACATGATACATGACGACATTATCAGCCTGAATGAAACACGCACCGCCACCCCACCCCTACTGAAGGTAGTGTCTGTACTCCACTTCCTGGCCACAGGCACCTATCAGCACACAGTGGGGCAGCTGCATGGCATTTCACAACCATTATTCTCACGTACATTGAACCAAGTGCTTGATGCCCTCCTCAAGCACACAGACGAACACATTTCCTTACCACGGTCTGCCCAGGAGATCTCAAACACCAAAGTGGGTTTCCATTCACTGGCCAGCATACCTGGTTGCATTGGCGCCATCGACTGCACCCATGTGGAACTGGTGGTCCCACATGCCCTGGAGGTAGCGTACCGCAACCGTAAACTATACCACTCAATCAACGTGCAAATGGTATATGACTCAAACAAGATCATCACACATTGTTGTGCCCGATTCCCCGGATCAACCCATGATTCAATGGTCCTGCAGAACTCCACGATACCACGCTACATGGAGCGACATGCAGGGCACAGATCCTGGCTTCTCAGTGAGTCGCATGTTATGCCCATGGAAATGTGTCGTGGGTAGGTGATTGAGGTATTGATGCATACTTCACCTGGCTGAGATGGGGGTGGGGGAGGAGATGCATACTTCACCTGGCTGAGATGGGTGGGGAGAGATGCATACTTTACCTGGCTGAGATGGGGGGGGGGTGCATACTTCACCTGGCTGAGGTGGGGGGGAGAGATGCATACTTCACCTGGCTGAGATGGGGGGAGAGATGCATACTTCACCTGGCTGAGATGGGAGGGAGAGATGCATACTTCACCTGGCTGAGATGGGGGGGGAGATGCATACTTCACCTGGCTGAGATGGGGGGGGGAGATGCATACTTCACCTGGCTGAGATGGGGGGAGAGATGCATACTTCACCTTGTTGAGATGGGGGGGAGAGATGCCTACTTCATCTGGCTGAGATGGGGGGGAGATGCATACTTCACCTGGCTGAGATGGGGAGGGAGAGATGCATACTTCACCTGGCTGAGATGGGGGGAGATGCATACTTCACCTGGCTGCGAGTGCCAGAGGGAATGGAGCAAGCTCCTACCCCAAAGCAGCCCAGACTGGAGCTGACACCTGACCACATAATGCAAGATGTAAGCAGCCCTACCATGTGAATGAAGCAGTGTCCCAACCATTCTACAGCCATCTGCATGTGCACTATACCAAATCAAACCGCATCCCCCTCAACAAAATGCAGCTACAAGCAATCACTATAGCCAATACACAGCACCAAACACCATCAACTGAAAGGCCAGTCCCCCATTACTGCATACAAAGGAGTCACATGAGGGTCAAATACATCAATACACCACTACACTGACACAGAGGCCCAACTAAATTGCATGACACCATTTGTTGTGCGTAGTGAGATCATCATGAGGCTGACATCAACGGTGCCAGCATGAAAGCATACAAATTACTGGACATCTGCCAGATCACCGAAACAACCGCTGTAGACTAACACAGTGCATGGGCACTCACAAGGAACTGGACCCCCCAGTGCACACTAGTTGATGGCATGCAAAACAGTCCATAAGAGGAATACACACATAGCAGTCACATCGTGTGACTCCATTCATGCATGGAAATGGGGTTGAGATGAAGAAATAAATGCATGCCATGGTGTCACTTAATGTGGTCAAATATGATGTGATAACTTACACATACATTGTTGGCCACATGCAGGTGATGCAGGCTATCCCTTGAAGAGGTGGCTCCTTATCCCAGTCTGGAACCTACAGAACAGGCACGAGGAGGACTATAATCGTGCCCATACACAAACCCGTGTGGTGATTGAGCAGACATTTGGCCTCTTGAAGGCACAGTTTCGCTGCCTCAGCAGGTCTGGTGGGGCACTCCTGTAACACCATGAGAAGGGGGCAAAGATCGTCATGGCATGTGTCATGCTACACAATATGTGCATCAGACGGAATGTGGCCCTGCCCCCTGATGCTGAACTGCAACCACCTGACGAAGAGGATGAGGAGGGTGGGGATGGGGCAGCACCTCATGGAGGGGGCAATGCACAGGAGGGACGTGCCATGCGTCAGACTCTGATCAACCAAATCTCCTAGCACACATGGACGGGGGTGTTACATGGAGATGGCACTCGAGGCACTGGGTGTGTCAGGGACATGGACACTGTAGACTGTTGACCAATAAAGCACACGTATGCAATAAGCAATGTCCACACATGTGATTTCCGATTAACCAAATAGTGTATTGAATAGAGAAAACTAAATGAACATACCCACCATCCCACACACCCACTCCCCCTCCCCCTCTACTCCCCAACACACCCACTCCACCTCCCCCTTCTACTCCCCAACACACCCACCCCCTGTCCCCTCTACTCCCCAACACACCCACTCCCCCTCCCCCTCTACTCCCCAACACACCCACTCCCCCCTCCCCCTCTACTCCCCAACACACCCACTCCCCCCTCCCCCTCTACTCCCCAACACATGGTGTGCAGGACTATGCACAAGTGGATCATGTGGCACCAGTACACAAGGCTGTGCCTATTGGCACCCGGTGCACCCCTGTCCGATCGCCGCAGGTTCCTGCCCGACCTGCGCACGGGGCTGGTCCTAGTGGAACTGGCAGCCAAGGAAGTACTGGGTTGCTCACATGGACCATGTCCCGCATTGTTTGAACCAACTCGGACAGTACGTGCCGCACTGCGGCCAGTTCAGCACATATGTCCTTTGAACTGGACTCGGTGGCAGACCTCAGGGTAGCAGCACAATCACGCATTTCCTCCATAGCACTGGCACATTCAGTGATATGCTGTGTCAACAGGCCAGTTAGTTGTTGTTGGCGAATAATCATTTCCTGCATCCCCTCTTGGGTGTTGTGGGCTGTGGCTGATGGTTGAAGGGTGTCCATTATCCTGTTACCCTCCTGCACATGTGTGGTTGGGCTAGGAGTAGTCAGCCATGAGTTTCCTGGAGATAGCCCGTGTATGCTGTTGTCAGGCTGGCTGCACGGGGACAGGTGGGGGGAATGCAGCGGGCCAGTGGGGGGAGTGTCAACATGCACAACATCCCCTTCCTCGTCATCCGAGATTGCTGCGGTGGCAGCTGTTTCTCCGATGGTGCTGCTTTCAGCCGATGCAGTACCTTCGGGGAACAACACTGGGCAGATGCTGTATGTTGGTGGCACCGAAGTGGTGGACGAGGAAGACATCTGTGGCTTGGCCTGTGCTGTGCTCTGGGACATTTCCTGTCTTTGGGTTTTCCTTGTTCCCCCTGAAGTGGAGTGCCGGTGTTGTGCCTCTTCAGCCCTGGCCTTCTTAGCAGGGGTTGCACCTGTGTCATCATTGGCGCTGTCTGATTGTGAGACTGTGGTGGACCAAAGGAGGGAGAGGGTTAGTGATGGGTCCACGGGCATTGAGCATACATTGTGATGGATGCATTGATTTGGATTGCTGGATGAGTCACATTGGAGGCAGTGACATACAGGTAGTCTCACTCTTGGGTGGGTGACGCATGGAGGCATGTGGGTAGCTACAGAAACGGGGTGCATTATGCATGTGTACAAGGTGACGCTCAGCACTGCCTGTAGGCAGTGTTGTGCTAATGTGTCTGGTGGACCCTGGTATGCATCATTGCACTTCCAATTCATCTGGACATCATCGTGGTGGCATTGGCATAGTTAGACTTGAGACACCTACCTGCATCGCCTGATGACGGAGCTCCTCTCTCCATGTCCCCAACTCCCTCTATGCACTCCGTGCCTATGGTGGAGGCACATATCTCGTCCGACGGCTGTAGTTTTAGGGGCGACTCAGCACCTCCATCAGTCGCCATGCCGAGATTCCGGTTTGCCGCAAGCATGCTCCTCACACGGAGACGTAGATAGTCCCACCGCTTGCGGCATTGTTTGGCGGTGTGGGGTGTTGTGCCGACAGAACTGAACCTCTAGGCAACCATAGCCCAAATTGCCTTTTTCCTCAGCAGTGCCGGTCGGGTCATCTCGGTGGCGAACACGACGTCTGCATGTTCTTGGGGGGTTTCTGCCAACATTGTCAGCTCCTCCCTTCAGAAGCGCTCCTGGAGCAGCCGATCTCCGCTCTTCTTTACAACTTTTGGCATCCTGATGTCAAAGGGGTGGTGTTGGAGGTTTGTGGAAGTTGTGTGGGTCAGATGTCGTCTGGTGACAGAGGAAGGCAATGAATTGTGTTTTTAAAGAAGGCTGCCATGCTCTTTCCCGTTCCTGTGCGTTGACATTACTTCCGGTTCTGCTTATTTACAGTCACCGCTAATAGCGGTTCCCACTAATTGCGGTTACCGCTATCAGCGGTGACCGCTAATGTCGATAGCTAGGGTGGCGGAGGTGCTATTTGCACTGCATATGATGCCGGTAAGTGCGGTTTTTTACTCTTTAGCAGCATGGCATGATTTCATTACCGGCATGGCGCAATGCTCATGCCCGAGAACTCGTAATGTGCCGCTTTTAGTGGTCTCTTGCCAGCACGGACACGTCATTTGCGCCATGCCGGCAATGACCGATACTTACCGCCAGGGTCGTAATGAGGGCCAGTGTTTCTTATGGTCCTTGATTACAGTTTTAAAAGCGCCTCAAAATTGCTCCCCCCTGCAGAGTGGTGTGTTGAAGTATATAAAGTGGACTGTTGTCTTTGAAAGATATCAACAGCCTCTTTTATCACTTGCAAGTTAGCTGGTGGGATTATGTTTCCCACAGAATTAGGCTGTGTGATTACAGTATTGGTTGAGGAAGATGAGGTGGAGGAAGACAGCCTACTACTTGCTAAGAAAGGAACAATCTTTCTGAGAGCATTGCAGTGGTTGGATTTGGTGTGGCGGCACATGGAGGTGGTCCCGTACGCGTACTGTCCAGGTAATCTGTGACTGAGTAGAACGTTGCACTTTGGTAGTTTTAGCCTTTGGTACATTCCCAACAGTGGTAAAGAACTGCCACACACATGATTCTCTCTGGGTGCTAAAGGTAGGCACTTCATCTACCTCATCTTCTTGGTCCTCTTCATTGTCTATGGAAGTTGTGCACTTTTTTTGTTGTGTACATCCTCAAGCTGGTGGTGGCTCTTAGGGTGGAGGGATGGTTATAGCTGATGCTATTTGTAAGATAAATAGCAGTTTTGCTAATATTCTTCTTAACTGAATAAGCTTAGCCCTTTAAGATGAGTAGCCACTACTGTGGAGATGGATGGTGATGCAGATTGTATTCATGCATCAATAATCGAAACGGCTCAGTTGGCAAAAGGATAACTGTTTTATTTTCAATTATCTAAAACAGGGAGCACAATGAACATCAACAAATTTGCTGGATCCTCTTACTCAACTTACTTCATAAAAAATAACGCTTTTATAGTGAAAACTCATCATCATTGAAGTTGACCTACGTCACTACCAACGTTATCCTACGTGGCAAACTACAAAAACCTAGTGCCAACTGTGATTGGCTCTGAGTGAACATCTAAGTATATACTCTATACTAGTATGGAACAATGAATGAAAGTGATAGGCTTCTTAAAATCAGGTGGGTCAACTAAGCCCTCCCCTTAAAATGGCCACTATGAACATTTTGGGGTACATTTACAAGCCTAGCAGAGCTCCCCTACATCACCAAATCACAGCACAGCAGTCATCAGCAGAATGGCTGCACTGGCTCTGTTGAGCACTATTGACTCGCATTAAAGCTGAATTTTGCAGTCACCAAAATTATGACTGTGCTGTTTTTACTAAGCACATATGGGGCGAGATGAAACACAGAATTGCTGCCCGTTAATTTCTTCATTTGCACCAGAGAAAAGAAGTCAAAGGCAGCACTGCTATGCTGCCAGCTCAGAATTTCCCATTGAAAAAGAAAGTGTTCTGCATTTAATAATGACAACTCACTGATGCCCTGTCCATCCTTTCAACTGTACACAATTTGGTTCCAGTAAGACCCCGCTATGTGTATCCATATTCAGGTTGTGCTCCAGCAAATGGGGGCATTCCTCATTGAATGACAGGCTGTGTCAGGCAAGATCTGTGAAATAGCAAAGAACTGAACTCCAAACGCAAGCGTTTTACTATTTTGCAACAAAATATCTGAGGCAAACTCTTCCAAAAATCCATCTCTCTCTCCTAGCTCATGTCAGTTTCAAGGGACCTTTAATTTGAACAGATGCCTGTGCATTAGAAACATGACCAGGGCTTTGTAAAGGTTCAGAAAATGGATGCGAGGAAGTCCACATTGTAAAGTGACAATCCAGGAACATGGTGCTTTTTACAAAGAAGACAATGTCGGTTTAAAAGTTAAATGTTGAATGAAGGCCCTGTCCTTGCATAGACATGTGATGGGGGTTTGTTTTAAAACATATATAGGATATTTAATTCCAACTGACTTGCTTTCTGGTTTAGGAAATAAAATACATAAATAAATAATTTTGCTGTGAGGCCAGCAGAACAGGTTTCTTACAGGCCCTGGCTTCAAAGGAATTTACTTCCTGGGAACAGGATCTACCCCCTCCAAGTGGACCAGCCCCCAGGACATATGCATAGGCAAGGTGTAAGGATCTTGCACCCTCGTCAGACAAAGCGGCAGTGCTCCAGCCTGGGACCTTGATTTCTAGGAGACATTAGGTGCGACTTTCTGGTGGCACCTCCCCTCAACTCAAACTGAAGACTTCAAAGGCAAATCCATGGAAACACTGGACTAAGGACGACTAAAGCCTGACATGTGGCTGTGGGTTGGAAAGAATGCCCTTATTTGGAAGACATAGCCAGCCCATCTGGGGCAAAAGACTTTTCTTATTTAATAAACTTTAAGACTTTTATTTCTGCAAAAAACGGAAAATGCAGTAAAGCAAACTTTTAACAGTTTGAATGTAATTTTTGTGGCATTAAAATAAGACATTGTAGCTTTCCCTAGCGTGTTGGGGACGCAAACGGCAGGAACATGTAATTCATGGGAAAAGTATACATGCTACAACCTTGGAAATTAATGTAAACATGCTCTATGATAATATACTAACATATATAACATTGTAGAATTTGAGGTGAAACGGTTCCCACTAGAAATTGCAAAAGATTATTAGAAGGACAACATCGTAAAAACTTGGGAATTCGAGTGACAAGATCTGTGTAAAATATAACCTTTGCCTATGTGATTTGTAAAAGTGCCACAACTGTAAAAACGTGCAATTTATGTCATAACTGATTTTGGCAAAAATTAATGTGGGAGGGCCATGCGCATTGTAAGCAAACACCATAAAACTGATGCCATGTCCGTGAAGGCCAACCGGCTGACAGGAAGGTGGTGACAGCCACCCCTGACCAATCCAGTTGTTAGAGGCATGTCCAGCCAAAGTATGCCCCATAGTATAATCCTATGATGTCATCCTCCTTATTAAAGGTGGAGGCTCAGAGCGACAAAGAACTGACTCTCCTGATTTCCAGCTTCAGCATATCCAGAGATCCAATCATTTCATACTCACACTGCAAGGGTCCAGATTCCACTGCCAGGAAAGGGATAGATGATCCAGACCCTCCTATCCAGACAGAACCACCCTTCAAAATTAAAGCCCACAAAAATCCCACTAATTCAGGGAGAAAGGGGAAAGGTGGCTGAATCCTCATTGGGATTATCCAGCGCTACATGCATGCCCTGCTAACTGCTTTATCCAGCTGATGCGCCGCTGTGCCATGAGCAGACCCTTGCCCCGCTGTTCAGATACCCGGTTGGTGGGCCCAAATTCCAAATTTGAGTGCTTATTGTAAGTATCACCCATCCCATAGCAAAACATAGGATATCCCATTCTGATACTTTGCCCTTTGTTCCACCCCATAAGTAATCCTGAAAGTACACTAGTAACTGTTTAGAATTATCAGAACCCCCTGTGTATCCAGTTCCTTGATTTCCAAGTGTTAGCGTCATTTTTCACCATCCTTATAGCCCATTGCATAAATCCTTAGTAATATTTGTAATAAAGGAATTCCCCCCTAAAGAGATGCGTGTGTGAGGGGGGCTAAGACTGCAGCTTGACCTTTCCCATGGCCAGTGTTTCTATTCTTGATAATCTAGTTCCAAAATATAGTTGTAATAGAACTTGCAAATTCCTTTCCAAACCAATTTTCCTTGTCAACTGCTTTCACTTTTAAAACTGAATTTCCTTTCCCATTAAGAATCTCATCCTGTCATCCATTTAGAATTACCCTTTCACTTTCTTATTATTCCGGTGATGTGTATCTGTCCGTTAGCATAAAAACTGCATTCCGATTTTGTCAGTTCAACCCGTTTTTCAAGCTGTTTTGACATTTTATCCCGTAAATATAAGAAAATGCAATTTCTCTACCTGTGATTTGCCTGCACTGTGTTTTTCCTTCCCAAGTCGGTTTTCTGAACTGCATGCCCATTGTTAGGACATTGCTTTGTAGTTTCCTAGTGTTCTTACATCTCTGATACAGTTATACACATTTGTGCCTTCTCTATTCAAAGGCACATGTAAAATAACCATTTAGTAATTTCGAGGGCTGTTTTGCTCAGTTTTCAAGGGAGCTAAGTCTAGTTTTTTGCCTCCTATTCAGTGGGGGTAAGTTGGATTTTAATTCTGATTGTTGCATAGTGAACGTGACTCCGTGCTACACCTCCCCATCCACAAATCTTGATTAATAGGGGTTTGAGGGAGTTAGTGTTTATTTTACATGAAAAGGTCTAAATAAGTGCATTGCATCATTTTACCATGTAATTATCACCCCACTGGTGATTGTTGCCCAATATTAAATTGTGTTACTTCATTTGAATAAAAAAATAATATATTGGGCCTCATTACGAGGTAGGAGGTAGCCATGGCTACCCCCTTACCGCATTCCGGGTCTGTGTTCCCAAAATAAGGATTTAACGGGTCATTCCAACCTTGGAGGACCCGGTAAATCCCAATTCCGGGAACTATTCCCCATTCCCATTCGAGCCCTCATAGGGCTCAATGGGAATGGGGATGGAGCTAATAACGGTACCGCAATTTGCGGTACCGATATTAGCTCTGAAGTCCCTTAACGGGTCCCATCCATAACGCCTGCTAAAACCAGGCATTAAGGAAGGGACCCGCTAAGAGACCTCCCACAGCATCGACCCTAAGTATCAGGCCTGTGTGTAAAGATAAAATAAAATCAACCCTGAACTAGACAAAAAGCGACAGAATAAAGGTTACCATTATATAAATAAATTAATAAAGAAGCAGCACCCTCCATAATGACCATGGTAGAGATAAACATGGCTAGGCAGCACCTTCTGCACAAATTATTTGTCAGAGGGGAACGGGCACAGCAAGATCAGGAGGTCTGGCTGGGAGAAATGATGCAACAGACTACCCCCATGGACATGGTTGTGTGGCAAGACGGTAGCCTGTTACATCAAGCCTTGAGTGAACGGTCCAATTCACAGCCTACATATATCTCCATATGGGGATTATGCAGGAAAAATCTGAAGAAAATAGAACCCTTGCACAAAACCAGTCTGGGCTATTAAACAAAATCCAGACTGAATTAAAACAAGTAGAAGAGAGATTGAAAAAGAGCCAAGATCCTGAGGTACAATTGGGTAACTACCTCAAACAGCTAAAAGAGGACTTGGCTCTACAGCAACAAAATAATTCAAACCAAGAGGCCCAATTAGATGCATTAAAAGAGAAGTGTCAGGAAAAGGTTGACTCTCTGGAAGAGAGTCAACAGAACAGAAACGGAATCAACAACTAACATATAACAGGGCCTGCTCAGAACAAATAACCATGTTAGAAATCAGATCCAAAAGTTGGAAGGGGAGAATAGTAAATTAATCAGTAAAGAAAAGAGAACTCCACCTCTAGAAAGAATTTAACCAAGAACGCTAGACATTAAGTAGAATCAAACACCAGCGGGATGACATGGTGAATCAGAGGGGCACCCTGTATCAAGAAAAAATAGACCTCCAGAAACTAAATGAACTACAAATAGAATACAAAAAGTTATTGGGGCACACCAGACGAGTGGAAGGTGCTCTAGAAAAGAACACCCAAGCAAAAAATGCACACAATCAGGAGATGAATCTCATGCAACACAAATTGGCTCAGTATTCCCAGACCACACAGGCAGCACAAAAAGACAAGGAGACCGTCTGTGAGGAGAACAGTGGACTCCAGAGTCAAGGAGCAGCTCAAGAAAAGGTCATAGAAGTAAGCCAAACCCTGAGTGCAGAGCAAAAGGCTCAGACCTTTGACTACCGTCAGGAAATAGGGGTTGAAAAGGAGAAACTGGAGCTGTTACAGAAAAAGTATGCTAGGCTGAATCCAAGCTTGAGGGACCCCAAACAAGTAGAGCGCAACAGGGCAACCCCTGATCACAGTGTGATGCCCTCTGTACTAAGGGCCTCAAACCCATTTACCAATTTGTATGCACAAGGCACTGCTGACTTCATGTCCGCCATTTGACAAGAACTGAGAGTCATGAGGCAGCCAGACTTAAATAGGCCAAGCGTGTTTGAGCAGGTAGGCCACCACCCATCAGAGAGTGATGGACGGCATCCGTGCACAGATTCCGAAATGTTATGGCTGAAATATCTGATCAGGAATGAGGAGAAACTCAGAGAGCTAGACCTATAGAAGCATCACTTACAAAGGAACCATTTGGTTCACTTTGCAGAATAACAGCATGAAATGAGGCCCCAGAAGAGCCTTTTAAAAACCTCCATCCAAACAGGGCAGTGGGGGGACCCTCCACTGACCCTGGAAGCAGAGAGGAGTCAGAAGACCACTCTCGTCTTTGAAAGAGGGAGTCCAAGGAGAGTGAACCAGAGAGCCTAAGATACAACAGGGGATAAGAAACTAGGCCACACCATTCTGAGAGCAAATCACAAGCTCAAAGAAGCAGGGAGCACCTAGAAGATAAAGAGGGGACCTCAAACAGTTGCAGCAATGAGTCTGAGGGTGAGTGGACTCAGGTGATGCGGCGAAAGAAGGCAAATAAACAGAAGAGATCTCTGGTGAAAGACCCCATTAAGCAGATCAAGGCTATTATGAATGTTATAACCCTGTACCACAAAAATGCAAAATATAATGTCTGTGAGCTTATGGAACTATATGAACAGATGATGGACACTTTTCACATCAAAGATAGCCAGAACTGCATTGTCTATGCCAAATGGACGTTCTCTCCGGAGTGCGCCAGCTTCTTTGCTGGACTGGAAGACCAAAATCATTCAAGGTGGTCCACCTACAAGGCGGCCATCTTGAAGCACTTTTCCACCCACAGAAACCCCCAGGAGGCCCATAAAGCGGCCTACAATTCGCAATGCAGAGAAGATCAGGCCCCAAGAGAATTTGTGCAGGAGCTAAAACGCACCTTTGAACAAACTACAAGGAGGGAGCGCACGAATAGCACAGAGTTTATAACTACTTATTTTCATGCGCTCCCAAAATACATAATAACCCAGCTGGTGAGGGATTTTCATGACAACAGGACCCTGGACTGGGTAATAGAGCAGGCTACCCGGATCTATGAGGTACAAAAACCTGCAGAAAATAAAAAACAGAAAAAAATCCCAAACCAACCAACACTCTGGTGCTGCTGCTAAGGTGGTGGATGTGAAGGTTGCACCCATTTTGGATCTAGAAATGGGGGGGCCTAAAAACAAACCTTCTCAAAAACAGCCAAATCAGCCAATTCAGAGGCAATGAAGGCCATCTGATCAATCAGCAGCAGATGGCAGTCAGGTCGGTAATCCTGCCAATATGACCTCTAACTCTGCTGATTACATCAGTCCCAAATACAAGGGCAACAGGCCTTTCTTAGGGTATGTATGGACTCCCCCAGCCTAAGGGGGGATCCAACCAGGTGTGTGCTGCCCCAGGAAACTTCCCTCCTAACTTCCCTCAGGAGAGCAGTGATCCCCCAAATCCCAGGTTAAGTTTCTTCCCCCAGTATCTTCCGAGCCCCAACCTGCAGGAGAACCCACCTTTCTTCCCCCACTTTCAGGAGTCCCGACCACCCAATCCGGGAGACGGGAGGCCAAGGGTGGAGGGTTATCAAGGGAATCCCCAAAACCCAGAGTACTCTGAGAAAAGGGATAGTTACCCTTCCCTGTGGACCACCTAGGTTTGAACAAAGACCCCCATACCAGCTGGAACGGGTGTCCCAACTGGAATGCCAGGTCCAGAAACTCACACAGGATCTGAGTTGCATGTTGAGGGCTCAACAAAACCCTCAGATGAACATGGCGGCTCAGAACCCCTCAAACCAATGGTCTGGTACCCCAGAACAATGACGGGGAGAGAACCCCAACAACTCACCAGTTCCAGAGGAGGAGGCACAGGAGGAAGTAGGGTGTAAAGCCCCAGAGGAAGCTTCCTTCCTCACCCATGAAAAGCCCCTGGACACACCAGAACCGGAACTAAAATCTCTGGCCCCCAAAAATCTGCAACCCAGGAAACAGAGGGTGGGTAGGAGAAATAAAGAATTCAAAAAGGCCCAATTTGTGAAGGAAGTTTGTGTCTTCCAGTCTGAAGGGGAAGATTGGGCGACATAAGGTGAAATCCCGGTCTTCGTCGTGACTCCAGGGGGAACCTTTTGTTTGTTAGCGAATTACATCCTTCGCAGGCTGTCTGTGACTGTGTGAACAAGGTCCTCTGGACTCAGACTAACCAGCCAATAAAATTAAAACAAAGTGTCAATGGCACTTGTCACATGGTTGAACAAAAATCTGATCATATTGAGTTTAATTTCCAAAATAATCAAATACCTGACGTTACAGTAATTGCTGTAGGAGAACAAACTGGCGATAGGAACTCCTCTCCATTCCTGAAAATCAACCTGCCTTCCAGTTTCAAGTGGGATTCCACACTAGAAGGAAATACATTGAAATTTTATACCAATTCACAATCTAGAAATCCCAATTCTATAGTCAAAAGTGATGAAAAACCAGCTTAAAGTTTAGCTGACATTCAGAAAATTAGAGAGAATCTATTCCTACCTATTCAGTTAAATGAGGGGAGTCTGTTCTCGCCAGAGTGTGCCTGAACAACAGAAAGAGCATAGCCATGTTCAGAAAGCTCCCAAAAGATCCAACCATTTCTACATTTAAAATTAATTGATAAGTGGGAAATGGGCCTGGAAACTCCCAATTCCAAACATGTCCTGCCTAGCAGGTGTATGCTCAAAATTTCTATATGTGATAAAAGCATAGAGCATAATTGTTGGAGTTGTCCCTGTTGCATTTTTTTTTAGACAGTGACATTCTCAATCGGTTTGCAATTAATTTAGACCTTAAAAATTACCTCACCTGGTCCCGACTAGGGGGCAATCCCATGGGCTTTGATAATTCTGAAAAAGCATTTTGGTCAGCCAAATTGCTGCCGCATGCAGTTGAAGTTCAACTTGGAGAGGAGGTCACCAACCAGGACGGACCCGACAATTCGCACTGGACTTAAAAATTAAAAGAGGACCGAAACTGCAAAATCCTGACGCCTATGTACATCTCATTGCCCATCTTCAACAGCAGGGGTTTGGGTTATACTCAACACCATTAGTCATTGTAGAACACAACACCATTCTAATATTGATGGATAACAGCAACCCTAGCAGCATCACTCTGGGCGCAGGCACCATTATTGGAATGGTGGTTGATGACCAAATGTTTCCATGGATCTAGGAGTTGAACTGATAGGACCAATATCCAAGGACCGCTATGACAATGACAGTGACAATGACATACCACCGTACAGGATCTTTACCCAACAAGGGGGGAATTTCCTGGTGTACTCTTCCTGCCCTTATGGGGAGGTAGAGGTGACCTGTGATATCAGGGAGGATGAGGTGATATTCCAGTTCCACAATGACTGCCTCTCCTACCTGGAACCCTCTGTCCAGGTCAACAATTTAACCAGAGATCTCCCCACCCAGCTGGAGGAGGCCGCTGAGATAGCGAAACCCAAAGTCTTTCCAGGCTTCAGGGAAATGGTTGAAGAGCGGGTCAACCTCACTAATGCCTGTGAGACTGAGGAGCAAAAGCAAAAGTTGAAACAGGTGTTCTTAGATTTTTAATATATCTTTGCTGTGGACTCGAACGACTGTGGTTGCACCAAGATACATACTACCACAATTCACACAGAACCTGGGATGACTCCTGTGTTTGTGAAGCAATATCGCTTGCCTCTCATATATATGGAGTCTCTGACAGAGATTATCAAAAACCTTGTGTCCTGTGGGATAATGTGTCCAGTCCCCAGCACCTTTAATAATCCGGTGCTGGGGATTTTAAAACCAAATGACCAATGGAGACTTTGCACAGACCTTAGGGAGCTGAACAAATGGATGTCTCGATGGCCTCTCCCCTACATTGACCAAGGGCTGGCCCAGATCCAGGGGTCAAAGGTATATACCGCTATTGACCTGACAAATGGATACTGAACCATCCCCGTCAGTAGGGAGGACCAATACAAGCTGGCCTTTACCTTTGGGGTGCAGCTGTACAATTGGACCCGGACTCCCTTCAGATTCATAAACTCCGGAAACAAATTCAACATCATAAGGCCATACCCGAATTGGGTGAAAAGGGTAACCTGGTCTATGTGGATGATTAAAAAAACTGTTGAGGAACACATAGCGGAAATCCATTATGTTCTGACCCAGTTGAGGATTGCCGGAGCAAAACTGTCCTTCCAAAATGCACAGTGGTGCAGGTCCCGTGTCAACTTCTTGGGACATGAAATACCTCCTGAGGGTCTCTGTCCCCAGAGAAGAAAATGGAAGCACTATTAAAACTAAAAGATCCCACAACTCTGCGTGAGCTCAGAAGCCTCCTTGGACTGACTAATTATAGCAGGAAGTTCATTGAGGATTACACAGAGGTCACAAGACCCCTGATCCATCTGTTGAAGGGGGGGTCAATTGGGAGTGGGGTCCAGAACAAGCAGAGGCAGTAAAGTAACTCAAAAGAAGTCTCTCACAAGCACCTCATATAGCTTACCCTATCAAAAACAAGGAGTTCTTCTTGGAGACTGGGTTCTTGAATACATGCTTGACAGCAGTATTATACCAACAGCATGACAAGGTCAATAAAGTCATCTCCTATGCCAGCAAGACTTTATCCTCTGTGGAGGAAAAATTCAATGATTTTGAGAAGGCACTCCTGGCAATGGTGTGGGCATTGAAACATTATCGCCTGTTCATCCAGGGGGAGCACATCACAGTGGAGACTACACACCAGCCTTTGCAATGCCTCCAAAGTGACAGAATCCGGGCAGGAAATGAGAGTAATTCCAGAATTACTTCCTGGATTCTGTCCATGCAAGGCTTTCCTGTGGAGGTCAGATATGGCCAAAACAAGAAGAGTCCCCTCGCGCAAGGTCTGGCTGACTTGCATGATTGTGCCAGAGAAAACTGTCTCGAGGACAAAAGTCTCAAAACCCAGGACAGCATGGAGGCGTACCTGAATTCCCCGCTCAAAGTCTATGAAGAAGACAAGTGCGAGGGAATGCCCACAGTTTATGTGGACGGGTGCTCCTACCATGTTGACAAGAACGGGGAAAAGGAACTGGTGGATGGCATTGGGAATGCCTGAACGAATGATGCCCTCGAACCCTACGCTGGGTACAAAATCGGTCCTCACAGTAGTCAGGTGGCAGAGTTGATGACAGTTCATCAGGCAATCCTCACGGCCATCCAACGCCAACTCCACGAACTGGTCATGATCACTGATTCAGATTATGTCCGGAACGGGTGCGTGGAGCAGATGGTTAATTGGAAAACAAGAGACATTCTGTGTGCTAATAACAAACCACTTAAAGATGGAAAGCTAATACAAAATATTTATGATCTGGTCACCTGTAATGGGATGGCCATCTATTTGAAAATGATTAGAGGTAATTCCAGAATAGAGTGGCCAGACAAAACTAGAAACAACCTGGCTGATCAGCTGCCCAAAACCAGAGCCATCCAGGGGTATCTCCTTGAGATGGAGTCCCTGTTGGGGGAAATCCAGGTTGCTGCTGTCACTAGCTCCCAGATAAATGCTCACAATGAACTCACAATGAACTCTCAACTGCCCAGTGTAGTAAGGAGATCCCAGATGCAGAATTAATTTAATCACGGCACAAAAAGGGGATCCGATTATTGGGAAATTTGATCAACACATTGAGGACCCGGAGAACTTTCCTCTGACGAAAACTGATTTCAGGGTGTTGATGAATTGTCCCAAAATTTTCCGAATCCAAGATGGTTTGTTGGTAAGGAGATGCATCTCTGGTTGTGACCAGTGGTAGTACCTACCTCATTCGGAAGCTTGATGCTAAGTCACGCCACAGCCGGTCATCAGGGGTTTCATATTACTCTAGAAATCTTGCGGGAGGTTGCATACTGGCCACACATGGGGCATTACCTCAATCAATATTTGATTACATTTGATAACATGGAGATTTCATGCCCGTGATTCACTCCTCTAGGGGGAACAAGTATATGTTAACAGTAACATGCTTGTTTACCGAATGGGTGGAATGTCTCCCACCCCCAAATTTCAAGGCAGAAACAGCAGCTGCCCTGATGATCAACCATATCATCTCGTGTTTTGGCCTACCCCAAAGGATTGAGTCAGACCGAGAAAGTCACTTCACCAGCGAAGTGATGACAAAGATGTGAGAGATACTTGGGGTAAAAAGGGAACTTCATATTGCATACCGCGGTCCTCTCGTGGAGGAGTTGAGAGATACAATAAAACAATTGTGAGCATTCTAATAAAGTTTGTGGCATATTCTGGGCCAAGTTGGGACATCCGATTACCGCTTGTCCTGATGGCCATCAGATCTACACCATCTTCTGTGACCAAAATGTTTCCATTGAGTTTATGACTGGATGAAGGATGGTGCTACCTCAGCATCTGCTCTATAGAACACAAGAGCAGACACTAATAAATGCCTCTACAACACGTGAATATGTTGAGAATCTAAGAAACACCTTCAGCATTCTGTTGCGTACGCTGAACGGAATCTTGAAAAATCAGCAGAGGGGATGAAAACTCAATATGACTTAAAAACAATCAAAAAGTAATACCAAGTAGGAGACATGGTCTACTTTTACAATTTTCAAAGGAACCAGACTAAGGAGAGAAAATGTCTCCCCTCCTAGCATGGTCCATTTGAAATTGTAGATAAAATTTCACCTGTCGCCTACAGAATCAGCATCCCCAAAGGAGAGCTGTCCAAAGAATAATGGGTCCACATTAATCAGTTAAAGAGTTAGTTATAGTGGAAACATCTGGAGAATGAGAATAAAGAAAAGAAGAAGCAGAAAGGAATAGGTAGGTCCATAGGTATATCTATCTGACAGGTAGTACTTTTCTTCATTGTCAATACAAAGAGGTATCACAGAAACCATGGGGTAAAAAGTCAAAAGTGATCCTTGCCCTGTTAAGTCATGTTTGTGCTATTAATTATAAATGTGTGTCTTGTTCCACTGATGTAAACCTTCAGGGAAGACAGTGAGTGGAAAAATGCTATAATCTGCTTTATCTATCCCCTCTTGAGTATTAATTCCATTCTTTCATAGGCAGATGAGGACGTCCCTGGGGACACGGAAAAGGTAAGAAAGAAAAGGGGGTGTCGCTCTACACTCCAATGAATGACAAAAGGAGGATCATGGCCGTACCACACCCTGATGAAAGAAGGATTCCACCCGATGAACCCCACGTTGCCCTGCTCTCTCTCAACAAGAAGTCTCAGAAAAGAAGGGGGGAATCTGTGGGGTACATTTACCAGCCCAGCAGAACTCCCCCACATCACCAAACCGCATCTCAGCAGTCACCATCAGAATGGCTGCGCTGCTCTGTTGAGCACTATTTCCTCGCATTAAAACTGCGTTTGCAGTCACCAAAAAAATGGCTGCACTGTTTTTTCTAAGCACATATGGTGCAAGATGAAACACAGAATACCCCACAAATTGCTGCCTGTTAATTTCTTCATTTGCACCAGAGAAAAGAAGTCAAAAGCAGCGCTGCTATGCTGCCAGCTCAGAGATTCCCATTGAAAAAGAAAGCGTTCTGCATTTAAAAATGACAGCGCCCTGATGCCCTATCCACCCTTTCAACTGTGCAAAATGTGTTTCCAGTAAGACACAGCTATGTTCATCCATATTCAGGTTGTGCTCCAGCAAATGGGGGCATTCCTCATTGAATGACAAGCTGTGTAAGGCAAGAACTGTGAAATAGCAAAGAACTGAAATCCAAGCCGTGTGGTGAGCGTTTTACTATTTTGCAACAAAATATCACAGGCAAACTCTTCCAAAAAGCCCTCTCTCTCTCCTAGTTCATGTCAGTTTCAAAATACCTTTTTATTTGTGCAGATACCTGTACATTATAAACATGACTAGGGATTTGGAAAGGTTCAGAAAATGGATGCGAGGAAGGCAACATTGTAAAGTGACAGCCCAGGAACATTAACCCATGTGTAAAATGGTGCTTTTCACAAACAAGACAATGAGCCTCATTCCGAGGTGGGCGGTAAGGGATGCAGGGCACCTGTAAGGAGACCGGTGCCGGTAATCCCTTACTGCCCAATTCCAAGGTCCCCTGGCAGGGACCGTAAGGGACGTGTGGTCGGACCACACGTTCTTTATGGGACCCGTTAAGGGACCTTGGAGCTAATAACGGGCCCGCAATTAGCGGGCACGTTATTAGCGCCTTCCCCCTTCCCATTGAGCCCTATGAGGACTTAAATGGGAATGGGGAATGGCTTTTGGAATGGGGATTTACCGGGTCCGCCTAAGGCAGAATATCCCGGTAAGTCCCCCCTCCACCAGACCGGACCCGGACAGGATTTTGGAGGCAGCGATGGCGCTAATAGACTTTTATCTCTGCAACCGGAAAACACAGTAATGCAAAATGTTGACAGTTCGAATGTAATTTTTGTGGCATGGAAATAAGACATTGTAGCTTTCCCTAGCATATTAGTGACGCAAGCGGCAGAAAAATGTAATTCATTGGAAAAGTATACATGGTACAACTTTGGAATTGAATGCAAACATGCTCTATGAAAATATGTACATATATATATATATATATATATATATATATATATATATATATATATATATATATATATATATATATATATATTATATGGCCTTTGCCTTTGCCTATGTGATTTGAAAATTGCCACAACTGTAAAAATGTGCAATTTATTTCATAACTGATTTTGGCAAAAATGACTGTTGGAGGGCCATGCGCATTGTAAGCATACACCAGAAAACTGATGTCATGTCCCAGAAGTCCAACCGGCTTACAGGAAGGTGGTGACAGCCACCCTAACCAATCCAGTTGTTAGAGGCATGTCCAGCCAAAGTCTCCCCCCATAGTATAATCCTGTGATGTCATCCTCCTTATAAAAGGTAGAGGCTCAGAGAGACAATGAACTGACTCTCCTGATTTCCAGCTTCAGCATATCCAGAGATCCAGACATATCATACTCACACTGCAAGGTTCCAGATTCCACTGCCAGGAAAGGGATAGCTGATCAAGACCCTCCTATCCAGGCAGAACCAATGTTCAGCATTAAACCCCATGAAAATCCCACTAATTCAGGGGAAAACATAAAAACTGCATTCCGTTTTTGTCTGTTGAACCCATTTTCAAGCTGTTTTGACATGTAAACTCGTAGAAATAAGAAAATGCAATTTCTTCATGTCTGATTTGGCTGCACTGTGTTTTTCCTTCCCAAGTCCATTTTTTGAACTGTACGCCAGTTGTTAGGACATTGCTTTGTAGTTTGCTAGTGTTCTTACATCTCTGATAATGTTATACATATTCGTGCCTTCTCCATTCAACCGCACATATAAAATAACCATTTATTAATTTCGCGGGCTGTTTTGCTCAGTTTTCAAGGGAGCTGATTGGTGATTGCTGTCCAATATTAAATTGTGTGATTTCATTTCGATTTTAAAATAACTAAATATTGTATTACTACCCACCGGCCTGGTTCATGGTCCATTGTGGCCTCGGCTATTTGTTAAAGGGGGTGAGAGACGGGTTGGGTGCCATCTCAATATGAATTCTTAGTAAATAAATTAAAAGTGCTTTAATTGTGCGCTGCAGCCTAGGCCAGTAGCAAGAGTCCTTGTCTGGTGTTTGACGCCCCATTAGAATCCTTAACAACGTCACTTAATGCACAATGTCTCATTGGCTCCACAACCTATAGGAGCCTTAATTACGCAGTCCCCTACCGTTGGTTGGCACTCTAACCTTCGTCAGTACTTTTCCTCCTATGTTAGCAGCATGCAGGATGGCTTTCCATGTGCTGGTGAGCTCGTCTTAATCCCAGTTTACCACCAATTAGCATATCAATCTATCATCACCTCAGTGGTCAGCCATTCAATTAAGTTTTGAAGCTCGGCCTTGAGTTTTTTCTGTACTTACAGTGAAGGCATGGTCTGCCCTCATGCGTAAGTGTGAGCATCTTGCTCGTCCAACTTCTTCCTTCCACATTACTGAAGACCATGATTTTGAGCTTTTACTGTCTTTAAAATACTATTTTAATAAACCTCTGATGTCTTCTTGGTTTGTCCATGTCTTCTGAACAGGAGTTTTGTTCGTTCACACAATGTTAGCTAACTTCACCCTGATAAGACCTTGGATTCTTGGCTTGGCTTTGTGACTCCTCCAACCTCGCCTTTCCGAGATTCACTTGGTAATTCATTTGTTTTCTTACTGCAACATACTAAAAATGAGGCCTTCTTTCTAAAGTCCAGCACTGCTATAATACGTAGTTGAAACATCCATCCTTTACTCTTCATGCATATATGTATATATGTTTGGTGCATGCCGCAATCTATTCACTATAAAGATAGCCTGAATATTACTTTGTCTGCTTGTGGTTCTTTTGCAGCTGTACACGTGTAAAACAACTTGATATCTTCATCATTTGTCTGGCATAAGCTTCTACACCTTGAGCCCAAGATGTCACTTGTCCTTGATACTTTCTTGATGCGTTATAGAATATCTGCATTCTCCAGTCTCTGCATCTCTTCTATGCACGTCATCTCAATTCTGCATGACATCACCATTCGTCTTGGTCATTCATTTGCTCTGCTTCTTCCAGAATTTCACTCAAATGACCATCATATTTTCTTGTATGCAGGTGTGGTTTTCTCAATGGAAACCTTGCCTCTAGGATTCTCCTAGGTATTGGTAATTTCACTGGTACCGCATGGTTTTCGCATCCGGGCACCCAACATATAGGCAATAAGGGTGAGGTGGTTGAGGTGGGGGTACTTGGCTCCTCTTCTACACTTCTAAGTATGTGTTCTGTGCTAGATTGTTAATGGATAATGAGTAGGAGCTGTGCAAGGGTACATTTTAATATTGAAAGTTGCTAGATCAGCAGAAAATGCAGTTCCGAAACCAGGGAGCTTGGCAACATTCAGGGGAAGGATGACACCATATACTTCTAGGTCCCTCCCACCCTCCTGTTTGCTGTATATAAAAGTGTCTTCCTAATTAACTGAGCCCTATTTGGCACTTGATCCAACATGGGCCTCCTTTGAAGTAGAGGGTTGCAGGCAGACTTTTGTCTCCTACAATTGACATACTTCCCTGGTCTGAATGGAGTGGTTCCAGATGGGACATTCACTGCCCTTTCATACCAAGGAGGAGTGTTAGTACCAAGTTGATGCATTGCATTACAACGAGGTGTCTGGTCTCCATTGTCACTTCCTACACACAGGTGTTCATTGAGGCCTGCTAATTAACATTCTGCAGAATTCACCACGACCAGCAAGGTTTCACAATGGATATGTAAATCCATGGAGCGTAGAAATTCTAATCAGGATGCCCATGGCCAAAGGCTTTTGATATACCCATGGCTGTCAGGTGTCAGATACACATGGCAGGGGAGGGTGGCGCTGGTAAACTGTGTACTCCGAGTACATGACTATTTTTCTGCTGTGCGGTGAGCATGGAAAATGTGCACGGGAATGGTCCCATTGTTCATTCTTTAAAATAAAAATCCCCGGCGAGCACACTTTTCCCGTGCAGATGGTCGAATTCCACACAAAGACGTCAGACGTTCGTGGACATTGATGGACGTAAAAACAGTGGAAAAAGTTGCAAACAGTGTATAGAAGTGTTACAAATTATGCTAGAAGGTGGGAAATGGCAGAATCTTTAGGTGAAACTTTGTAAATTGGACAAAAATGTTGCTAAAATGGGGTCAGTATGATTTTAGTAAATTGTAAGAGATTAGCATGCACTGGTAAATACCCATGAAAATCACTGAATAAACTTTGTTAAAGGGACGTTATGGTTAAGTTGCACTAATAAAAGCCTATGAAATTCACTGAAACAACTTTGTTAAAGGGACATCATGGTTAAGTTGCACTAATAAAATCTATGAAATTCAATGAAAAAATGTTGTTAAAGGGACATTATGCTTACAAGTAAAACCGAAAAGCATCAGCAATATTGTTAGTTATGGTATGCTAAGCAACCATAACTCATGCCACCACTGTGCACTGCTAAGAATAATACCCAGGACATCAAATATGACATCACAAATGTCATTGATGACATCACTGATGACAGCAAATGCAAAATTAATTTTGATGAAACGTCCCTACAAGGGGTTGTGTTTATAATGCTGGTAACAAGATGTCAAGGGGTGATCGGGAGACCTATCATGTACTCTATACTTGTATAGATGAGTATAGAATGTACTCATCTATACAAAACATTGTATTGGAGTGGTGTTGTTAATACTGGAACCTAATCATACATGAACATGGGCAATGGCTGCAGCATGCACCATAGAAGTACAATATGTTTAAACTGTAATTTTGAATAGTAAAATAATGATTGCTACCTTGTCAGAGTTTTGAGCAATGTTAAACATCTAAGAAATAGCTAACAGTTCAAGACGTACTACACACGTGTGCTAGTACCAACAATACATATGAAGACCCACAATGCATACAAATCAGAGGCACATACAGGGAAACTAAAGTAAGGAATAAAGAAACAGCATCATCAGAAAATGTTAATAAAATAAAGGTTCATCTGCATGTATACAAACAAATTGAGTGTTTGAGGCCTGCTTATTGCCCCATGTATGTGCACCATGAGCTTAGACCAAACCCCAACAGAAGTACTTTAAGAACATGCAACAAGGTTAATGTCTAGATGTATAGCACCTTTTGAATTTTAATATTCTGACTGTCAGGGACCAATACCACCTGGCCTGGATATGTAATTGAACAAAAACAAGTGGCCCAGATATGTGATGTCACCATTGATGTCATCAATGACATTTGTGATGTCATCTTTGATGTCCTCAGTGTTAGTCTTAGCAGTGCACGGTGGTGGTGCGAGTTATGGTTGCTTAGTTTAACATAACTGGAACATTTTACTTGTAACCATAACGTCCCTTTAACAAAGTTTTTTCATTGGATTTCATAGGTTGTTTATTGGTGCAACTTAACAATAACGTAACTTTAACAGAGTTTTGTCAGTGAATATATATATATTACATGGCCACAGTAGTGGCCATGTAGTTATGGTTAAGTTGCTGTTTCCATAGGAAGAGCACTTTTTGGGCGGCTTATAACTTCGCTCTCCCTGGACGGATCCTCACCAAACTTTGCAAAAAAAGTAGTTGGGTCATTCTGAATTTTTTTGCAGTTTGGTGAGGATTCATCCAGGGGGGGAAAAGTTATAGGGGGGGTCCCAAAACTTTTTTTTTTCCCATAGACTGAATGGGAAAAAACTTTGCGCATGGCTACAGCCCGAACCGCTGGACGGATTTACACCAAATTTGCGGCAGGAGCGGCGGCCTGGTCCCAAAAGCGTGCTTTTGTAAATTTGGTGTAAATCTGTCCAGTAGTTTTTTTTAAAAATGACCAAAATGTAAGGCAAAAAAATTAGTGATATCTGCGTTCGCTTCGCGGACGGACTTCCCTGTTCGCTCCGCGGACAGCACCCAGATTGGCCCATGGGCTTGCGTCATGTCCGCGGACATGCGACGTGTTCGCTGATTGGATGGCGAGGGGCGTGGAGCGCCTCAGCTTTTTCGGTAGCGCCCGCCATATTGGATTCGCGGAGGTCCCCGGACAGCGCGGTGAAACTTTGTTCAAAATGTGTATTTTGTAGAGTGTGTTGGTGTGTTTGGGGAGGGTGGGAGTGTATGAGATAGGATGAAAGTTGTGTTTTTTATGTGTTAGATGTTCTATTTGTGTTCGATTTGTTTGCGGCCATCACAGGTGTTCTGAAATGTTCTAAATAAACTGACTAGGGGGTGTTCTAAGGAGTCAGTATGTGTCAGTTTTGTTCGCAAGCAAAGTGAATCTGTTCTAAGAACACTCGCGGTGTCCGGGGAGTGTTCGTAGGTGGTGTCCTGAGGACGCTGTCCGTATTGTTCTCTGTCAAGTTGAATGTGTTCTAAGAACACGCGCGGTGTCCTGAAATGTTCGCAAATAAACAAAATGGGGGTGTTCTGAAGACGTTTTTGAGAACACTCCCGGTGTCCTGAAATGTTTGTTGTTCTCTGTCAAGTTGAATGTGTTCTAAGAACACTCGCGGTGTCCTGAAATGTTCGCAAATAAACAAAATGGGGGTGTTCTGAAGATGCTTCTAAGAACACTCGCGGTGTCCGGGGAGTGTTCGTAGGGGGGGTCCTGAGGACGCTGTCCGTATTGTTCTCTGTCAAGTTGAATGTGTCCTAAGAACACTTGCGGTGTACTGAAATGTTCGCAAATAAACAAGATGGTGGTGTTCTGAAGACGCTTCTAAGAACACTCGCGGTGTCCGGGGAGTGTTCGTAGGGTGGGTCCTGAGGACGCTGTCCGTATTGTTCTCTGTCAAGTTGAATGTGTCCTAAGAACACTCGCAGTGTCCTGAAATGTTCGCAAATGAACAAGATGGTGGTGTTCTGAAGACGCTTCTAAGAACACTCCCGGTGTACGGGGAGTGTTCCTAGGGGGTGTCCTGAGGACGCTGTCCGTATTGTTCTTTGTCAAGTTGAATGTGTCCTAAGAACACTCGCGGTGTCCTGAAATGTTCGCAAATAAACAAGATGGTGGTGTTCTGAAGACGCTTCTAAGAACACTCCCGGTGTCCTGGAATGTTCGTAGGGGGTGTCCTTAGGACGCTGTCCGTATTGTTCGTTGTTAAGTTGAAAGTGTTGTAAGAACTATTGCGTTGTTCTGAAATGTTCGTAGGGGGTGTCCTGAAAACGGTGTCCGTATTGTTCGCTGGCAAGTTCAAAGTGTTCTAAGAACACTCACATTGTTCGCGGACATTAAAAGTTTCCCATAGATCATAGTTGAAATGTTTGACTCTATGGATGTGATATGCTGCGGTGGGTGTTGCCAGGGCATAGAGTCTTGGGTGCATGGCCATTTGGCCATGCACCCAAGACTCTATGCAATGGCAACAACCACTGCAGCATATTGCATTCATATTTGCTTATAACTTTGGGTGAAAAACAAATGTATAAGGAACAAAGGTATTAGATACTATGGATGTGATATGCTGCTATGGTTGTCCTTATTATTGTATACTTCTTCATTTCTGTGATAAAAGAAAATAGCATGTTAGTATTAGTATTTTGTAATGGCTTATTACATTGTATAAGCAATATACTTTTATTTTTTTTTCGACCCTCATATTTAGTAGAGTACAAATCAGAGTACTGTGCAATTTGCTCAGTTTCTGTATTTGTTGCTAAAATCATTGGGTCTGTGGGAGAAAAAAAAATCCATGTTGGATTAAAAAAAAACCCTTTTTCTGTTATGATACAGTTTATTTGTTTGTTTGTTGTCAGTGTTCACTTGTTGTTTCTGGCTAATGCTTTATACTTTGCTTTGTTGTATTTTTTTGGAGCAGTAACAGATTCTTCATTTGTTTTGATATTATAAAATTTTGGAGCAGTTAGATACCAATTGGCGTATTCTAACTGTCTATTTTTTTAATATATTTTAGTGGTTTTGATTTACCTATTTGGATATTGTTAAATTTTGGGACAGTTAGATACCAATTGGCGTATCCTAACTGTGTATTTTTTGGCCTAATTTAGTGGTATTCATTTATCTGATTAGTTGTTGTAGAATCTTTGAGCAGTTAGATAGCTTTTGGAGTATTCTAACAGTTTATATTTTTGTAACACAAATTTACTTAAAGGTTTAAATACAGTTTATTTATCAAATTTTGGTTTTAAGAACATCAAATAAACGTTTGTAAGATTTGCTGGTAATCTCTGCTTTAGAGTAATGGTACTATCATTACATTCAAACCATCCACATTTCTTTTTTATGTATGCAGTGTAGTGCCCTAAATTGGTTGTGGCTCCTGCGTGGTAGATTATACCTACTGTTGTGAAGGTTTTCTTACCAAGTGATATTTGACCATGTGTGAATCCAGTCAGCTTGCAGTTGTTTTTGGTACCATCTGCATTGTAACGTAGAAGCATTAGTATTACGTATTTACTATGTGTTTGTATTACTAACGTGGAGCGATTATCTGAATTGCAGGTAGAGCATAATCTACCATGGTTTGCATTTTGTACAAGTTGCTGAAATGGAATGGATTCACAATTTGGTATTGATATATATATGAAGCGTTCATTGGGGATTTCTTCTTGTGTCACATTGTTGCAGAGAGTGCATGTATGTTTCCACATGTATGAAATCTGAAAGATTTCATTTATAGGTATGTTTTTGTTTTCCAGTACTTGTAGTAAGTACACTAGAAATTCTTGTGGATCTTCCTGTGAGTTTATAGTGAATTTCACCATTCCAGCACAGTAGTCCAATTGTCGTCTTATTCCAAAAACACTATCAGGGTAATTCATAGAATTTCGCAGAAAAGTGTCGCAAGCGGCTGGCGCAGAGTGTCCGCGTGCGATTGACTGCGCCAGGCACGTGCGCTAAAACCGATTTCCGCGCACAGCGTATTCATGGATTTCATGCTCCCAAACCAGCCGTGGCGCAGAGTATCGCAGCGACCCTGCAGCAGCGCCAGTAACGCCCCCAAGAACGCCCTCGCGCAAGGAAAAGCCATCAAAATCGCTAAATCATCGCAAAGGGCTGCGCTAACCCTGGACCAGTTTACAGGGCAGCCAAACAAGGAACGCAAAGCGGGTAACGTGCATATCAGGGGTACACGTGAAGTCATACACGCGATTAGCCAGGGTAAGTGTATTACAGGGGTACGCGGGAAGTTTAACACGCGATTAGCCAGGGTACGTGTATTACAGGGGTACGCAGGAAGTTTAACACGCGATTGGCCAGGGTACGTGTATTACAGGGGTACGCGGGAAGTTTAACACGCAATTGGCCAGGGTACGTGTATTACAGGGGTACGCGTGAAGTTATACACGCGATTAGCCAGGGTACGTGTATTACAGGGGTACGCGGGAAGTTTAACACGCGATTGGCCAGGGTACGTGTATTACAGGGGTACGCGGGAAGTTCAACACGCGATTGGCCAGGGTACGTGTATTACAGGGGTACGCGGGAAGTTTAACACGCGATTAGCCAGGGTACGTGTATTACAGGGGTATGCGGGAATCATCACACGCGATTAGGCTGGGTGGGTCCTCACAGGTGTTCCCTGTACACCCTCCACGGCCCCTGCAGGCAGCCTACAAAACAGGGGACTACCCTGCACACCTGCTCATGTCCCCCTGCACCCCCACCCCCCAGCAGTGCAGGGGCAGCCTCCACCAGGCCCCCACTCATGTCTCCCACCACCCCCACCCTCCCGCCACCAGGGGCAGCCTCCACCAGGCCCCCACCCATGTCTCCCACCACCCCCACCCCCCGCCACCAGGGGCACTCTCCACCAAGCCCCCACCCATGTCTCCCACCACCCCCACCAGTGCAGGGGCACCCTCCACCAGGCCCCCACCCATGTCTCCCAACACCCCCACCCACCAGCACTGTGGGGCACGTGGCCAGCAGGCAGTCAGGCAGCAGCAGATGGCAGGTGGGAGCGTGCTCAGGGCTCTGGGGGGCAGTAATTTCGCCTCCTGGCCAGGAGCGTGGTCTCTCGGGTGTGAACGCGTGGACAGCCTGATAGGTAGTGAAATCCCACACGTCAGCAAAGGCCCTTAGCGCGTAAACCCGTCAGCAGCATATGCGCGCCTATAGTCACCAGCATATGCGCGCCTATAGTCACCTGCACGTGCAGGAAATTGTTGCGTGACACGTCCCAGTGTCAAAGCGTGTGATTGGTGAAAATGGATGTACACGTAGAAGTGACAAAGCGTGTGATTGGTGAAAATGGATCTACACGCAGAAGTGACAAAGCATGTGAATGGTGAAAATGGATCTACACGCAGAAGTGACAAAGCGTGTGATTGGTGAAAATGGATCTACACGCAGGAGTGACAAAGCGTGTGATTGGTGAACGTACACGCCGCGTAAGTGACGCTGTACGTGTGGGCCTGTATATAAGGTACATGTAGAACACCATTTCCTTGTACGTGCTTTTCGTGGAGAGCGAGTGGGTGAAATCTGTACTTCTTGTCGTTTCACACGCGATTTACTTCACGGCGTTTCCAGTTCGTATTCCCTGTTACCTCTGACAGCTTTTTCTCTTTTTTCTCTTTTACTGGTTTACCTGGGCCTGTTCCCTCAAACAGTGTCCCCTTCTACTGTTGTCCTGTCTTCTCAGACAGCGTACACATCTTCTTTTGGCGGGGGTTTAGCCAGCCAAACGCGCTCATTCTTCACGCTCTTTTACCTGGCAGACGGTGAGTCACGCACGTATCCAACTTCTGTGCTTGCCCCGTGTGTAGCCTACCCCTTCAGAGGTCATTCTAGGCTGCGTGTGACACGCATACGTTCATTCTTGTGTTACTGGGTGCCACAGCGTAGTGCAGGTTTTTCTTTCTGCACACGTGGTCTAGGAGGGGTTGCGTGCACGTCATCTCCCTTTTTTGGGCCTCCTGTGCGTTGCGTGACCCGTCATCTTTCCCCAGGGGTTACAATCAGCCGTGCTAGAGCACTAGGGTACAATTACCATCTGGTACCCAACCCCTTTGACCCCCAATTGCCCAGGACAATTGTCTACAGCCACTCCCATACGCACATTAATATCAGTGCCATGGCTGGGAGGCGAGGATTCCGTAAGGGTGGCAAAGGTGGAAGAGCCACAAGTGGTGGCCGTGGTGGATCCGGTAGGGGACGTGGTCGTAACTTGCAGGGTGAGCCTGTCCCCCCATGTGTGGAGGACCAGTCAAGGGCACCCATCATCCCCCCCTCCCCCCTCCCCCCCTCCCGTTGAGGCTGAAGTGACTGACACCATCCATGCTCAGCCCTTGTTGGACCAGCCCATTGTGGCACCAGACCTGGCTGACTCCATGGCTGACTTCCAGGTCAGCAGGGCTACGACACGTGCGCTGGTGCACGTTGATGCCATCATGCCACGTGGATCTGGGGCAGCAAGGTCATCTGCTGCACCAAGGAGGCAGGGCGGAGTGGCTGCAGGGGCAGCTGCGGCTCCATCCACCCCAGCCCTCACACACCCAGCCAGGACAGTGTCGGTCCTAGTCCATGCTGCTGACATTCCCCCTGACACCATCACACTAGAGCCAATGCCTGCACCAACTCCCATGCTGAGTGTGCAATCCCACACTCCTGATACAGAGTCCACCAGGGCTCCTGCCCCTAGTGTCCAGAGCGGCGCAGGACACTCAGGATCACCACCACCTTCCAAGCGGAAGAGGAAGAGTGCTCGTCCGGCACAGGCTGATGCCCCAGACACGGCTACACAGTCCGGCCCGTCCAGGAAGCCCAGCTTCACGGATGACGAACTGAATGCACTTGTCGAGTATGTGTCCGGACATGACAACGAGATGGTCATTGTTGCAGGATCCAAGACCACACCTGCACAATGCCAGGCACACTGGCAGACCGTTGCGGACATCGTAAGTGCCCTTGGAATCGTGAGGCGCACAGCCAATGATTGCTATAAGCGCTGGAATGACCTAAAGCGCAGGGCAAAGAGTAAGCTGGCCTCAAGTCATGCCGCAACTCTAGTGACTGGAGGTGGGTCTCCAGTAGTAGACATGGAACTCACTCCACATGAGTCAGTCGCTGGGACCTACGTCACGGAGGAACAGATCCAAGGCGTGGGAGATCTGGCTGATTACGAGGCATTGTCCGGTGAGTGCACATGCATGTGTGTGTCATACATGTGCATGGTGTGTGTGTGAGGGCTTCTGTTTGGGTGCCAGGTGAGAGTGTGTGCGCCTCAGTCGTATGGGTCAGCCATGTGCTTCATGCAATACTTCCTGCGCAGCTGCATTTGGCCATAGCAGTATCCCTTCTGCCAACAGTAGACATCTAGCACAACTGCACGCCAGTTGCCCTTGAAGTGTCACCTTGACACAACAGATTTGCTTATTTTTCACTGTTCATTCAGTCAGTTTGTTTGCATTCCACCACTTTCACTAGGCATGTCGCTGTCCACTAGTCACATGTCTGACATGGGTATGGTAAAGGGGAGTGACTTTGTTACCTGGATATCATTTGTACACACATGTCCCTGTGCAATTTGACCATTACAGACTGGCAGCTCCAGGTGAAAAATCTGACCTGTTAGAATCAGAAAAGCTATTACATGCGGGAACTGGACTGAATGAATAGGTGCTGCCCTCCTCTCCATCTTCACTCAATAGCAATGGTACATGCCATCTGTGTGATGGCATGTGTGTTTCACCTGCCAATCACAGGCCAATGTGTGATGCCACTGCCAGGCAGCATGCAGAAAATTTGTTCATCTTCCATCTTGGTGTCATCAGTGTGTGCCGTTTGCCTGCACTTCATACGCAGTGAGGGTGCATGCATGGGAGGGTTTTAGTCATGTGGGACATGTGTCAATCAAGTACTGGTTCTCTTGCTTCTCAGCCCTCAATGTGTGCCATGGTGCTAATGCCTGTTTCCATTACTTTGTTTTCATGTCTTTGCAGGGGAAGACGCACCTGATACTGCTGGGGTTGTGGAGATGGTGCAGACCCAGGAGGTGTCCCAGGGCCGACCAACCACCAGTGAGGGACGTGGTGTGGTGGTGGGGGAGAACCCACAAGTGCTGCAGGTCGTGCTCTCAAGGGGTGTCTCTGGCTGCACCTCCCCCGAGCTGTACTCAGGTGTTGATTCGGATGAGACCTACGTGCCGTCGCTGGTGAGTGTTCCAGGGAGGGATTCTGTTCTGTCTCACCCACCTGCACCAGGGTCAGTACCCTCCATGGGGATGTCAGTGTTGGCAGCTACGCCTTCGGTGGTTACGGATGCAGGGTCACACTCCGCGACATCTGATCCTGTTCCTGGGCCAGCAGATCAGAGGGGGAATGCAGTCCTGCAGCCTCAGGCAGTGCCGGCACAGCAAGGCGCAGTTCGCCTTGCCCCAGACAGGTGTGGTGCCCGCCGACGTGGTGGCCGTACGCCACCCGGCAATACCGCATGGGAGCAATCCATTTACGGTATGGCTACCCAACAGGCTGCATCATCCGAGATGATGGCTCAGGCCATGGATAGGGTGGCCACTTCCATTGTCCCCCCAGAAAGGCTGATGGAGCGACTAGAGCAGGCAACCGACTCCATCTGCCAGTCACACAGGGAGGACATGTTGGGGTCCAACAGGGACAGGCGGGCGGCACTGGCGACTCTGCAGGAGGCCATCTCCATTGAGTCCCAGGGCCACAGGGAAGCCCTGAGGCAGGAGCTCCTACACCCCAGGACGACTCTTGTTGAGCTTGAGGCTTCAACACACCAAAGGACAGAACAGCAGCTGGAACGTCTCACCCGTACGCTCTCAGCTGAGATGCAGGCAACGAGGGCGGAGGTCCGGGCATCCCGTGAGTTGTTGCATGGGGACCTCCGCACACTCATCCTCCAGAACCAGACCTACCACACCCGCATGCTTGCAGCCATGGAGGAGCAGACTAGGGCCTTGCGTGGGCTGCCTCCCATAGTGCAACCACCTCCGGATGCAGCTGCACAGGGTGATAATAGCGACAGCAGTGACACTCCCACAATAGGGTAGCCGTGTGGGCCATGAGCCCATGGAGGTGTTTTATCTTCCCAGGATCCACGCAGGTGGGTTCTGGTGTGCATCCTGTCCTCGGACCTCCTGGGTGGCCTCCCCAACCCCCCCGGGCCCATCAATGGCCATTTTTGATTGTTTCTTATTTTTATTTTTATTTTGATTTCTTTTATTCCCAATTTTTTTGGGAGGATCTGTTGGCTCCGATCTGTTGGCTCCGATCTGTTGGCTCCGATCTGTTGGCTCCGATCTGTTGGCTCCGATCTGTTGGCTTCCGTGGTTCCTGTGGGCATACGCTGCATTGTGGCTGGGCACATGCAGGCTTGTAATGTATTTGGTTCAGATGCTTGGGTTTGAGTCACACACACCCCTCCTGCTTCCCGTTTCCATGGGCTTGCAAAGGGTGTGCCCAAGTGACAGTGAATTACACAGTGACGTTGGACTCCCATGAGCTGTGTGGCCAGTCTGTAGTCAATACTGTGTATACATTCATAGTGCATATTGCTGTTGTGTTGTACACTGCATGTTGCATTGATGTGTAACTCTTCTTCTGTGTCTACCTCCCAATTTGCAGGTCCCTTCCTCAAGTCCACACAAGGACCTCTAGTCTGGCGAAGGGGACCATGTTGGCAGCAGTGCACCTACAACTCTACATGGCGCCAACACTGCACAGTTGGTAGTGGTGGGAGTGCAGGCATTTCCAGGTGGTGAGACTACTAATATGTAACCTTTTTGATGTCATGTTAATGGTACTACGTGCTCAAGTATGTTGTTGGTCCGGCATTGCTGTGAGCATTTCAGGTGTTGCAGGTTTCTAATAGTGCCACTGTACATAGTGAGAGTGATGTCATGTTGTGGGGATTACTTTGTTTACCTGCAATTAGCATGACATGGCACGGTGTGTCGTGTGGCAGTGCTGGGGTTGGGTTGGCTGACATGGCACTGTCCTCTTGTTGCATTTTGCAAGTGGGTATTCATTTTAGCTGCTTCAATGTGTAACTTCACAAAACTGCATTGGTGGTGTCTGTGTGGGTAGGGATGCACACATTGTGACACTTCCAGGTGAACAATCTCAGGCTGACATGGAATTCCCGGTTCATTCTCCACACATTCAGGATCAGTGTCAGGTTGAGTCATCATTGATTGTCAGATGGAATGTGCCAGGGCAGTGTGCACTCCACAGGGGTGTGATTTCTATGTGAAGTAATTAGCCACTAGCTGTGTACGGGCTGCCTCCCCCCGTGCCCTTTCCCCTCCCATGCGCAGCGGCTGTGCATGTGGTTGGGGATGTGGGGCCACCACCATGTCCACGGCCAGGCCCCGGCGTGTTGCAACGTTGTGCAGGACACATGCTGCCACTATGATCCTGCACACTACTGGGGGAGCGTATAACAGCTGCCCGCCAGAACGGTCAAGGGAGCGAAAGCGTGACTTCAGCACTCCGAATGTGCGCTCCACTATGCCCCTGGTTGTAATGTGGGCTGTGTTAAATCTTACCTGGGGTGGCGTGGTGGGGTTCCGAATTGGCGTCATCATGTGGGGGCTGAGAGGGTAGGCACTGTCCCCTGTGGAGGTGGGGATTGGTATCATTGGTGAGGTTGTGACCTTGCTCAGTATCCAACATGCATGCATGTGCAGTGGCATACATACTCACCAAGCAGCCATGTATCGCCATGCCGCCCAGCTTCTAGGTCCCGGCTTAGGGTGGACATTCGGTAAATGAAGCTGTCATGGGTGGAGCCGGGATAGTTGGCATATACTGAGGTGATGATTCCCTTGGCATTACATGCTACCTGCACGTTGATGGAATGCCAGTGCTTGCGGTTCCTATAGATGTGCTCAGATGCCCTGGGGGGACGTAGAGCCACATGGGTGCAGTCGATGGCACCTAGCACTTTGGGGAATCGTGCCACTGCGTAAAAATCCAGGGCGGCAGCATGCCTTTCTGCAGGTGTTCTGGGCAGGTATATGTGCCTGCGGACTGATGGGTGTGCAGTCATGATGTTCAAGACCTGGTGTAGGCAGCGTGACTGGGTGGCCTGTGACACCCCACCCACTATGGCACTTGTCCGCTGAAATGATCCAGTGGCTAAGAAGTGCAGTACATTGAGGACCTTCTCCAGGGGGCTGAGTGCTTGGGAGCACAGGGTGGGTGATGTGAGGTCATCCTCCCACTCACTCACCAGGTCCAGTATGATGTGTGGTGGAAACCTGTACCTCCCATACACCTGGTCATCAGGCATCCCGAAAAGGCTGGTTCTGGGTGTGAATATTCTGGCCCTGACTATCCTCCTCCTCCTCCTTTGGTAGCCCACTGCCACTGCTGCTAGGAACGGTATGTTCATCCTGGCGTCTGAGCTTGTTATTGTTAAAGTCCGCAATTTATGCTTAGCGCGTGTTCTAGGCGAGCGTGTGACCCGCGCACCCCTGGAATCCAGTTCCCAGTCCAATAGCGTGTGGAAATTCATACGCACCACGGGATACAGCGTGTGACCCGCGCACCCCTGGAATCCAGTTCCCAGTCCAATAGCGTGTGGAAATTCACACGCACCACGGGATACAGCGTGTGACCCGCGCACCCCTGGAATCCAGTTCCCAGTCCAATAGCGTGTGGAAATTCACACGCACCACGGGATACAGCGTGTGATCCGCGCACCCCTGGAATCCAGTTCCCAGTCCAATAGCGTGTGGAAATTCACACGCACCACGGGATACAGCGTGTGACCCGCGCACCCCTGGAATCCAGTTCCCAGTCCAATAGCATGCGGAAATTCACACGCACCACGTGATACAGGTTCGCTGACGTACTTGCGTGTGTAAGTGGCCGCGCACCCATTAAATACACGCGCACTTTTGTCCAATTACACGCGATGACACTCTGACGTGCAGTATCTCCACGTGTGCCCCGTCATCACGTGCTGAGTGGGGAACACCCGTGCGGGTCACGTCACAGACGCGCTTACGCGCTGAGGGACTCTGGTCCAATAGAATCGCGTATGCGTGCTGACGCGCTTACGCGCTAAGGGCCTTTCCTCGGATTTCACGCTGACGTGCAGGATTTTCACGTGCCAAATCACTCCGTATCAAGCTGGCCACGCGAAAACACACGGAAGCCCACGCTCCTGCCCAGAAGGCCGAGTTACTGCCCCCCAGTGCCCCGAGCAGCCTCCCACGTGCCATCTGCTGCTGCCTGCCTGCCTGCCTGCTGCCACCGTGCCCTGCCATTTGGTGCCTGCACATCAGCCATCTGCAGGGGTCCAGTTGCTGTGTGCACCCCTGCTGGAACAGAAGACTCCCGACTGGTATTACATCGCTCCACAGCCCAGCCCCAGGACCCAGTTGCCCACCCACACCTGCCTCTGGGGTTGCCATGTCGGGCACTTCCACATCTGGCACCAGTGGCAACCCCAGGCCAGAGGGGCAGAGGGGCACCAGCTTCACTGTCACCGAAGTTGGTGTCCTGGTGGAGCATGTCCTGGGGCAGTATGATGCCCTCTTTGGATCGTCCCGCGCCAGCAAGGAAGGACGGCAGAGGATCTGGGCCGACTGTGTGGTTGCCATCATCGCGGAGGGGGTGGCAACCCGCGACGTCCTGAAGATCAAGAAGCGCTGGGAGGACTTGAGGTCCAGGACCCTTGTGAAGGCCCGGCGCCTCGTGGAGGGGGCCGGGGCCGCATGAGTTCCATCCAGATGAGGGTCCTGGAACGCGTACGCCCAGCGCTCCACGCCCAGATCCTTGAGAGGGAGGCCCGTCTGGAGTTGAGCGGTAAGTGTCCATGCATTACTGTGTGAGACAGGGCATGTTGCGGTGTGCTGGTTCTATGATACTTGCCTGTATGTGTGCCATAGGCCATGTATGCATGTATGTGTGCAGGGACATCATGGTAATGCATGTGCGACCAGTGATGTGTGATGCACATGGTTGTTGCATGTGTTGAAATGCCGCATGGGGAGCCCTATTCAGATTTTGAACATGAGAGCATGCCAGTCTCTGTACGTGGACATGGGTGGGGGTGAGGGATGGGTGCTGATGCCAGGTACATATATGGTAGCCATGTCTGTGTGCCTGACCTGCGTGTCTGTGACTTGTGCATGCCATGGATGCATGACACATGTGTGTGACAATGCAGAGATTCAGTAAAGCAGCCAAATTACCCTTGTAACCGCTGTGTTTGGTGTGTTTGGGGCCAGATGGATGTGACTGAGGTGAAGTGTGTGCATGTGATGGGCATGAGGCATGATGCATGTGAGTTACATATCATTGAATGTTTCAAGAGTCCATTGGACATGCATGGAAATGTCCATGGCATGCACCATGCCTGTTACTGTGTGTGTTTTGCCTGGACTGACCCATGTGTTGTGGAGGGACATGATGGAAGTGTACTTTGACAGTGGTGCTCATCTGCTATTGCTTCCTGTCTAGGGGACCATTGTACAGTGCCCTGATGCTTGTGTTCTTTGTCTCCCTCTACGCAGCGGCTAGTGAAGAAGAGGGCGGAGACGGCGCTGTGGAGCAAGGCGGCGGGGATGCCCCCACGGCTGCAGCGGAAGGGGTGGGTGAGCCCCCACAGGGGCCTGCTACGGTGGGAGACGGTGAGGAGCCATCCAGGTTGGTGGTTTGCACAGAGGAGGAGGAGGCCGCCACTGGGGCACACATGGGGCCTGGTGGGGGCATCCCTGCTGGTGCAAGTGGTGCAGTCCAGGGCCAGGGGCAGGAGGCAGCACAGGTCACCGTGGAGGGGCCTGTGCATGTCGCTGTCCCTGACCCTGTGAGTGCACCACCATGCACCAGCAGGGATGCCCCGTCCCAGGCCCGTCCGCAGGTAGAGGGAATGTCCATGTCACCTGACTCCCCTCCACCTGCGGACGTGGGAACCCCTGGCCGTGCGGAGAAGGTCCTGATTGGGGTCGCGATGCGCACGGCTGTGATTCGTGATGCCGTGCGTGCTTCCCGGGAGGAGCACGCACATCATCACGAAGTGCACCGTGCTGACGTGGCCCAATTGGGATCGGCCATGTTCGGGGGTTTCCTGCATGTGTTGGCCAATGTGGCGGCCCTCTCCTCCTCTGTGCAGGCTATCCACCAGTCGTTCTCCTTGCCGTCTTCCAGCCCAGATGCCACCAGGGCCCCCTGTGGACCTGCCCCGACCAATGCAGCCAGCTCGGTGGGGATCCCATCCCTGCCACAGTCGGGAGTCAGAGATCCAGCAGGGGTGGACACCAGAGCAACTGGACCCCAGCAGATGGAGGATGTGACGGCATCATCGGGCAGGGCACGTGCACGACGGCGTCGGTGGTTTCCATCAGCCTGGATGCCGTCGTGCTGGCACAGGCAGTTGCGTCGGAGGCAGCAGCAGGCTCAACGTGGGAGGCATCATGGCTCGGGGCCATCAACATCGGGGGTGCAGGCATCGGCCGGAGGGCAGGAGAACCCTGGAATGGGAGTGGCTTCCGTGTGGGAGAGGTTGTGCCAGCGGATAGGTGCGTAGCGGCAGCGGGCAGAGGAGGAACGGCTCACGATGGTCAGGGCGGAGGACTCCATGCGGAGGGCGCTGAGGCGGGCTGAGTGCCTCGAGGGTCTTCGCAGGGAGTTAGAGCTGGACACTGCATTATCCCTGCGGGACCTCGGGGCCAGGGAACATGCCCCCCTCCAAGCCATTGACCAGGAGTTCGATGATGCCCTGGCCCATGACAACAACCAGTGAGCCGTCCGAATAGCCCGCTGCCTTTGTATATAGTTGTATAGTTAGGGTTAGGTTTCCTTTGTTTTTTTGAATTTTTTTTGGTTGCGATTGGACAATGCACCACTTTTTTGTATATAGTTCACTTTTTAGTTAGTAGTCAGTTAGGTTTAATTTGGTAGGGCTCATGGACCCAGGATGATCTTCTTAATTTCCTTATTTTAATAATTCAGAATGTTTTCTTGGACATTCATCTTGTTTAGTTTGATTTGCTTTGTGTTTTTTCTTGTTTGCTGTTCAATACATGATATTTTTTTATTCTTCAATGTGTCGTATCATCTCATTGCTTTCAGGCATGTCATGTTGGGTGTTTTGTCATTCACTTGCAGCCATTGTGTGTGAGAGACATGTGTTAAATTGCATTATTTACATTGGGGGTGTAACATGTAATTGCCTTTGATATGTGGGTGGGTGTGATAGTTGGTTGGGCCTTTTGGCAGGGGAGGATGGGCATTACGGACATGATTGGGGAATGTTGGGACCCAGGTGCAGGGGGGCATGGATTGGACATGGGTGGGGGCCTGCTGGCAGGTGCCCCACAGTGCTGGGGTGTGGGGGTGGTGGGAGACATGAGTGGGGGCCTGGTGGAGGGTGACCCTGCACTGCTGGGGGGTGGGGGTGGTGGGTGACATGAGTGGGGGCCTGGTGGAGGGTGCCCCTGGTGGCTGGGGGGTGGGGGTGGTGGGAGACATGAGTTGGACATGGGTGGGGGCCTGCTGGCAGGTGCCCCTGGTGGCTGGGGTGTGGGGGTGGTGGGAGACATGAGTTGGACATGGGTGGGGGCCTGCTGGCAGGTGCCCCACAGTGCTGGGGGGTGGGGGTGGTGGGAGACATGAGTTGGACATGGGTGGGGGCCTGCTGGCAGGTGCCCCACAGTGCTGGGGGGTGGGGGTGGTGGGAGACATGAGTGGGGGCCTGGTGGAGGGTGACCCTGCACTGCTGGGGGGTGGGGGTGGTGGGTGACATGAGTGGGGGCCTGGTGGAGGGTGCCCCTGGTGGCTGGGGTGTGGGGGTGGTGGGAGACATGAGTTGGACATGGGTGGGGGCCTGCTGGCAGGTGCCCCTGGTGGCTGGGGTGTGGGGGGGTGGGAGACATGAGTTGGACATGGGTGGAGGCCTGCTGGCAGGTGCCCCACAGTGCTGGGGGGTGGGGGTGGTGGGAGACATGAGTGGGGGCCTGGTGGAGGGTGACCCTGCACTGCTGGGGGGTGGGGGTGGTGGGTGACATGAGTGGGGGCCTGCTGGCAGGTGCCCCTGGTGGCTGGGGTGTGGGGGTGGTGGGAGACATGCGTTGGACATGGGTGGGGGCCTGCTGGCAGGTGCCCCACAGTGCTGGGGTGTGGGGGGGTGGGAGACATGAGTTGGACACGGGTGGGGGCCTGCTGGCAGGTGCCCCACAGTGCTGGGGGGTGGGGGTGGTGGGAGACATGAGTGGGGGCCTGGTGGAGGGTGACCCTACACTGCTGGGGGGTGGGGGTGGTGGGTGACATGAGTGGGGGCCTGGTGGAGGGTGCCCCTGGTGGCTGGGGTGTGGGGGTGGTGGGAGACATGAGTTGGACATGGGTGGGGGCCTGCTGGCAGGGGTGGCTGGGGTGTGGGGGGGTGGGAGACATGAGTTGGACATGGGTGGGGGCCTGCTGGCAGGTGCCCCACAGTGCTGGGGGGTGGGGGTGGTGGGAGACATGAGTGGGGGCCTGGTGGAGGGTGACCCTGCACTGCTGGGGGGTGGGGGTGGTGGGTGACATGAGTGGGGGCCTGCTGGCAGGTGCCCCTGGTGGCTGGGGTGTGGGGGTGGTGGGAGACATGAGTTGGACATGGGTGGGGGCCTGCTGGCAGGTGCCCCACAGTGCTGGGGTGTGGGGGTGGTGGGAGACATGAGTTGGACATGGGTGGGGGCCTGCTGGCAGGTGCCCCACAGTGCTGGGGGGTGGGGGTGGTGGGAGACATGAGTGGGGGCCTGGTGGAGGGTGACCCTGCACTGCTGGGGGGTGGGGGTGGTGGGTGACATGAGTGGGGGCCTGGTGGAGGGTGCCCCTGGTGGCTGGGGTGTGGGGGTGGTGGGAGACATGAGTTGGACATGGGTGGGGGCCTGCTGGCAGGTGCCCCTGGTGGCTGGGGTGTGGGGGTGGTGGGAGACATGAGTTGGACATGGGTGGGGGCCTGCTGGCAGGTGCCCCACAGTGCTGGGGGGTGGGGGTGGTGGGAGACATGAGTTGGACATGGGTGGGGGCCTGCTGGCAGGTGCCCCACAGTGCTGGGGTGTGGGGGGTTGGGAGACATGAGTTGGACATGGGTGGGGGCCTGCTGGCAGGTGCCCCACAGTGCTGGGGGGTGGGGGTGGTGGGAGACATGAGTGGGGGCCTGGTGGAGGGTGACCCTGCACTGCTGGGGGGTGGGGGTGGTGGGTGACATGAGTGGGGGCCTGGTGGAGGGTGCCCCTGGTGGCTGGGGTGTGGGGGTGGTGGGAGACATGAGTTGGACATGGGTGGGGGCCTGCTGGCAGGTGCCCCACAGTGCTGGGGTGTGGGGGGGGTGGGAGACATGAGTTGGACATGGGTGGGGGCCTGCTGGCAGGTGCCCCACAGTGCTGGGGGGTGGGGGTGGTGGGAGACATGAGTGGGGGCCTGGTGGAGGGTGACCCTGCACTGCTGGGGGGTGGGGGTGGTGGGTGACATGAGTGGGGGCCTGGTGGAGGGTGCCCCTGGTGGCTGGGGTGTGGGGGTGGTGGGAGACATGAGTTGGACATGGGTGGGGGCCTGCTGGCAGGTGCCCCTGGTGGCTGGGGTGTGGGGGTGGTGGGAGACATGAGTTGGACATGGGTGGGGGCCTGCTGGCAGGTGCCCCACAGTGCTGGGGGGTGGGGGTGGTGGGAGACATGAGTTGGACATGGGTGGGGGCCTGCTGGCAGGTGCCCCTGGTGGCTGGGGTGTGGGGGTGGTGGGAGACATGAGTTGGACATGGGTGGGGGCCTGCTGGCAGGTGCCCCACAGTGCTGGGGGGTGGGGGTGGTGGGAGACATGAGTGGGGGCCTGGTGGAGGGTGACCCTGCACTGCTGGGGGGTGGGGGTGGTGGGTGACATGAGTGGGGGCCTGGTGGAGGGTGCCCCTGGTGGCTGGGGTGTGGGGGTGGTGGGAGACATGAGTTGGACATGGGTGGGGGCCTGCTGGCAGGTGCCCCTGGTGGCTGGGGTGTGGGGGGGTGGGAGACATGAGTTGGACATGGGTGGGGGCCTGCTGGCAGGTGCCCCACAGTGCTGGGGGGTGGGGGTGGTGGGAGACATGAGTGGGGGCCTGGTGGAGGGTGACCCTGCACTGCTGGGGGGTGGGGGTGGTGGGTGACATGAGTGGGGGCCTGCTGGCAGGTGCCCCTGGTGGCTGGGGTGTGGGGGTGGTGGGAGACATGCGTTGGACATGGGTGGGGGCCTGCTGGCAGGTGCCCCACAGTGCTGGGGTGTGGGGGGGTGGGAGACATGAGTTGGACATGGGTGGGGGCCTGCTGGCAGGTGCCCCACGGTGCTGGGGGGTGGGGGTGGTGGGAGACATGAGTGGGGGCCTGGTGGAGGGTGACCCTGCACTGCTGGGGGGTGGGGGTGGTGGGTGACATGAGTGGGGGCCTGGTGGAGGGTGCCCCTGGTGGCTGGGGTGTGGGGGTGGTGGGAGACATGAGTTGGACATGGGTGGGGGCCTGCTGGCAGGGGTGGCTGGGGTGTGGGGGGGTGGGAGACATGAGTTGGACATGGGTGGGGGCCTGCTGGCAGGTGCCCCACAGTGCTGGGGGGTGGGGGTGGTGGGAGACATGAGTGGGGGCCTGGTGGAGGGTGACCCTGCACTGCTGGGGGGTGGGGGTGGTGGGTGACATGAGTGGGGGCCTGCTGGCAGGTGCCCCTGGTGGCTGGGGTGTGGGGGTGGTGGGAGACATGAGTTGGACATGGGTGGGGGCCTGCTGGCAGGTGCCCCACAGTGCTGGGGTGTGGGGGTGGTGGGAGACATGAGTTGGACATGGGTGGGGGCCTGCTGGCAGGTGCCCCACAGTGCTGGGGGGTGGGGGTGGTGGGAGACATGAGTGGGGGCCTGGTGGAGGGTGACCCTGCACTGCTGGGGGGTGGGGGTGGTGGGTGACATGAGTGGGGGCCTGGTGGAGGGTGCCCCTGGTGGCTGGGGTGTGGGGGTGGTGGGAGACATGAGTTGGACATGGGTGGGGGCCTGCTGGCAGGTGCCCCTGGTGGCTGGGGTGTGGGGGTGGTGGGAGACATGAGTTGGACATGGGTGGGGGCCTGCTGGCAGGTGCCCCACAGTGCTGGGGGGTGGGGGTGGTGGGAGACATGAGTTGGACATGGGTGGGGGCCTGCTGGCAGGTGCCCCACAGTGCTGGGGTGTGGGGGGTTGGGAGACATGAGTTGGACATGGGTGGGGGCCTGCTGGCAGGTGCCCCACAGTGCTGGGGGGTGGGGGTGGTGGGAGACATGAGTGGGGGCCTGGTGGAGGGTGACCCTGCACTGCTGGGGGGTGGGGGTGGTGGGTGACATGAGTGGGGGCCTGGTGGAGGGTGCCCCTGGTGGCTGGGGTGTGGGGGTGGTGGGAGACATGAGTTGGACATGGGTGGGGGCCTGCTGGCAGGTGCCCCACAGTGCTGGGGTGTGGGGGGGGTGGGAGACATGAGTTGGACATGGGTGGGGGCCTGCTGGCAGGTGCCCCACAGTGCTGGGGGGTGGGGGTGGTGGGAGACATGAGTGGGGGCCTGGTGGAGGGTGACCCTGCACTGCTGGGGGGTGGGGGTGGTGGGTGACATGAGTGGGGGCCTGGTGGAGGGTGCCCCTGGTGGCTGGGGCGTGGGGGTGGTGGGAGACATGAGTTGGACATGGGTGGGGGCCTGCTGGCAGGTGCCCCTGGTGGCTGGGGTGTGGGGGTGGTGGGAGACATGAGTTGGACATGGGTGGGGGCCTGCTGGCAGGTGCCCCTGGTGGCTGGGGTGTGGGGGTGGTGGGAGACATGAGTTGGACATGGGTGGGGGCCTGCTGGCAGGTGCCCCACAGTGCTGGGGTGTGGGGGGGTGGGAGACATGAGTTGGACATGGGTGGGGGCCTGCTGGCAGGTGCCCCACAGTGCTGGGGGGTGGGGGTGGTGGGAGACATGAGTGGGGGCCTGGTGGAGGGTGACCCTGCACTGCTGGGGGGTGGGGGTGGTGGGTGACATGAGTGGGGGCCTGGTGGAGGGTGCCCCTGGTGGCTGGGGTGTGGGGGTGGTGGGAGACATGAGTTGGACATGGGTGGGGGCCTGCTGGCAGGTGCCCCTGGTGGCTGGGGTGTGGGGGGGTGGGAGACATGAGTTGGACATGGGTGGGGGCCTGCTGGCAGGTGCCCCACAGTGCTGGGGGGTGGGGGTGGTGGGAGACATGAGTGGGGGCCTGGTGGAGGGTGACCCTGCACTGCTGGGGGGTGGGGGTGGTGGGTGACATGAGTGGGGGCCTGCTGGCAGGTGCCCCTGGTGGCTGGGGTGTGGGGGTGGTGGGAGACATGAGTTGGACATGGGTGGGGGCCTGCTGGCAGGTGCCCCACAGTGCTGGGGTGTGGGGGTGGTGGGAGACATGAGTTGGACATGGGTGGGGGCCTGCTGGCAGGTGCCCCACAGTGCTGGGGGGTGGGGGTGGTGGGAGACATGAGTGGGGGCCTGGTGGAGGGTGACCCTGCACTGCTGGGGGGTGGGGGTGGTGGGTGACATGAGTGGGGGCCTGGTGGAGGGTGCCCCTGGTGGCTGGGGTGTGGGGGTGGTGGGAGACATGAGTTGGACATGGGTGGGGGCCTGCTGGCAGGTGCCCCTGGTGGCTGGGGTGTGGGGGTGGTGGGAGACATGAGTTGGACATGGGTGGGGGCCTGCTGGCAGGTGCCCCACAGTGCTGGGGGGTGGGGGTGGGGGTGGTGGGAGACATGAGTTGGACATGGGTGGGGGCCTGCTGGCAGGTGCCCCTGGTGGCTGGGGTGTGGGGGTGGTGGGAGACATGAGTTGGACATGGGTGGGGGCCTGCTGGCAGGTGCCCCTGGTGGCTGGGGTGTGGGGGTGGTGGGAGACATGAGTTGGACATGGGTGGGGGCCTGCTGGCAGGTGCCCCTGGTGGCTGGGGTGTGGGGGTGGTGGGAGACATGAGTTGGACATGGGTGGGGGCCTGCTGGCAGGTGCCCCACAGTGCTGGGGTGTGGGGGGGGGTGGGAGACATGAGTTGGACATGGGTGGGGGCCTGCTGGCAGGTGCCCCACAGTGCTGGGGGGTGGGGGGGGGCATGAGTTGGACATGGGTGGGGGCCTGCTGGCAGGTGCCCCACAGTGCTGGGGGGTGGGGGTGGTGGGAGACATGAGTGGGGGCCTGGTGGAGGGTGACCCTGCACTGCTGGGGGGTGGGGGTGGTGGGTGACATGAGTGGGGGCCTGGTGGAGGGTGCTCCTGGTGGCTGGGGTGTGGGGGTGGTGGGAGACATGAGTTGGACATGGGTGGGGGCCTGCTGGCAGGTGCCCCTGGTGGCTGGGGTGTGGGGGTGGTGGGCGACATGAGTTGGACATGGGTGGGGGCCTGCTGGCAGGTGCCCCACAGTGCTGGGGGGTGGGGGTGGTGGGAGACATGAGTTGGACATGGGTGGGGGCCTGCTGGCAGGTGCCCCACAGTGCTGGGGTGTGGGGGGGGGTGGGAGACATGAGTTGGACATGGGTGGGGGCCTGCTGGCAGGTGCCCCACAGTGCTGGGGGGTGGGGGTGGTGGGAGACATGAGTGGGGGCCTGGTGGAGGGTGACCCTGCACTGCTGGGGGGTGGGGGTGGTGGGTGACATGAGTGGGGGCCTGGTGGAGGGTGCCCCTGGTGGCTGGGGTGTGGGGGTGGTGGGAGACATGAGTTGGACATGGGTGGGGGCCTGCTGGCAGGTGCCCCTGGTGGCTGGGGTGTGGGGGTGGTGGGAGACATGAGTTGGACATGGGTGGGGGCCTGCTGGCAGGTGCCCCACAGTGCTGGGGGGTGGGGGTGGTGGGAGACATGAGTTGGACATGGGTGGGGGCCTGCTGGCAGGTGCCCCACAGTGCTGGGGGGTGGGGGTGGTGGGAGACATGAGTGGGGGCCTGGTGGAGGGTGACCCTGCACTGCTGGGGGGTGGGGGTGGTGGGTGACATGAGTGGGGGCCTGGTGGAGGGTGCCCCTGGTGGCTGGGGTGTGGGGGTGGTGGGAGACATGAGTTGGACATGGGTGGGGGCCTGCTGGCAGGTGCCCCACAGTGCTGGGGTGTGGGGGGGGTGGGAGACATGAGTTGGACATGGGTGGGGGCCTGCTGGCAGGTGCCCCACAGTGCTGGGGGGTGGGGGTGGTGGGAGACATGAGTGGGGGCCTGGTGGAGGGTGACCCTGCACTGCTGGGGGGTGGGGGTGGTGGGTGACATGAGTGGGGGCCTGGTGGAGGGTGCCCCTGGTGGCTGGGGTGTGGGGGTGGTGGGAGACATGAGTTGGACATGGGTGGGGGCCTGCTGGCAGGTGCCCCACAGTGCTGGGGGGTGGGGGTGCAAGGGGACATGAGTTGGTGTTCATTAGTTCAAGGAGACATGTGCCTTTGCTGGGGGCCATGCCCATGGTGGGTGGGCTGCCTGCGGGACATGACCAGGGATGCAGGGTAGTCCCCTGTGGTGTGGGCTGCCTGCAGGGGCCGTGGAGGGTGTACAGGGTACACCTGGGAGGACCCACACTGTGAAATCACATGTGGAACTTCCCGCGCACCCCTGCAATACACGCGCCCAGGCTGTTCGCGTGTGGAACTTCCCCCGCACCCCTGAAATACACGCGCCCAGGCTGTTCGCGTGTGGAACTTCCCGCGCACCCCTGCAATACACGCGCCCAGGCTGTTCGCGTGTGGAACTTCCCGCGCACCCCTGCAATACACGCGCCCAGGCTGTTCGCGTGTGGAACTTCCCGCGCACCCCTGAAATACACGCGCCCAGGCTGTTCGCGTGTGGAACTTCCCCCGCACCCCTGAAATACACGCGCCCAGGCTGTTCGCGTGTGGAACTTCCCCCGCACCCCTGAAATACACGCGCCCAGGCTGTTCGCGTGTGGAACTTCCCCCGCACCCCTGAAATACACGCGCCCATTCTGTTCGCGTGTGGAACTTCCCGCGCACCCCTGAAATACACGCGCCCAGGCTGTTCGCGTGTGGAACTTCCCGCGCACCCCTGCAATACACGCGCCCTGGCTGTTCGCGTGTGGAACTTCCCCCGCACCCCTGAAATACACGCGCCCAGGCTGTTCGCGTGTGGAACTTCCCGCGCACCCCTGAAATACACGCGCCCAGTCTGTTCGCCTGTGGAACTTCCCGCTTCCCCCGCACCCCTGAAATACACGCGCCCAGTCTGTTCGCGTGTGGAACTTCCCGCGCACCCCTGAAATACACGCGCCCAGGCTATTCGCGTGTGGAACTTCCCGCGCACCCCTGAAATACACGCGCCCAGCCTATTCGCGTGTGGAACTTCCCGCGCACCCCTGGAATACACGCGCCCAGCCTATTCGCATGTGGAACTTCCCGCGCACCCCAGAAATACACGTAGCCCGCTCCCCCAGACCCGATCGCGTGTGAAACTTCACGCGAACCCCTGTGATGCACGTACCCTGCTGAAATCGCGTGTTAGACTTCCCGCGCACCCCGGTATACACGCACACGTATTTTTTGTCAGCGGGTGTCCGTGTTTGTGGGTACCCCTTTGCACGTCTTTGTTCCTGGAGGGCCACAGTATGGGACATTCATCATGGCAGTATATAGGTGCGATTAGTTGGCGCACCTTTTGGTGCACATTTCTTACAGCCGCAGAGACGCTACCACCTGCTTTCTTGTGGCGGTCGTGTTTGTGCCTGTGCGCTGGTTTGAGCGTGCGCTTTTTTCCCCTATTCTATTCCATGAATACGTGTTGTAGGCGAGCGTGTGGGCGTTCCGCGCACTTGTGCCCTGTACTTCCCCCGTGACGCCCACGTTTTGGCAAGTTGTTCCCCATTCCGAGTGTTACGCCCGTGTTCCGCCTACTTTTGTTGCGTGCGCCGCGCTATGTGCGATTTTCGCTGTGGCCTGTGCGATTTTCGCAGTGACCTGGCGCACGCTGTTAGATGGCCTGTGCGCCAACGTGCGCCGCGCACTTTTTATCGCACATCCGCTGGTTTTCTCGCGCACGGCCTTCCATGAATCGACGTGCGCTGCTTTTCGTGCGATTTTCGCAATTGCACTGCGATTTTCGCTATTCCACTGCGATTCGCACGTTTTTGCCCACTTGCGCCGCGCTAATTATTCCATGAATCGGCCTCTAAATGTGTTGTCATGATTGTTTGCTGCATTTCTGTGAAGTACTAACATTTGCAAACACAATGGGTCTGTACTGTGTGAGTAAATGTTGTCAACAATTGGTGGTAATTGAAATAGAATATTCATTGCTACATTTGCATAGCAACTTACACCAACTATATTTGAGAATTTAAATGGTCCAGGTAGTTCTGTATCTAACTGCTTTTTTTGGAGTTTGTCTTCCTTCTTTAAAGAAGTACCTGGTTTACTTTCTCTAATTGATTCTTTTTTGTTTGTGGTACTTGATGAAGTATTAGTTTCTTTTACTCTCTTTGGAGGATTTGCAGTGACGTCCTGTTGCATTTCTGTTTGATTTAGTTTTCTTTTACAACGTTTTAGTTTTTGTGGAACAGAATATGTGTTTAGATGGGGAGTGTATAGTGAGCGAAGTCTATTATATTCTAAAATGCAAGGAATATCAGCGTTTACTTTACTTGCATCAAAGTTGATTAGAAATAGACCGTCAAGTGTACGTAAGCGTGATAGTGCTACGTAGCTCATGCCTTCTTTAAAGACTGTGTTACCAATATCTATCATTGCTTTGTCTAAGGTAAGACCTTGTGATTTATGAATGGTGACTGTGTATGCAAGAGTTAGAGAAAATTGTTCTCTGCGTACATACATATCTTTGAAGAGAAGGAATCTAGCTGTTGAGCATCCTATCTGTTTTACTTCTGAAATTTTGTCAAAGAGTATAGTATAACTGAATTTTGTTGTCACGTGGTATGTTTGAAAGCCAACAACTGTACCCAGTGCTCCATTAACTAGTCCTTGGTCCACGTCAAGGTTACGTTTAAGCATTACTCTGCAATTTAAGGATAATTTTAACATCTTTTCTAAGCCTGCTGTATTTGAGATTGATTTTTCTAAATTATTTAGTCTTGTTGTGGCTTGGTCACACATGGGTAGTGTCATACCATGTACATCTAGTTTGTCTGTGGCGCTGATTTCCATTATTGGTTGCATTTCTTTACTTAGCATGATTCAATTGAATTTGAAACAGCTTGCAAGAGTTGGCATTAAGGCCATACAATTGACATTTTTGTGGGCTAATTGTTCCATAACATCTGTAGCACATGCATTATCGCCATAAAGTGCATTAATGTGCCGGGTTTTCAATGTTGCTTCTGCTTCTTTAGAAAGTATACTAACTCTCAAACTTTTTAAAATGTTGGCATAAGTTAGATCTGCAGATTGGCGCATGTTTTCTGTTAATTCTCTTTATTGGAAATGTTGCCAAAGGTTAACATTTCCAATGCTGCCAACAGTTTTACGGCAGAGTTTGTGCCCTAATGTTTTAAAAATAGGTTCACCTTTTACTGGTGTTAATTGAAGCAGATCTCCAAAAACAATAATGTGTTTTCCTGCAAAGAGCTCTTCATAGTCTGTTTTGAGTACTTCTTGTAATCTGAGGTGAATCAAAGCTAACATCAGGTTGGAGTCCATGCTCACTTCATCTATTAGTAGCATTTTCATTTGTTTCAATACTCTGTGTAATTCCATTGCAGCTTCTGCAGAAAGTTTGTAATAGTCTAATTTGTTCTGGTGTTCTACTGGTAATAGTAGTAATCGGTGTAATGTAACACCACCTATGTTGTAGGCAGCTAAACCTGTGGGGGCAGTGACAACAGCTGACAGTTTGTTGTTTGTCAATTGTTGAAGGAACTTACTAATGATTTTGATTAGGAATGTTTTGCCAGAACCAGCTTCACCACTGACGTACAGTAGTATAGGTTTAGAATTATGGCAGGAACATTCTTTATTTTCATGTTTTACACCATGTGCAATTTGTTTTGTTACTTCTTGAAAAATGCTACTTTGCTCATTGTTTAGCTTTGATTGTAGTATAGTTAAGTCTTCCTTATCTTCATACTGACACATGGTGTTTTCTACTTCTATCATAGCTAATTCTGCCTCATTTGTTATTAGTGGTTCTTGGCTTCCTGTTACAGAAGGTTGACTACTGTCAGGAGTATCCTTATCTAGTGGAGCTTGGAGTTCTTCTTCATGTTGCTGTTCATTGTGCAACATTGTTTTGTACTGTGTAAAGTTTACATCAGTTATAGTGCTTTCATTTGCTTTGAAAACATCCTCATATGAGTCATAGTTATCTAGTAATTGTTCTTCTTTTCTCCATGGTTTGAAGAGTTGTAGCAGGGACATGTAATATACTTCTTTATGTTGAGGAGTCTTCAATGAGAATTTGATATGATTAATTAAATTTGGTTTAGTGAGTTTAACTAAGCTGCCTTCACAGTCTGTCACTCTATATTTACCTTTTTTTTCATTGGGTTTCATATTATTTTTGTATGTGTAGTTTTGGGCTATTTGGTATAGACACATGTTTTCCAAAGTATTACTTCTGTTTGAGTAGTATGTGTCCAATAAATTGTTTTTTAAAATGTCTTGGCTGCTGGGATCATGTTTGGCTATTGTTTCTATATCTTCATATGATTTTAGAACTCTTTTTCTAGATTTAGCTGGACCAAGACTTAGCCATACTATATTTTCAGATTTACCATACAATGAAGTACCAGTTAAACGATCAGCTGCTTCATAAGATCCACATTCTCTATGGGTGAGCATTTTTATGCCCAAGCCGTATAATTTCTGATATACTGTTTTATCTGATGACAGGTCATTCCAGAGGTCTTGGAGCTCTGTCTTTTCTGCTTTAGTTAAGTATGCTGTGACATATCGTGCAACTGCAGTAGAATTGTCTGCAATGTACTGCACATCTATGTTTGCATTCCATAAGTGGGCAATGATTGCATTATAATCATTGATATATTTTTCTTCTTCTTTTCTTTTTATGTAATATGTATTTTTAGGTGTCTTTCCTTTAACAGTATGTCTAACTGAAGACATGAGGTTGTTTACTTGACCTGTATTTGTAACTGGTCTAGGGAAACCAAATCGGCCTTTGGTGTAGTATTTGCCTTTGTTTTTGTATTTGCGACGACAATATTTTCCACATTTGTGTCTTTGAAATTGTAAAATTTGTGCACGAAGATCACTATTTGTGGCTTCTGATGGAATTTCACAAGTGACATATTTTTCAATAAACTGTAAAACAGTGGCATCACTGTCTTGACCAAATTTAGGAGCATCTTTAATCCATAAAAGCATGTGGATATGTGGTGCTCCTCTGGCTTGGTATTCTTTTCTCCAAAAGAAGTGTTGCACTTCTCCAAGGGGAGGAACAGTTTTATTACAAATAAAATGTCGCATAGCAATGAAGCGATGGTGAAAATATCTTGAAACATTAACAGGATCCAAAGAACAAAGTTCTCCAGGTGTTAGAATATCTATGTTTGTTTTGTTTTTATTTGATATGCGCAGGAAATCATGTAGTAAATCTTCCCATGCATATTCTGCACAACTTAATGTAACAAACCAAGTGGGTGGGCCAAGGTTTCTGATCATACAACGTACATCTCCATGACGTCGAAACCAGTACTCTTTAGTACCACGCATATTTGCTAATAGATTTGTAATATTTTATTGTAAAACCTCACCCTTGTGTTGCACTTTCTCTAATAATTGTGTAGCTGCCATATTTTGAAAGTGTGATCCTGATTTTAATATGTGTGCAACTCTGTAACATAAAGTTGCTAGTTCACTTTCAAAGAGTAGATGGAATATGTATTCCACATTTTGTCTAAATCTGGGATCTTCAGAATACATCCGTAATGAGCGGTATTCTGAAGCTGATATTTGAATAGGTCTATCATCATACCTTCCTCCTTTGCCAGTAGGAAAGAGTAGAGGAAAAGCATGTGCTTCTATACTTTTTTCCCATATACTGATAGGCGATCCTTTTGTTTGACGCATTTGGTAAGTTTCCAGTACATCTTGTACGGTGTCATTACAGTGCAAAGGATGAATTGTATTATGGTCTAAAGTATTTGATATTGTAGCAGGATCTAGTAGCTCAAATTGACCAGCTTCTTGTGTTTCTTGAATTATTTCAGTTGTATCTTTCAAGTTTTCTTCAATATTAATTTCTTTGTAATATTCATTATTCTCTTTAAGATATTGGAAGGCTTGTCTAACTTTATATAAATCTACCAGATGTTGCCATATTTTTTTGTCTTTTGTAGGTGCTCCATTTACTAATATAATTAATGATTGCTGCATTGGATGTTGCACTCCTAGAGTATGCACATTTTCTTTTAGATTTAATGGTAAATAAACTACTTTTCCACGAATGCCTTTTACCAATTCAGAGGGAGGTCATTTTGCTGTTTTTGGTTGAAGGCGTATTATTGCTTGAAATGGGTGTACTGTTTGAATTATGATGCTCTCATATAAATTAGGTTGTTGTAGAGGTTTTGGTACTGGGTATAATTCCAAATTATTTGTGATAGAACGTTAAGGAGTTTGGTTGTTGTCAAGTTTTGTAGTGCAATAACTGCAAAGTATTAAGGGCTCAGTTATTTCATATTTGTTTTCTGCTAGAAGGTAGAGAGCTAATTCAAACCATTTAGAAACTTCATTGTCTTCTATTTTGTATGATAGGTCCACAGTTTTTGTGTTACTTTTATAAAAAATTGTACGGCAACATACACATACATGGTTTGGTACTTCAGCTGATGTACTTTTAAATTTTAGTATTTCTTTTTTGTATGTGTTTAGCAAAAGGTTGCCATGAGCGGAATTGTTGATTAATTGGTTTAAAGCTATTTCATTCTGTAAATGGCTTTCACTTCCAAAATATTTTTTCTGGATATAGTGAATTTCTTCAAGTAGGTCTTTTGCTGTACCATGTAGAAAGATGTTATTTAACTTTGCTAGTGCTAAAGCAGGACTTTTAGCATAGTACAGTTTATAGACTAGATTTCTTATAGTTGAATGATGTGTTGATATCCTTTTGATATCATGGAAAGTGGTTTTACAAGTAGGTCCTGTAATGCAGACCAATGAATGTCCTTGTAGTCCTGTGTACTTGCGCACTGGGCAGGTATCTATATTTTGCAGTAATTTAATTTTGATTTTGTCTTTGCTTTTTACATATTTATTGAGGAATTGGTGTAAAGATTTGAAACATTGTTTGGGAATGTTACACATTGACGTGCATGGCCATTTGTACACTAGACTTTCTGATTCAGTTGAATGGAGGGGTAATTCTAAGTTTTCAGGGCATATTTTTGTAAGGAGTACTTCTTGTTCCATTATGGTATTATTCACTTTTTCATAACCTCGACCACTGCTATTTATGGCAATTGTATTTGTTTGCTTTTGTTTGTACGCTTCTTCATTAAAATATGGTTCTGTGCTCGTAGTGTGATTCCATTCACCTCTGCAGATACTTAAGAAGTTCTTTCTGTTGACATTTCGCTTATTGAGAAGTCTTTTTTGTAATTTAGTTATTAGTTTTGTTAGTGGTTTCATTTTGTTTAACAGTAAAATAAATACATTTCTTTTGAGAAGAATTGCACTGTCCATCAATGCTTCTAAGATTAATTTCCTACGATAGGTTTTAAGCTTTGAACCTGATTTCTCTCCTGTTTTTATAAGATTTTGAAGGACTTTGTGATGGTATATTTTGGCTAAAATACTTTTCTTGGTATGCTTACTTTGCACTATATTGAAATTTGAAGAAGTAGTTTTATCTGTACTGATAGCTGATTTTCTGTTAATTGTTTTTTGGTTTGTTTTACATTTTGATAGAGGAAGCGAAGTTGTTGTACTTGAAACTTCTTGTGTTTCACTAAATGATTGTATTAGCTGTTTTGTTTCAACTTTTTTTACAAATTCTGCTAGAGATGGATGCTTATGTTGGACTCCTTTATTTTCATTTGCTCTAATTTTGCGTTGCTTTCTACGGAGTTGTCTTTTGGTAGGCATTCTTTAGGGTCTGTTGAAAAAAATAAAGAAGATATGGGTTGGGGTGTTCTGGAATGTATGTGTGCTGTGTTCATGAGTGTTTGAGTAAGATGATAAAGATGTATGTAATGGTGTGTGATTGTGCATTGGGAACTAAAACTAGTAGGGATAGGTTTTCTTGAATTTATGTGTCACTAAACTGGGGTTCAGATGACAAAAAAAAAGTAAGCTAGTGGTGTGGAAAAGTACAAATAGTAAATCTAATGTATACAATTAAAACAGTTGTTTGTTCTATAATATGAAAATTGTAGTGGTTCAGTTGGCTAATTTGTGTGTCCAAAAATAGAAATTTGTGGGCCATTCTGGTTGTAAATCTCTGTTTACGGCATGGACATTTTTTGACAAAATGGTACAAAATCTCTATTTTAAGAAACCAAAATAGCTGGTATTAATGTTATAGTATATTTGAATAATAATATAAATATTATGGTGATATTTTACTTACTTTTTTTTTTAAATTAACAGGTAACTTCTTAGTTTTTCTTTCTTCTTCGAATTCGGCTGCTTCTTTTCAGGAAACTGGTCTTCACTGCAACTGTAAAAGCTTCAAATTAGTAACTTTGTTTGTATATAGCACTGTTTTTAATTTAGATATTGATTTTTTTAATTGAAATCCTCAGTGCATTCTCTAAAACCATTAAACTAATTTATTTACATAAGATACATTGCATCAGTTCAGTACATGTGATATGTTCTTAATGAACAAATTGTATTGAATGACTAACTGTAGCAAAAATAAAATATCTTTACTATGTCTTGTGAAATTTATAATATATTAGTGAATACCACTATTTCTGTAAGTAAACTGTTCTAGGCAATAGCGCCTCAATGTCATGTCTAATTTAAAGTAATTAAGTAAATAAATAAATAAAAACAAAAAATATGAAATTGTATAAGTATTTTTATAAAGGTTTAAACATAGATTGTGTTTGCATGCAATTTTGTTTGAATATATGTAGTCTATAGATTTCATTTAAAAATTTTTAGTTTAACATGATTTGAGTGTGTGTGTATAAAGAAAGTAAAAAGTATAAAGGTGTATAAGTGATAGTTGATTTTAGGAAATTGAAAAAAGTACAGTAAATTCATTTTACAGATTTTACAAGGTAAAAGTCTGTTTGAAAATGTATTCATCTACCATAGCTCTCAACTCACACGCTTTTGGCGGGTGTCACACGCCTTGTAAAGGGCAGACTCACCCGCCAAGCCTCCTGCACGCCCATTCATTCCAATGGGCGTCTCACCCGCCAAAAACAAAATCGGGTGATTTCACCCGCCTGTAAAACAAAAATGGTTGAGAGCTATGTCATCTACTATACAGAAAATATGCATACCTGAAGTTTGTGTTCATGCATATGGATATGCATGGAGCTGCAAGTAGAAATCTTGAAGACTTGTACAGTATTTGTGGTAGATGCTGCTGGCCAATGATATGACACTTGTACTCAGAGAGGTTCAGAGTACATTTGCAGTGCTGATCTATGATGATGCAGTTAGATGTAGAGGTCTTGAATGTGATTGGTGTATGGTCATGTGATTTTTGAGGTACATCCAATGAGGGAATGGCAGAGAGAGTGTACTGGAAATGGTAGAAGGGCTGTTCATGTTACGATATATCCGCGGACATGGCGGTAGTTCCCGGACATCGGGAGTTACATCCGGGGATTTTTGGATTCAGAAGTCATGCAAATGAGAATAAGCACTGAAAGGGATTGGTCAGGAAAGTTTGGTGGGTGTGTTGTGCCAGGAGAGATTTTCTGAGATACTCTTTTTGCTGAGAGAACAAAAGATAGCTATGGCTGTGTGCATCAGAAAGCAGATTGTTTGGATTTTAGGAGATTCGTGGATACATTGGTTGAAGGTGCATGCAGAAAGCTGTGGAGTAGCTGTAGATCTTGGATTCCCACATGTGGAAGTACACTGGCATGGAGTACGTGGAATGAAGTGGTTGGACTTGCTACCTCTCAGTGCTACTTTGGAGACAGAGCAACATCCAGACATAATTGTAATTCATTGTGGAGGGAACAGTTTAGGGCATGTGACTGGAATTTCTTTGCAATTTGCAATGAAAGAAGGACTGAGGAAGGTTATGGACATCTTTCCTAATTCTCAAGTGATATTTTCACGGATTGCGCAGAGACAAATGTGGCTTCGTTCTACTTCATTTGGTCGACAAATGGAAAAAGCAAGGCGCAATGTTAATAAGGCTGTTTGTGGCTTTCTAAGAGATTTTGGCATGTCTTCTTTTCACAATGAAAATATTATGTTTTGTAGTACATACATTTTTCGCAGAGATGGAGTCCATCTTACTTATGCTGGCAATCAGATTTTTCTGAGAAATGTACAAAATGCATTGCAACCTTTTTTGGAATTACAACAACGATTTTGAAGTAGATGTTAAGCGTTTACAATTTTTGAATTACAAACACCACCCAAAGGCTCTTTTCAGAGCCACCACTTCTTTCCAGAGAAAATTACAATGTTTGTGATGGAGTAGTAACCCAATTTTTTTAATGTTCGCGAACTGTCCGCGAACTTCTAAAAAATACAAAGAGCCCTGCTTCATTTATTTTCACTTCTATTTTTTAACTGGGAAAGGCGGCTCTGAAAAGATCCTTATTTTTTTTTTGATTTTTGTAATTTTGTATTTTTTTTGGTTTTTCAGACACGACACACTAGGAGAGGAGGGTAAAGGAGGGTAAAGGGGGGGACACCAACCACAGGGATAAGAAAGGGCGAGCTGAGAGAGGAAGATGTAGAGTGGGTTTTATTTGGGTAGTGAGCAGGTCTTCTCGTGCTCTGAGACGATAGTCTCAAAAGCACTCCGAAGTCGCTCCCCCCTGCAGAGTACTGTGTCACAGTACATAAATACAACTGTGACCCTCGAAAGGTAAGGGTCATCAGCATTCTGTATGGCGTGTGAGGAATTTTGAGAAAGACGCTGTCCCACAGAGGTGTTCCTTGTGGTGACAGGATCAGAAACAGAGGATGAAGTAGAGGAAATCAACCTGCTACGTTCTTCGCAAGGTACAACCCTGCGAATAGCCCCAGAGTGAAATGACCTCAGGTGTCGCTTCATAGTAGTGGTCCCAAAGCTGTAGTTACCGTGCTTCCCGCGACTGAGTATCATTTTGCACTCATTGCAGGTAACATGGTTCGCACGAGCCTTAGGATCATTCCCATGAATGGTAAATAACCGCCACACCCAAGACTCGCGCCTAGTGCGGGTAGTACGGATTTCCTCTACCTCATTCTCATCATCCTCTTCTTCCTCCTCCGCATCCTCAGTCCTGTTCCCCTCTTCAGGCCCTTGGGGAGGTGGTGGTGGTGGAGGGGGTGGTGGTGGTGCTGAAACAGGTGCAGCACCAAGTGGCAGTTCAGCAGCCAAGGATGCCATGTCGATGATGGTGTAGTCTGCAGGTGGGAGCAAAAATCACTGTGTTCTGAAGAATAGCCAGAAACACAATGGGAATAAGCTCTTGGGCGTGGTCTTTTATAGGGGTGCTTGTGCGCGGCCCGCGGACATGCGCACTGTGCGCGGACAGATCGAACACAAAAAAAGGATCGGAAAGTTTCAAAAGGTATATAGAAACTCAAGATTGCTATGTGGGACTGGTGGCATGGTGAGATTTTGTTGAAAAATATTATGGATTAACTGAAAATGTACTTTTAAATTGTTAGGGTCACGAACAGTGTCCGCATTTCAGGACACACGATGAGCGTGGGCGCGGTCATATGATCTGTTTGCGAACCAGTCTGCGAAGGAAGCGCCTGGCCGCAGGACACCAAGTGCACAGAGATTGGTTAGCGCATGCGCATTGATGTCCTACGGACACTGTTCGGTTTCTGAAGTAATTAAAAGTGCGTCACACGTGAAACGAATATTTCAGGACACCGCGTGTGTTCTTAGAACAGTTTAAACTTGGTAGCGAACAGTAAGGACAGATATAGTGTGCTTCAGGACACGTGTAATTTAGTTTATGTACGAACATTTCAGGACACCAATTGTGTTCTTAGAACACTTTCAATTGGGTAGCGAACACTACGAACAGTTGTACTGTTGTTCAGGACACATCATTTTGTTTATTTACGAACATTTCAGGACACTTATTGTCTTCTTGGGACAGTTTTAAGTTGATAGTGAACATTACAGACAGATTTAGTGATATAGTGTTCTTTAGAACACTTTAATTTTTGTTTCTTTATGAACATTTCAGGACAATACGAGTGTTCTTAGAACATTTTGAACTTGCATGAGAACATTACGGACAGATGTAGTGTCATCAGGAGTGTTACATTTTCGTTTCTTTACGAACATTTCCGAACAACCGCGGTGTCCGTGGACACCTAAATTGGTTTTATTACAAGGAACTGAAAGTAATTACAACACAATATAAAAAAGTAACTTTATTTAACATATATAAACAATTTATGACTGAGAAGGTGGGGCAGAAACGGAAACAAAAACAGGAGAATTAGGGTTTTCAATATTAGTGGGATCAGGTGAAGAAGGGATGGAAATCTCATCCAAAGGTTGTGGTCCATGGAGAGAGTTTGGGGATAAATTAATGGGATATGGTGAGGGGGGACAAGTACAGGTGGGACAATGGTATGTTGTTGGTGGTTTTAGGTGATCTTCCACAAAGTTCTTTAAATCCATAAAATGTGCCATAAGTTGGTCCATTTTGTGGGTAATGTGTTCAAGAGTGTTATCCACCACTTCTTTTTCTTTAGAAGTTGCAATTTTTGTAGGGTCTGTAAAAAAAAAATGTATATGTTGAATGTATACAAAATAATATTTATCAATTGGTTTATACAGTAAAGTGTGTGCCATTAGGTGGACTATCTTCTAACATTTCGTCTCGTGGGAAATGGTCCTCTAGCCAGTCCAGAGTACTACACATTTCTGTGAGAAAACAAAGAAGTAATATGTTTTTTTTCTAATATGGAAAGTTTATAAATATATGAGTAAAAAGAAGTGCACTTACTATGTCTGGTGAGATATGTAATCAGTAGTGTATACGTCTGGTCTTGCTGTTGGTTGTGGAGCGTCTGTGAGGTAATTATGGTGGAAGCCACTTTATCTTTTTTTGGTATATTCCATTTTAAAACATATTGTATTTACATGAATGGTTAGTGTGTTACATATATGGGTAACATTTTTTAAGTATTACTACATATACTTTGTATGTGTGCTGCTTTGTGAATTTGTTAAATGTTCCTATGTTATGATATAACTATTACACATCATACCTCCCCAGAGTTTTTAGGTGGTGGTACTGTTCTCTGAACATGTCCGCGAACATTAAATAAGTTTGCGTACATCAAGTTCATAAGAAGAGATCTAGTCAGTTCCATATGACATGTATATAAAGTGAAAGTCATTATTGTTAAGTTGTGCTACTAAAAAACTATGAAATTCAGTGAAAAAACTTTGTTAAAAGGACGTTATGGTTAAGTTGCGCTACTAAAAACCTATGAAATTCAGTGAAAAAACTTTGTTAAAGGGACGTTATGGTTAAGCTGCGCTACTAAAAACCTATGAAATTCAGTGAAAAAACTTTGTTAAAGGGACGTTATGGTTCAAAGTAAAACCGAAAAACCCCTGAAATTCAGCAGTTATGGTAAGATAAGCAACCATAACTCGCGCCACCGTGCACTGCTAACACTAACACCCAGGACATCAAAGATGACATCACAAATGTCATTGATGACATCACTGATGACATCACATGTGCATTTACTTTTCATGAAAACTCTGTAGGAGGGATTCTTATAATGTTGACCAAGAAGTGTCAAGGATCATTTGAATGCATATCATGAGCTAATTAGTCCATTTAGCAATGCATTGATATAAATATCATTCTATTATGAAGTTCTATCCAGTATACTAAGCAACTCATGCAGAAACTTAGGCAGTGGGTGCAGTATACATGATGAAGGTGCAATATTCATAATCTTGCCATGTAGAATAATGAAATGATAACTGCTTTCTTATTAGAGTTTTGCGTACTGTGAAGCATGTAATAAGTAGCTAATAAAACCCACTTAATACATAATTACATTATTACAGACAAAACACAAAGAGACAACAACATATACAAATATGAGTATATACAGGGACAGAGAAGTAAGCAAAAAAGCAGAAGTAGTAGCAAAAATAGTTCATAACCTAACTGATTATCTTTATGCAGAGAAATGATTGCTCTGTTTCAAAGCTGCTACTTACTGTATGTATGTGTATCAAATGATGTCAGTGAACCCTAAGTAAAGGAGTTTGAGTACAAAGTATCTAAATATGAGCATATACAGGGAAGGTATAGTAACTGAAAATAAAACTATGAGAAAGTGCTGATAACTCTAATGATTATCTTCATGCACAGAAAGGATTGCTCTCTTTCAAGCCTGTGTCTTCCGCTATATTTATGTTTCATATGATATGACTTGACCCTAAGTCTACAAATATAGAACCTTTTCTATTTTTACTTCCTGACTGTTACTGAAAAAAACTATGTGGCCTAGATATGTCAGTAAAGGAAAAAAAGGGAGAGCCAGCCATGTGATGTCATCAGTGATGTCATCAATGACATTTGTGATGTCATCTTTGATGTCCTGGGTGTTAGTCTTAGCAGTGCACGGTGGCGCGAGTTATGGTAGCTTATCTTACCATAACTGCCGAATTTCAGGGGTTTTTCGGTTTTACTTTGAACCATAACGTCCCTTTAACAAAGTTTTTTCACTGAATTTCATAGGTTTTTAGTAGCGCAACTTAACCATAATGTCCCTTTAACAAAGTTTTTTTCACTGAATTTCATAGGTTTTTAGTAGCGCAACTTAACCATAACATCCCTTTAACAAAGTTTTTTCACTGAATATATATATATATATATAATCTTACAAAGCACAGCAACCTGTCATCTTCCAGCAGTATACTTAAATATAATGGTTATAAGTCTGCATGTATTTAATGCACATGGCTTTACAACAAAACTCTCTTTATATCACGATTTTTGCTGGGAAACTAAACACTACTTCCTGTTATACTTAAAATTAGGTTGCATTATTCAAAAGGCACTTTGTTAAATGAAATGCCTTACATGAATTAAAATAGTTATGCCACTGTTTGTTCACCTTTAAGTGCACACCAAAGTACACATGTGTAGGCGATCATTGCTGAAAGGTGGCGTTTATTATTTTCGAAACCTTATACAATAGATGTCCCTATAATGTAAGCAGTTTTAACGCACACTTGGTGGGCACGAAAATAGGGGCTGCCAGTCTGACCCCACGTATAGTATGATTATTGCTCTCACACGTATATGTTCATTATAGTCTCAGTAGTGAATGACATCCTTTTGCAATAGGTGTTTTGTATCGCTGTCCATTTTGCCTCTCAGCACAACATTACATGTTGAGAGTCTACAGAGAAGGTCCTAAATGAGTGCTCTCTGTCAGCATGGCCACAACCTCTTCTCAAGTGCCTCCTGTTAACTACTCAGAGGTTCAGGGAGCTAGGCCATCCCTGCAGCATAATCCACCCTGCTGCATCAGAAAACAGGGTAAAGCAGTGGAGAGGCAGAATACGATTATCGGGGGCTTTATCTTTCATACCCTTTATGACAGTGATCATGCAGCATAGGAAGCTCCTGGTTTTAATTGAGTTCCAAGTAAAGAATGTGCAGAATCACTGTTCACTCCAACAACCTTGCGAGACAACTTATCACGTCATGTATGCAGCATGGTTGAGGTATTGTAATGCAGTTGCTTCACCTGGTACACAATTGATCAAACTCAGGTTTGCAAAAGAACTAAAATATCAAAGAAGGTTGTTGCACATTGGATACGTTAAATGAATTATTAGTGTTGTACCCCTGCATACAGTTAGAGGGCACTATTGGACTATAAAGGTTTTAATGTGTAGCACCCCGACTCATTTTATATAGAATAAATAGACACAGACACAGACGCATAATCCTAGAGTAAACAAACTTTATTAAGCGCTTGGAAAATGTATGTTGCACATGATCTCTGTATGTTCAAATGCATGTTGTACAGTGTTTTGTTTATATCAATAATGGCTCACTGTAATACCTTACCTGCCACTTTAATCCTGTGGATAAACAGTGGACGCCTGTCTCATGATTGACTATTTGGCACCAAATGGCTGCCCTTGTTCGATCCACGCATGGGGACACTGGCATTCTCCTGGGGTAAATGAAAAACTGTGACCTGTCCCTCACTCTGCGCGCAATGAATAGTCCAGCCCTCTAATTGTCTAAAATATTGTGTTCTCGACAGATGTGGGCAGTGCTGAAGAGAATTATGCAGTTCTCAGATCACCACTCTTACCAGGTCCAAGCTACTCTTTCTCGGGTCTTAGTGAGGCCTGTTTCAGATCCTTGTCATGGTCCATCGCTGAAGTAGCCCCACCCAAGCAGAGCATGTATGAGAAAAAAAGGAGTGTCTGAAGCATGTTGCTTTGTGAAGTGCTTGCACTTGACATTTGCACCAGTTTGTCAATACCCAAACCCGCTTTTCTGTCTGGCCTTCCAATCGTAGGTGTTGTCTAAGTTGAGGTCTCTGATTCTCGATCTTGAATGAGAGGCTGGAGCAAAATCTTTGTTATTGCCTCATATTCATCACCCATGGATACGTCTCTTTGTGTCTGAGGTGATGTCATATATTCTCCTTCCTGTGCCTTGATTGGTGGTGGTTCAACTTCCTCCTCCTCCTCTTCCTGCACACCATCATCTGGCACCTGATGCATGTGAAAACGTGCCACATGCACAATCGCATTTCTTCCCAATGCAGCTAATTCTTTTGAGACCGATGCCCTTGCTTTTTTTAAAGAGTAAGAAAGCTGCAGCTACTGAGTGACTGATGTGACTGCTGCAGATATGCACATGCTATAGTTGCTCTCCAATGAAAAAAGCTGCTGGTGTAGCAGGTGACAAATGCCCAACAGATACATTTCTTGCCAAAACCTTACCCAACCCCCTACTACATTTGGGTATTGACGTAGACTTAAACATGTTGATGTAATTCACCACTGTCCTTCACAATATGTACAGCAGATTCTTAGTGCTTTGATCTTCTCTTACACCTAGTACATACATGTTGGGTTCTACGTTTCTGGAACTTCTCCTAAGCTTAGTAAATGCACGCTGGATTCTCAATGTTGTGGCTTTCTCATACACCTCATATATACACTTGGGGATGTCAGTGTTTTAACCTTGTTGTGTGCCTATACAGAATGCATGTGAGATGTACTTTCCTTACACCCACAATTCACTCCCCCAACCACCCACAAATCAGGCAAAAGCATGTAGCCACTCCTTTTTAACACTTATGTAAAACCCTTGCATGATTTGTTAGTCTCAAAGTGATGTTTCTGAACTATGCAGATGACACCTAGACAATGTGGAAGTGTTCTGGTCTGCATTTCAAGAAATCTCACAATGCATGTCACCGACTGGCTGGGCCTTAATGGGGCAAAACGCAAAATAGTTCTGATGCTGCCTTCACATACACTTTGGAAAGATATCCCTGCCTCTGTGAACCTTTTGCCGCCAACATTTTTCAATTCAAAGATCTGGCCAAGCTAAATCACTCAGGGTAATACTAGACTCCTCACTGTCCATGGAATAACATACCAGCAGTCTGACCAACTCCACTCTTTATCACTGTATGATCCTCAGACAGTCATAATCTCTCCTATCTGATTCACTCTGTGTGACAATAAGAAGGGCCACAGTCGGGTCAAGACTGGATTACTGCAACTGCCTTTATGCTGGCTCCCCCAAATAGATTATTCAGCACCTGCAGATTCTACAGGATAATGCTGCTCACATTGATAGGCAAGACCATATGACTCCAGTATTAAAGACTCTCCACTGGCACCCCATTCACGCCAGAATTACATTTACAATTCTAACCATTATTCATAAGTCCATACATGGTTCTGTCCCTTTAAACAGGAGCTTGTGGTTTACCCGGACCCCTCCTAACAAATCACTCAGATCCTTGTCTCGCTTCATTTTGTTCAGGCAAAGCTTTCTCTGATCAAGAATATTTGGCAAATCGTGTATGATCATTGGTTGTAAGGTTTGGAATGGTCTCCCGCTTGATATGAGGAAAACACCTTTTGCCATTTAGAATAAAGTTAAAACCTTCTTGTTTGAATTCTGCTGGTAAGGTGGCTCACATGGCTTTCCGTTCACTTCCTCTCTCTCTTGATTGGTTGACTTCACGATGTACTATCACTACGGAAATTGAAAATGAATTTGAGGAAACTGCATCCTTTCTGCTCCTTCTAAGAGCCTTAAGTAAAACTATAGTAATTGTGGTGAGAGCATTCTTGAGCTCAGTTAGAGAACCATACAACAAGAAGATGAAAGGGCCCTTCGTGTAGGCTACTCATTTCTGTTATGAAACAGGAAAGTAGGATAAGCTGCCGTATCCACCCAACCGGCTTATGCCCAAGTACCTACAGCTCTAACCAGGGACTGCATTATCTCCTGGAGGTACATACAGGAACCACGTTTGCCCCATCCTGGAACCCACAAACGGCCCTGCCTTCTGAAAGGACTTGTGTAATCAAACCACTTGAAAAGCTAAGAAAACCCAAACAATGCAGGCCTTCACGAGCCCCCTAGAGTACACTAAGGGGCATATAGTCAGAATGATTGCCACCGAGAATGTTATAGGCTGCGGAGAGGCCGGGCCCATATTTACTGCACCCCACACAATGACGCACCAGAGTGAGTTAGTGATTGATATAACTGGCGAGCAGGACGCCGCATGGTCCTTTTATTTGAGCCTCACATGTGACCTTACCACATGATTGCACGCGCACCCTGAGTTGATGTAAATTAATCTACCTTTGTTGTTCTGCCACAGAGGGAATGAAATCACATTCAGAGATTGTGAATTACACTAGTTTGTGCAGGTTACACCTTTTCATGCACACGGCTTTAATTAATACCCAAATTATTAATCTTGTACTTGTTACTCTTACGCTACTTAGTTCACGCCATTCATGTTCATGGTTTCTTCATTAGACTAGGTGTATTTATAGTTGCCCAGCAGACCTATGTGTTCGGAATCTTTGCACATGTGTTTTTAATGTGAGAAAGTGCCTGATTCAGGCCAGGAACCTTGGCATAATACTGTGTTGCATTTGCCAGACAGGAAAGTAAACGTATGCTCCTTATTTGCCAATGTTTTCTTTAAATACTTAGAAAATACAAAGACGGATCTCTGAAAACACCCCAAACCCAGAGAAGGATCAGATCCCCTAGACTTAAGCAGACCTGCATTTTGAGCCATCCCACGTTGTGTTGAGACATTGTGTGGATGCAATACCCCAATGCCCTGGGACCTCAAGCCATCTGTTGGTGCATGGTCTTCCAAATTCCAAATCTCACTAAATCTTTGTGGGCATCCTACTGGTAACTCCAGCAACACAATGTTAGTCCTAATGTTCCACTTATCAGAGTGCTGGACCTTCCATGTGTCAAAAATCCGACCAGCAATATTCAGTCTTACTCTGGCTCCTGAAAAGGGGGCAAAATCCACAGAACCACATCCAGTCATGAAGAAACTCTTGCCTGGAGCCTTCCCCATTGATCCCTGCTGCAAAGTCCCTTCCAAGGTCTTGTTTTCAGTCACAACAACAAGGAATCCACTGACCGGGTTTTTGGCTGCAGATCCTGAAATCTTCCTGCTGCAACTCTTCTTCTGTGCTGAGGTACTGTGCTGCCTGGGGTGTATTACTTACATGAAGCCTTTGTGGTCTCTGTATAGCCTGGGGTGTCTGCTGTAATTGGGAGGTCCCTAATCCAGTTCACCTAAGCCCCTGCAGAATCCTCCCCGGGTGTCTTCTCTGAAGCACCTGGACCCTAAACTAACTAAAGTAAAGTACTCAGATATTGTAACAGTCTTCCTGAGGAGCTCTTACCTTTGCTACTTAAGAACCTATCCTGACCTGCCTTTTGGACACTATACCTACTGACCCCCTTCTACCACTGAGAACACTCATGTTCCAAGAATAAGGGAAACACTTCTATGGATTGGGCCTTTTGCCTAGAAAAGAGAATACATGCTTAAAATGTACTTACTGAAAGTGAACAGTTACACAAGTTATTACTTACCTTAGAAATGTTCTGTCATTCTGAAAAGTATATGTAAGGTTATTACTTACCTAAGAAATGTTCTGTCATTCTAAAAAGTATATGTAGGGTTATTTTACTCACCTTGGAAATGTTTTTCCATTCTGAAAAGTATATATAAAGTTTAATTTTCCTTAGAAACTGTTTCATCATTCAAACAGAACGTATATGTAAGGTTATTTTACTCCCCTGTGAATTGGTTATGCCTCTTCCGAAAAAAGTAATGCAGCTGGCTTCACTATTTATTTCAGCGAATAGGTGTATAGGTTTCTGAACTGGGTCTTGCTTCCAATGGCTTGCTGCTAGCATGTCGAGAATAAGTCTGCCATAGGCGTTACCTACCTAGAATAACTTGAGTCATTCAAAAAGTGTAACACTGGGTTTTGCTTTCCTTGGTCTGTTTTAGACAGACACAAAAACAGTCTTAGGTTTATACCTGCCTTCAAGTTGCTGATTGCTCCTTTAAAAGGTTTATAGGTTTTACTTACCTTGAAGTAGCTGTGTGCCATCCTAAAATAAGTTACAAGAGTTATTGTTTATCTCAAATCTGTGGTTCTCAAAAAGCACCTGTAATAGAATGCTAAACCCCAAGGTCCATCTCCCCTAGAATAACTTTGTTATCATGAATCAGAGTTATAGGTTTTTACTGTACCTAGAATAAGTGTTCCACTATTCACAAAAAGTATTTTGTCCAGTTATTCACTAATTGATTTCTTGCTGAGCGTCACGGTACAACTGCTAGGTTCTACTACTCTTTTATTACTGAAAGTAATCTAAAAAGTAACTATTGGTTTGACATACCTCAAACTCCTGTTAGGTGTTCCAAATAAGGTTATATAGTTTGGTCTGTTTACCCTCGAGATTTTGTTGTGTTTTTATAAATGTGTTTATGACTCCGTAACAAGCACTTACCCCAAGACTTAACTTGGCCTACTTGTATTTAAAGTAAACCTTTATTTTGTTTAATACTTCTGGTTGTCAGTGTTTCTATTGATTCATTTGTGTGTTAGAAATTATTTGTACTTGTCTACAGCCCTCTCTCCCCCACTAAGAGAAGCCTGGCTGCTCTGCCTATGCTACCATGAACTTGTACAGCCTTATACTAATAGTGGAGTCCTGTACTGTCCCAGTTGAATGGTTTTACTTAGCCCTTAGTTGGACTTCAGTGGAACTGTCCTGGATTTGATCTCTCTTCTGGCAACAAACATCTCTCACTGTTTCTCTTTTGCTCTCCTCATCCTCTGCAGGAACATGTTCCCAAGTTCCGCTTATTGGCTTAAAGTGAGATGATTTCCTTGTGATGTATCTCCCTTCTGTATTTCTCACCATTGATTCTTTCCGTTGGACCACTGTTAGAGGCTCAGGATAAAATGGAGTCGTGTTCTTGCATCTTAGAGCATGCCGCACTAGCACTTACTCACTTGCGCAGGACCCTGACTCTTCCACCCTTCTTCTGCGATCAGCATACGTCTTTTTAGACCTGTGTTTTGCATGTGCATGCCTACATCGCAATGCCCTGATCATCCTGGTATTGCTCTTCTTCCTGTTGTATACGTGGTAAAAGAGTCCTGACTAGATGTACAAACATCACTTCTGATGGCCACTTCCCAGAGGAGCAGAGCAGTGTATTTTGGTAGTCTCTCAACAGCTAGCAGAGCACCTGCTCCAGTGGATGTTTGGTCAGTTGTAATATTTGAAGCAACCTTTTTTCATTGGCCATGAATCTCTCAACCATGCCATTCACATGAGGCCATAATGGTGTGACTCGCCAGTGATGGAATCCCATATATTCTGAAGAATTCTTGAATTATTCTCATGTGAACGGGGGACCATTATCTCACTTTATGATCTGGGGTACTCCTTCCAACATAAAGATTCTACTTTGGGCAGAAATTATGTTGGAAGCAGTTGTCGAGGCCTCTATCTACTCCTTGAGTATTTGTTTACAAGCACCAGCACATAAGTTCCATAACATTTTTGCCCAAAGAAGTCGATTGCCACTTTCTCCCATACCGAATATGTGAGCTGAGTCATGCACGAAGGCTCAGGCTTCGTGGCCAGCATGATCACTGAACAGGTATGACAGTGTTTCAGGACTTCTTCCATCTGCGTCTTTAGACATGGAAACTATACTTTCTGCTGCAGCAACCTCTTAGTTGACACTACCCCTCAGTGTCCTGCTTGCGCTAGCTTCAGCACCTGTGTCCTTAGAGATGCCAAAATGACAATCTTGTTTCTCTTTAGCAGCACGTGTTCTTCATTCTGAGAGAGCTCATCTCCAACCAACAGCAGGCTCACAACATCCTCTTGAGTATCTGGCATTTCACTCACCATTTCCTTGGCATGTTTCCAGTTCCCTTGCACCAGGCACCGTTCTATAATTGAGAAAGCAACATACAGCTCCAATGCCCATTGCTGTGTGGCCATGTCCATGCATGTAGGTTTAGATTGGTGTATCATGCAGTTGATGTAGGTCAGCGATGGGCGGCTTCATGCTTGCAGACCCTATCTGGTGCCTGTATATAAAATCGGTTGGGTTGTCTTCCTTTCCTGGTCTGTGCACTATGGTGAAGTCGTACCCTTTCATCCTCAATCCCCATCTAGCAATGCAGGGTGGCATTCAACCCTTCGGACTCTCATATATGTTCAATAGCGCTTGATGGTCTGTATGCACTGTAAACTGTTTGCCATAGAGGAATAGGTGGAAGTGTTTTCACGCCCATACCACTGACAGACCCTCCTTCTCTGCCTGTCAATACACTTGCTCAGTAATGAGGAGCCTCCTGCTAGCATCGGAAAGGATGAACTTCTGTTGTGGTAAAGTTACATCAAACTGTGCCAGGATGGCCCCTGAGCCCAGGGGCCTTGCATCAACCATCAATTCTGTTTCGAGTTATAGTAAGCTATATATTTGGATGACTCTATATTGTGGCTGTGTGGGGTGCATTTAAAGGCCCCAAACATAAGTCCCTTTCACATGAATGGCAAGCATTTAAACCCTGCAACAAAAATGGCCTGGCTTTTGCTTTTGTTTTCACGTAAAGTTAAAGAGCCATGTGGAAAGGGGCCTACCTGTCATTATCAATAGACAAGCAGCAGTTTATTTTACAAAAGTAGGAGGAATCAAAGATCCATGTAACATGGAAAACAGGATTTTTAAACATTGAAAGCAAAAACGGCCTGAACATGTGTTTGCAAATAAAAACGGCTTTAAAAGACAAAAGGGGAAAAAATATCATGACTCACAGAAAAATGTCAGGAAAACAAAACATGATGTTTGGGTTGACAAAAGCAATGTATATTATGTTTCACCCCCAAAACTCCAGTGACATTTGAAGAGACACTTAGTCTTCAGGAAAAACCTGTTTCCGGCTGAGGGGAAAAACTTCACAAAGGAAAAACGCACTTCACCTGGAAGTCACATTTCCAATCTAATGACCCCACAATAAAATGTGGTGCTGCTAAAGGCGTCAAAATTCAGTATTCTCCAGACCTGGTGGCTAGGAAAGCAGGGACTTCAAAGAAAGCCGTCCTTGGCAAGAGCATGACTAAAAGGTATAAATACTGGGGGCACCCACTTCAAAGAGCACATTACGAACTTCAAAGAGACTCATAAAAACCTCTGGCTTCGAGCTGGCCCAGGGAGACAGATGGCTGTGCTGGATGAGGCAGACTTCCCATTTGCTGAACATGAACACTCCCGATTAATCTAAAATACTATTATGATTTAGGCAGTTTTTACAGCAACCATATTGTGGATTGAATTCATATATATGCAATTGTTAATATTATTTCCGGGCGATTTTGGATATAAAATGCATCCATGTTTCTCTGGGAACTGTAATGGCCAGTTAGACTAGGTTTCTGGTTGATCTGAACATGTTCTAAATATGAGAGTTGGTGAAAAGGTGGAACATGAAATTAGGAATATGCTTAATAACTTATATCTTCATAACTTTTGTGCATTTTATGGAAACGGTAAAAATGTGCCACATGGCCATGCTACATAGTACAGATTTGGTGGTCGGCTTATTTAATTCTCCATGATCAACTAAAACAGAACATATATTTAGTATGGCAGTTGCTAGTAAAATGATGAAGTTGTGATACATAACTAGTTTTTGCCAAAAAGTTGAAAGGAGAACAAAAGGGCGATTTCAAATGAGAATTGCCATATGATGCTTCAAACCTCTAAACCAATCATGACTTGGAGGCGAGGTTGAGAATAGAGAGAGAGGGCAACTGTCCAATCCTAGTGGCAGGGATTATTGCAGGGTACTTCGTCAAGATTGTAAAATTGGTGATGTCATTTCTGCTGTATAAGAGGAACTGCACTAGGACAGGAAACACAAAAACTGGGGATACAAAAAAAGGAGAAAGACAGGCAGGCAGATGACACTTACCATCTGACAGCTGTAAGGAGACACCAGAGGAGATTGCTGAGAGTGCCTCTGGGTGGCATTGTCCATTTCTAGGAAGGCTTCAAAGCTGATTGGGTCCTGTGGGGGAGCGTGGAAGGCCATCTTTGAGAGTGGTATGACCAGACCCCGGGCCTATCTTTCCAGAGTTTCCTGAGATGCAGCTGGCTTTCCGAAACCTTAAGTAGGACTAAGACCCGGAAAACCAAAATGTGGGGGGTGTCTGTTTTCCTTGAATCCTTTCCCCTTATAGTGGCAGGGGGCAAAACTGTGAAGATCCTTAACCTATGTAACCAAAAATATTAATGTAATTAATTCCCCATTTGGCAGAAGACTATGGGTGAATTTTGTTAATATTCGAAATTAACAAAGCTCACTTCCCAGTGTGAGCTGAAAACTATAGTCTATGATTTAATAAGGTAAGCCTTGTTGTCCAGCTGACCCCAACTTCTTTTCGGAACAGGGGTGTCTTTGTTCTTAAATCAGGCCAACACTTTTTATCCAGCTTCCCCAACACAGGCCTTTCAGTAAGGGGGTGGTGGGGTCTGAAATCCAAAATTCCCCAAAGCATTCCATGTTTTCTGTCTGACTTCCCAACATAGACCAAAGCAAAGAGGGGTCTGAAAAACAAAGCAAGAAATCACCCTGTGTTTATTTTAAATCAATAGTGTGAGCGAAATTATAATTGCCATATATAGTTTTACCAATCTTGAAATCCTATTGCTAGCCTTCTAAGGCTGCAGGAAAATCAAAATCACACATTACGTAAGAGCCTTCTTTATTGATCAGTGTATTTATTTTGTGAAATGAACTTTACAGAAAGAATTGTGCCTGTGTTCTTTTTAACTCACTTTTGTGATTTATTTGTGCTGAGACAAGTTGATTGTGTGTGCCACGGATAAAGTGGTGTTTTGACATTTTCTTGCTAATTTCTATTATTTTTAATTTGAATAAATACCAATATATTTCCTGTACAACGGCCTGGTTCTTGGCTCATTGTTAGCTCAGGGGTGAGGTATCCAAGGGGCATTTTATGTGTCTGAGATAGGGCTAAAAAATAATTTGTTAAGCAGTTTGTTGAGCAACCACTTGAGTGGGGAGGGAAGGGACTCCCCGTGTTGAGGGTGGCTTCTCAATAAACCGTTACAGCTGATGAACTCAAACGACCCCTGGAAATACTTGGTCTACATGAACTTGACCCAATCTTTTTTTAGTACTCTAAGGGGTGCACTTATGGTCACAAAGACCTGCAGGTATCGGGTATAATAACTCACCCATCCCAGGAATGACCATACATCAGACACATTCTGTGGGCTCGAAGCTTCATTCAACGACTCCACCTTCTCCAGATCCAGTTTCATAACCTGCTCCGAGAATATGTGACCAAAGAACTTCCGAATCTCACATTTGTCATTATTGACCGTGAGGTGTGTTGCTTCCAGAGCCAACTACATCCTGTGTATTGTGTCATCATGCCTATCCAGGGTAGTGCCCAACCCCAGGATATCATCACTGTCCATTATGCGATTGGGGATGTGTCTGATGATTTTTTACACTTCCTCCTAGAAAAGTTTTTTTCTGCTTTAAAGGATACTTGAAAGCTAAATTGCTCGTATCAGTACACACCCAATTCTGTGACGAAGTTTGTAATGTATCTTGACTCAGGCACCAATTCGAGCTGATGGTAGCTCTTGCTCAAATCAAGCTTGGAGAAGGCTGTGGCACCATTCAGTAGATCAGTCATGTTAGGGATTCTAGGTGCCTGGTGTCACTCCCCCTGAATGGCCTGATTTGGGAACCTCATGTCCACACACAGCCAGATTTATTTCACTACATCTTTCTTTGGCAGTGGGACTATCAGGGATACCCATGGCGTGGGCCTTTGGCCGGTACAATGATATCTTGTTCTAACAGTTTGTGCAGTTCTACCTCCACTTGGTGCTGTATGTTGATCGGAATACCTTTGTAGGGTTGTGCAGCCTTTACCGACTCATCAATGTGCAATCTCACGTTACAGTTATCTGTGCTATGTTGTTCGTCACTTTCATATATTTGTGGCCATCACTTTGTAAATAATGTGTACTAGGCCCATGTCTAAAGCATCCTTAAAGCTCAGTATGCACCCACTGTCAGCAGCCGCCTCCAGCACATACATCTTAAAGTGAGCTGAGTGCATTTTGTATAAGCATGTAGCCAAAAATGATCCCTTGCACAGTAGTTATGTTCTTGCACCATATGGATAAATGTCCACTTCGTGTGGTCTGAGGTGTGGGGTAAATGGTACTTCTCGTTTATCTTTTTAGTTATGACGTTCACTGTCCCCCCGGTTTCGATCAGAAATTCAACTTGGAGATCATTGATGGATAGCAACATGGTAGGGCTGTTTTCCATTGCTGAACTATTCCCTAGCGCATATACATATCATCTCTTGCGATGGCCATCTTGCAACGAGCTGAAGTTCGAAATCACCTTCAGAATGGGATCCAACACCCATGTACCGAACATTTTGTCTCACTGTGTGTCGCTGCTTGAGCATCTGAGATCACCTCTCTTGTTTCTCATGGTGTGTCATGCCATCAGTTACCCTGGATCTGCGACTCTGATCAGTGGATGAGTCTGTCACTTTTATGTCTTGTTGTTTGATGAGAGGGCAGTTCTTCTCTTGACTGATATCGTGCAGCTTTACATGCTGCTCCAAAGTGGTTCTCCCCACCACACGCCATGCACTCTTGTCCCAACGCTCGACACACACACTCAGCGAAAATTAATATCCACAGCAAAAGCATGATTTGTCAGTACATTTCACGGCTAGCTCTTTTGATGCCATGCAGTGCCACAATACCAGTTCCATGGGCTGGGCTTGATCTTGGTTTTGTCCATCGATTCCATCTGCACCTCAATGGCCAGGTCTGGTCTTGCTATTCTTAATATTTCCTCCAATGACCGGGTGCATTGTAGCAATATCTTGCAGGATGTTGTGGATTCACATGCATCAATGATGATTTGAGACCCCACTGCCTCATCATTGGAGTGGCGATGGAATTTGCAGTGCTTCACTCATGCACTCAGCCTTATCACTAAGACTTCCATGGATTCACCCTTGACTTGAACAGTGGTATGATATGATATGATGTGTTTCAAAGCGCTTTGCGGAAAAGGAGGGAACAAGGGAAAATACAATGACATTCTTACAGGACATGAACAACAAGAATGTGAAATTAACTATCGTACTCGCCCTGACAACATTTCAGATAGTGCAAGAGCGAAAACACAGATTGGAAGGAAATGGGAAACAGACAGGCGACTACCGTACTAGGCCTGATGACATTTCTGGTAGAGCCGGAGATTAAAAAGAGGTGAGGGGGAGGGGGAGAAAGGAGGGAGAGGAACAAAACAAGCGACTATCGTACTAGGCCTGACGACATTTCAGATAATGCTGGGGGGGGCACGTAAAGGGAGGGTATAGGAGACAAACATTTGTTGCTATCATACTAGGTCCAGGGACAATTCTGATAGAGTAAGTGCATAGAAAGACATGTCTCTTATAGTACAGGTTGGTGGCATATCCTGGTAACATTTCCCTTAAATCCTCCAATGCAGCAACAGCATACTCTTCAGGCAATTCATATAATATGTCCCTCCCAGGCGCACACACCACTACCATCAAGGAGGCTCTTTTTCTGGTGACCTTCAATATGGACCAGTGCATAAATATTTACTGTGAAGTCCCTCAGCATCTCACCCACCTGGGGCCCCTGTTGCTGGTGTACGTTGAAATCAAATGCTGCAGTTAATTGCAGAGCTAAAAATTCACCCACCCCTATCAAAATATCCTGGGCGAGGACGCCATCACTGTGGAGGGAAAGTCATCATCTGACATGGCACTGTCTCTGCACTGGCAGTCGCCCTGCTGTGCTCTCTTTTAGACTTCCAATGTCTCCCAGACCAAACTTATAATGTGTTTGGAACTTCACCCACGTGTCTATAAGGGTCTATCCTTTGTCGTTCCTCACAGTCTGCTTATTCAATAGAGACCCACACCCTCTGCCTCTTTGCAGCACATATGGGTGGGAGGAGAGCACTCATCAGGCTTTCCCTCACAACATCACGGGCACCTAGGGAAAAGCACCCCTTTTGTGTTATCCCTTCCAGCAGTTACACCACGGCCAGCCAGTAGGCCTTTGTGCCTCATGCCAGTGGAGCCGCTATGATCAGCGTTGCAGGCCCTGTTGCACTTTCTGCTTCGGGCCTCCATTCAGCTCACTGATGCACACCCATTGTGCTGTGGCACGCCTGCAGTTCGACCTCTCATCGTCATCTGTAGCCCTCTGCTACTACAGGCCGGTCCAATCCCCATTATGAACAAGAAAGAAGGAGGTCCTTTTCCAACGCCTTGATTCCTACTCATTCCATCTGCTTTTTCTTTCTCCACATCTCCCCACTCCCTCCGTCACTTCCTTTTTGCTCCCCCTCCCTTATGGTCCAGTTTAATATATAACGATGTGAATAACACATCTAAGTGTTGGCTCCATACCTCACAGGCCTCACAAAAGTCTGTGATGTCCTTTCACAGGGCAGAGGCCAATAGTACTGTTGAATGGGAAATCATATTATACCCTCTAGATCGTGTGTATATATTTATATATTGGCCTAGGCCATATCCCTCTGTGAGGAAATCCGCGTTGCAAGGTCCTGACCTCAGATCTGTGTATGCTGCCATTTTAGGTTCATCCACCATTTTAGATTCTCTCTCTAAAGTCACCCTGTGTTCTAAGATAGTGGACAGTGTCATTTTGAATGTAACATGACTGTCTTGACCCCTGTGTACAAGTTAATGTCTAAACTGCCTGCAGGCCAAATGTTAGGGTCATGTACTGTGACCTTGTCCTTCGTTGACCTGTGTATAAGGGATTACCTGTACCAACAAGACTAATCCATGAACATATATCGTGCACAATACTGTTCGAGCATCTAATGTGAACACTTGTTTGACTATATTGTTTAAAATATACGTGAAAGATCAATGTGAAATCCGAAGACACACTGTTGCTATTGTAACTTGTTGATAAATGTATTAAGGATGATCCATAAATGTATAGATGCATAAATTAGGAACAAACTTGGCATGAACCTCTAGCCCATGGAAATGGTTAACCTGAAAATGGGCTGAACATCAGATAACATACTGAATAAAAGGCACAACTATTCTGATGTACAGCCCCACTCACTTCCCACAACGAACAGGCTGGTATTCGCTGTGGTGAACTGAGGGCCTGATAGCTATCCCATACTCTGTTTCTTTGAAAACTGTTCAGTTACTTTGAATAAAGATCTGTGTATCTTTATAACCTGCGTTTGGTGTATTTCCTTTTGAAGGTACTCAGCATCGATATCTTCTTTTGCTTTCACAGATGGCGCCCAAATAGGGACCCTCAAGATTGATGCCAGCTCGTTGAAGGTTGATGCAGCTATCGGACCGGGATCGGACGGCATTAAAAGGGGCCCCTTTCTGAATGAGAAGCAAAACCTCAGCAGCGCTGCACGGCCCGATCCCTGGACGGTGAGCATGCGGACCGAGTCGGCATCTTGACGAGGGTCCACATATCGAGGCGGGCAGATTTGCCGAAATCACCAAACACGAGGTAAAATTCATTAGAAAAACTTTGAAATCCAATCGGACCTCCTTATGCTTGAATAGGTGAGTCGTGACCCGATTCTTAAATATCCTGATAATTTGTTTTGGAGCATTGCACTCGCGAGTACAATTATTGACCAGGTAACACCAGTATTCTGTCTTGCCTGGGAAATTGTCTGCCTGCTTTAGGGCATTATTCCTCAGTGACAGACAATCTTTGGAATTTAGCCGCCTGGCGCCACAGGAGGGGTCGCCGGCTTGTACTATGTACTGTAAGTATGGCATTGGTAGTATAATGTTTAATGATATTTGGCACAGACAAACTAGACATGCTTCCGAACTTCAGTGGCCAATCAATGGCAGTTTTGAAATTCCTCGTATTGAATACTTAGAATCTATATTATTAAAGAAAAAGGCTAGACCTGCAGCATTTGATGTATTACAGAATTGGAAGAAAGAAGCTTTACAGGAGCTTAAGAGTAGAGAAAAACATACGCGCCGTCATAAGACGAATGCCGAAAAAGCGTTGCTGTATGACCAAGATAAACAGTCTGGGTCAGCTAGGAATATGGATAGGGCTTTCTCACTTGGTATCCAGAAAATCTATCCTTCTAAAGACTTTCATGTATCTGACAAACTTATCCATAAATTGTTAAAAGAACGAAGGCCTGGTGCCACTGCGCCACCTCCGTATGTTCCTCTTCCTGCTGCTTTGCCTCTTCCTGCTGTTATTCCTCCTCCTGCTCCTGTCGTTCCTCTTGTTGTTCCTCTTCCTCCAGTTGTTGGTCCTCCTTTTGTTGCTGCTCCTCCACCTGCTCCTCCGCTCTTTCCTGTTGTACCAGTGATAACACCTCCATTGAACATGCCTACTCTCCCTCTTCCAAGAAGTCCTGCACCGCTTGTAGTAGATCAGGCAGCAGGATTGAGGATTGTCACTCTCAATACTGTACCTCTAGAGAAGAAACGTGAGTTGATTCGTGGGCTAAACATTGTATGGAGAGGGATGATCACGCTAATGTTTTTGCCACACTTTCTAATATGGACAATTTTCCTGAGAAACATGTTTTTATTGAGGGATTAGGGATCCAGTTGTGTGTATTGTGGGACAGATTAAACAATTCAGATCTCCCACAAGGGTTGAGGGACCTGAACACCTTAGCGTTCTCTAGAGACACTGAGGAGAAGGAACAAGAGCATATTGAGAGGGTATTTCAGTATAGAAAGGAGTTTGAAAAGTTACAGAGTGAGGATGAAGATGAGGATAGTATGTATGTGCAGAAATGGTTCCTTCCTTGTCGCAAATCAATATCAGAGGAAATGTGAATTTGCATGAAGGACGCGATTAGATGGATCTCAGACTCTTCGATAACTCCAGTTGAAGTATATGACACGTATAGTCAGTATATGCCAGAAATGCAGAGGAAAGTGATACAGGTAATGGTAGAATACCTTCAGGATGAGTGTGTAAAAAGAAAGATTAGTTGTCCTGGAGAGTTATTAAGTATTTACAAGAGAGCTTTTACATTTGACACTTCTTCGGCTGCTTTAGCGCTCGATTTGGCTTTGTTGCTTAGTAAGCGTTCGGAGTCGTCTACTTCTCAGTTGCCTATGAGAGAGGTTCGTCGGACATTCGTCCCAAAAGTTGAGATTCCTGCCAACCCTGCAACGGGTGCAGCTGCTCAGGATATTCCTGCACATTATGTATCACAGTTCGTTCACGTCCCGTTCTCAAAACAGGAAGTTAACACCATTAGACAATCTATTCCCGACATTAGGAAAAATCTGACAGGGTTCTATAAAGAAATGGAGTCTGTTTTGCAATCCTCAGTATTCACTTTAAGTGATATTGATCTGTTATTTCCCGTACTCCTGCACGTAGATTTGTGGAAACAGGTTAGGACTATAGATGACGTACCAGGGCTAGGAGATACATGGGCTAACATAATTAGAATCGATGGAGAAAGACTAGCTGGCGAGAGACCGCCTCATGTGATACTAACTTTGCCTGACAGAATAGTTGCAAAATTGAAAACTATAATTCCTGAGAAGAGAATTATTTGGGACAAGCTTACCACCTGTGTCCAAGGGAAGTCTGAGGGTGCTACCGAGTTCTTTAATTGGTTCGAACAGGTATTCTCAGATTTCAGTGGACAAGATTTAGGCGCAGAGTCTGGTAAAAGATTATTTGTAGCCAAATTTGTGCGTGGATTGCTGCCTGACATCCAGTCGCAAATGATGTCCTCTGAGAGTTCTTGGCAAGCAAAGTCTCAATCAAAAGTACTGCACATGGGTCAGTACTATGAGAATTGTGTCAATAATGAAAAGGAAAGAGTTGAGAAGAGAAAAGGTGATTTAAAGACAAAGGTATTGTTCACAGGTTTAGAGGTCAGTATGTTCCACAAGGTAATGCGCCCTTGGGTCCTGTAAACATTAACCAGTGTGCCTATTGTAGGCAAGGGGGTCATTGGCGTGCACAATGCCCGATCCTCCAACAGAGGTCAAATAACACATTTGGGAATATGGGTAGATGACCCAGAGATCGCCTGGGTGTAGGGGGCCCTAGTAGAGGTCAGTTTTCATAAGATTCACAGCAACCTTTTTCACAGGACAATCAGGCACCTAGTGTGGATACTAGAAACATATTTGACCATGCTTCTGCTGCTTACCTTTCTGAAGAACTTCCTTTCGATGATATTCTATTTCGCTAGGATTGCCCGAAGCAGGGTTTGGAACCTACGCCTATTCCCTAAATTAGAAAGGTCCCTACATTGATATGATAGTGGGAAATAGGAAACATCTATTCTTGATAGATACAGGGGCACAGAAGTGTTCCATTGATCATTCTCGGGTTCCAAACATTCCACTGTCAGGGCAAACCAATGTTTCTGTAGGGTCTTCTGGCACACTAGTTGTTTGTCAGGTTTCTTCACCGGAACCTATTTCTTTGGGTCCGTTTACGGACCATTGTCCATTCCTTTTGACTTCCAATTGTGAAGAGAATTTACTGGCCTGGAAACTGTTGAAGGAATTAAATGCGGTCATTCATTGTTCTTCTGATGGAGTGCATTTGACGATTTAACCATGGCAACTTTCTGTCTCTCAATTCTTGACTAGACCTTTGCCACCGGAATTTTGGGAGGTTCCGGAGTATTTGTGGGCAATTGACGACAACGATGTCGGTGTTTTGCAAATTGTGCCTGTTAAAATTGGCTTGAAACATGGAGTAAAGTTGCCACGTATTTCACAGTATAAGATTTCGGTTGATGGGGAGCAAGCTTTGAAATGCATTGTCTCTGATTTTGTGCATCGAGGGGTGATCGAGGAAATTGCAGGTAGTTTGTGCAATAGTCCGATTTTGCCCATGTACCAAAAAGGCAATAATACAATTCCTTTCCGTTTCATAATTGATTTGTGTGCCATCAATAAGATTGTCGCTCCACAATTTCCAATTGTGCCTGATGTGACGAAAATATTAACTATGATCCCTGCTTCAGCTACTCATTTTAGTGTTTTGGATCTAAAGAATGCTTTCTTTAGTATTCCTATACACAAGGATAGTAGATATTTGTTTGCATTCACCTTAGGGGGACGCTCCTTCACATTTACCCGTGCAGCACAGGGTTACACAGTAAGCCCTATCATCTACAGTAGGGCCCTGAAAGAGCAACTTGATACCCTTGAGTTGCTCTCAACTTGTACACTGCTTCAATATGTTGATGACTTGCTTTTAGCTGCTGACTCAGAGAGCGCTTGTAAGGAGGGTACTGTGTTGTTGCTTTTTCACCTGGCTAAACATGGACATAAAGCTTTGCTTAAGAAATTTCAATATTGTTGCCAGGAGGTTGCCTATTTAGGATATCTCCTGTCAAAGGAGGGGAGAAGATTGACGCCTGAACGGAAAAAACTCATTTCTAGCATGTCTGTCCCAAATACGCAGAAAGAAGTTAGAGCCTTGATAGGAATGGCTTCTTACCGTAGGCAGTGGACCCCCAACTTTTTGTTAACGATTAAGCAGATATTGACTTTGACGAAGAAGGGCATTTCTTCGCCATTGCCATGTAACATGGAGCACCGGCGTGCATTTGGTTTGCTCAAGACTGCATTGTGCTCGGCACCGGTTTGGGCACACAAAATTATGAAAAGGCCTTTGTGTTGTTTGTGCATGAATGTGATGGATGTGCTTTGGCTGTGTTAACGCAGGAACATGGAGGGAAGAATAGGCCGTGTGGTTACTTTTCTTCCACCCTTGATCCTGTAGCATGCGCTTTGCCAAGATGCTTGCGGGCTGTCGCTGCTGCTGCTTCGTCTGTAAAACAGAGTGAGGGAATGGTCCTAGGCCATGCTTTAACCCTGATAGTACCTCACTCTGTAGATGTTCTATTGAACAGAACTCAAACGCAACACCTCACTTAGGCACGGTTGACAAGATATGAATTGATCTTGTTTGCACCACGCATTACAAATTAAGAGGTTTTGTGTTCTTAATCCGGCTGAACTCTTACCTTTCCCGCAAGGTACTGCTTGCAGTGACGAAGAGTCACACCATTGTCTTTGCACTACCGAACAAGAGACAAAGGGCAGAATTGATCTAAAATATACTCCTTTGAACAATCCACAAGGGGAGCTGTGCTGCGTTTGGCTCCTGCTTCAAACTTCCGGATGGTACATCCACAGCTGCATCTGCAATCACTATATTAAGCATGGTTGTGGAAACCAAGAGAATTACGCATAACTCTGCGCAGGCCGCAGAGATTATAGCATTGACCCCAGCTTGCTAACTTTTCGAAGGGCTTACCGCGGATATATACACTGACAGTCAGTATGCCATTGGGGTGGTTCACAACTTTGGAAGACTTTGGTCGGAAAGAGAGTTCCTGACTTCACACGGTACAAAGATCCAACATGGCTCCCTGATAGTACGACTACTCTCAGCGCTTGCACTCCCTACTCAGCTGGCTATTGTAAAATGCGCAGAGCATCAAAAGATTGTAGATGATGCAGGGAAAGGGAACGCTTTCGCTAATTAGATTGCTAAACATACTGCCACTGATCTCTCTTCAGACATGTACACTTCAAGGGAAGCCACAAATGTCTGTACTATGGATGGGGGTACCAATTCCGTGAGGGATATCCAAGCCGATGCCACATAAGAGGAGTCTAACAAATGGGCTGAGGGCTTGGGGAAACTTGATGATGATGATGTTGGGTGGACAGAGTCGAAGGGAGGTGGCTACTTCCTGACGCGTACATTATGATGATGGTTGTTATGGCTCATGGTCCCACACATATATGTGCCCCCAAGTTTACAAAAATGTTGGAAAATGTATGGGTGAATGACAAACTCTCTAAGGTAGCTGAACGTTTTGTCCAAAATTGCATGATCTGCCTACAGCATAATGTGAAAAAGGGCATATCAACTCCTAGGGGAAGTTTTGGTCCACCTTCTGTCCTCTTCGAGGTTATACACTTTGATTTTATTGAAATGGAACGATGTAATAACTTGAAGTACGTGTTAGTTGTCATCTGTGACTTTAGCAAATGGGTTGAGGCTTTTCATGTCAAAGACGCTACAGCTATGACTACTGCAAAGACTATGTTAAAAGACTATTTCCCGAGGTTCGGGCTACCAAGAGTTATCTGGTCGGAAAATGGTCCACATTTTATCGCTGCTGTAATTCTGCAGATATGTGCAGTATTACAGATCGATAAACGTTTCCATTCGGCCAGACATGCTCAGAGTGCTGGACTAGTAGAAAGACACAACAGCATGTTCAAAAACTAGCTTGTTAAGACATGTGCCGGCACCAAACTAAAATGGCCGGACGCCTTACTGATTGTGTTGTTGTCAATGCGTACAACCCCTCAAACTAAGACTGGGCTCTCTCCCTTTGAGGTGGTGATGGGGAGGCCTACTAATATCTGGAATCTTTCAAAATGTGGTTCTCTGCAAAATGTAGAAAATGTACTTCTTTCAGATTACTGTAGCCAGTTGACTAAAAATGTGTATTTGATTTATCACCAGGTGCGAGAGGCTTTACCTGTACGATATGAGTGCCCTGGTCACAGCATACGGCCAGGTGACTGGGTCCTGACAAAGGTATTCGAGCGTTCCTCTTGCCTTGCACCTCGGTGGCGGGGCCCCTTCCAAGTCCTGCTGGTCACGCAGACAGCGGTACGGGTGTCAGGCAGGAAAAATTGGATCCATGCGACGCACATCAAGAAGATTCCACACCCAGTGCCATACGATACAGAAGAAACAGAACCCCTCATCAGTACTGCAACCAATGATCCCAAAGCAGTAAGTCGAGAGTGCGTCGGAGACCCTCCCTGAGCCCGTGGGGCCTGGGGAAACAGCCATTTTGCCTCCACACTCTCCAACAGTTTTGTTTCCGGAAGCTGTTGTTCCGGATCTTGCATCCTCTCTTGTTCTTGATACGTTGCTTCCAACAGGAAGTGACAACACGTTGTTCTCAGATCACTCAGTACAAGGAAGCACGAGGCACGATCTGTGACCAAGGAAATAGACCTACTGCACGGTTCCGCTGTGCGATTGCGGAAAATCATCAAGGGCTTGCCTTTTTGGCCCGATCTATTGTATATACAGGGATTCTGTTGGCTAGGGTTTGTGGAAGGACTAAGAAGATGCTCTGCCTGGAGGTCGCCAGCTAAAAACATTGGCGTGTTTGTTGGAAGATTACAATGCCTGCAACCACTACCGCTCATTCAGGACTGATAAGTGAACGTGTGACCAGCTGCGAAAAAAGACAGACTGTAACATGGGCCCCGAAAACGTACTGCTGTTTTTTGATAATGTTAATTGGTTTTATAATAATCATTGTTTTAGGCTTCTGGTATCTAGAAGAAGTACATCCGCTCGAGAATTTGTTACCGACTGAAAATGTACCTACTGTTTCTACTCCTTTCATGCATCTGCACACTCTATCTTCTAGGGATTCTCAGCATAGACAGAGATATCACAACAACACTCTATTACTCATCATGAATGCTACACATGCCATCTTTTAATAGGTCCAACTGTTGGGTTTGCTCTCATTTACCGCAACACGGGGATAAGGGACTAGGTTGGTACATTCATCCTTTACCTTTGACAATTGCATGTTATACTTCTCTTAGAGCACTATTCTTCGGTCGCTGGAACGACAGCATCTCAGGGAACTTTGATGGGACTAATTTGAATCAGTTTGAGAAATGTGTTAGGACTCCCTTGGGATGCTTGACTTTTTGCAAATAGGAGTAAGCGCAACGTTGCTTCTATTAGGCCTTCTGATAGACTGTCACGTCCTTTCCAATCTTTGATTTCCTTTAAAATGGCTCCTATAGGTAATAAGGATGCCACACCTCCTTCTCACATTGTTATCCATTGCCCCAATTCAGTTTCTTTCTGCATACAGAGGAATGGTACACAGTCAATGGGTGATTTTAAAGGTTGCCCCAACATTGCGAATTTGACTAGTGAGGACAGACCTTTGTATGTAGGCGAACCTGTTTACTTTGTTTGTGGTAATGTAGCATTTCCATGGTTACCCACGTATTGGCAGGGAACTTGTTATTTAGGGATCCTGTTACCTGGGGTATTCATAGCCACTACTGTAGAGGTGTCAAAGGCTCATCCACGGCGGGACGAGAATGGTGACACTCCAGCACAAGTTCTGGGGGACGTAGCAAAATCCTTTGTGCCATTTCGGGGACAAATAATTAAATCTGAGGATATCAGGAGACTAGAGAGAGTACTGGAGAGAACCATCAACCGGCCACTGACATACTCTATAATATGACTTTAGAACAAAAAGCAATAAGGTTAGTAGCACTTCAGAACCGGATGGCATTAGATGTCATCCTGGCTGAACGTGGCGGGGTATGTAAATTAGTGGGGCCCGCTTCCTGCGTTTTCATGCCAGATTCCTCCCCAACTATCTTCCAGGCAATACAGAATCTGCATGTCCTAAGTTCAGAAGTGCATGTTCCAGAGGGAAACTGGGATCTTAGTGCTTGGTTCTGGGACTTCTTGTGATCTTGGGGTTGGAAGGTACTTTCTGTCTTGCTGATCATTTTGGAAATTCTGTTGTTCCTTTGTTGCTGTATACAGTGTCTTCCTGATATATGTTTGATGCTAGGGGGATGTTGCGCACAGGCGATGGGTACATTAGGACGCAAGGTATACGCCCAAGACAAGAACTCCAATGAATATGTTCTGAAAGAAATTCTGGTAACCAATCTAATGGCAATTGATATCTCCGATGGTGATTCAGGGTGTGTGGACATTGAGACGTGGAATTAGTAGCTTAGCGCTTGGCATAGGCCAAAAGGAGGGTTTGTCGAACGGGAAATCATATTATACCCTCTAGATCGTGTGTATATATTTATATATTGGCATAGGCCAAGTCGCTCTGCGAGGAAATCCACGTTGCAAGGTCCTGACCTTAGATCTTTGTAAGCCGCTATTTTAGGTTCATCCGCCATTTTAGATTCTCTCTCTAAAGTCACCCTGTGTTCTAAGATGGTGGACAGTGTCGTTTTGAATGTAACATGACTGTCTTGACCCCTGTGTACAAGTTAATGTCTAAACTGCAGTTAGGAAAGATTTCGTAATTGTGGGTAATTTTCCTTCCATGTGGCAACCCCTAAACTTTTTGCTGTTGTTTTTCACCATGATCTAGACTTTGCCAGAGAAGTGCAGCCTTCTGCCGCACTCCTCTGGGCTTTCGCTCCATTCTTACGGGGAAACTGACATGCCCTTAAGACAGTCAGTACCGGGAAACGCTGTTTTCCGTAGTTTCTTTATCATGTTGCGGCTTTCGTGCAACATGACATAAGAGGGCACTGTAAGCTAAGTTACTGCTCTCTTGGGTCTCTAGCCTTCTACAGGCCCTAGATACTCTTTTTGGATTGTAACTGATCGGTGCAAGTGAATCACGGACGGGAATGGTGGCAGCGATCGTTTCTTGTGTTTTGAGCTCCTTTTGGCATTTTAAGCGCGTTTCTCGCGCTTAGCCCAAAATGGTGGCCTGGCTCCCAAAATGGCCAGACCACGAGGCTCCTTTGTCCTGTCCGCTGACCGTCTTGCTCCTTTCACCTTCCCCAGGTCGAGCCAACCTGGGGCCTTCCTTATTTGGGCATGTACTTTCCCGCGAAACACGGATGCTTTCGTGGGCTTCTACAGGCCTTGTGTGTGCCTCCAGGATGTGGGCTGGGATGTCTGGTCCCAATACACATCCTGGGTGCCAGAGAGTCTAGAGTGGTGTGAATGCCTGGGACCACCGTGGTCCGTGATAGGTCCACGTATGGTGTGAGTGTTGATGAGCGGATCTCCCATTGGGTCCCCTCCGTTTTGGCGCGAAGGGAACCGTGGATAAGAGGGGGCTGGAAACGCCACTACCATGTCGATCTCCTGAGTTCTCACGAACGAAGGAATACAGGAGCCAAGTATCCTGCAACCACGAGGCTGAACCGAGGAATCGCTGGTGACCCGCTGAAGGACTGCTCCTCTGCACTGCTGTCGCCTTGTGAAACCCTTTTTACCTCTGATCGAACCAGAAGGCCTGTACTGGTACTTCGAACCTTGGAATTGTGGGGACAGCTATTCTCGGCATCTTCACCATCTCCTGCACGTAAGCCTTCGGAAGTGTCTCTGGGCCATCCAGCAGACTGACCAGCCTACACAGGAGTCTTGCTCTGTAACCGCCGCCAGGTTGTGTTGTATTTCGAGTCCTTGTCACTCTCACACGATTCGTACACTTGGCATTCCCAGGTCTGAAGTGAGTAGTGTACATTTGGCTGAGATACACACGGCCGCTCCGTTGTCCTGCTGTGGTAACAAACTGTGCGGGTTCACTTCGTTTGGGACATCTTTAACTCAACTCTGCTGCTGCAGAATCTACACGACGACGAGACGTCCCCTGCTCTTCTGAACCTGCCAGCACTGAAACTGACGCGGAGAAGCCTGGGTCTGCTTGCATCGGGGACCGGTGAGTAGCATAGCTAGGAACTGGTCACCCTCCTGCAGGAGCCCATAGCTTTTCCCCGCTGTGTCAAAACAGCACGCCTTTCCGTGCTCGCGCTCTGCTTCTGCCCACAGTGGAGGCTGCGCTTGAGTCGCGGAACTCTGTTCTTCTTCATTTGTGCACTGAACTGAACTGCCTGATTCCCTCGAAGAGACTCCCCTTTTTGCCCGTTGGCACCAGCGTGTGCAGGTACTTTTGAGCACAAGGCTCCACTCTTCGTAGGGCTTGGACTTCCTTTTAGTTAGGTGCCTCTGAAGGCGGACTGGGTCTAATCATTATTTCGCACTGCCTGTTTTCCTCCCCTTCTAGGTGGACTACACATTTCGTGCATCTAGCGCTTTAGACTCGTTTGTATTTGTATATATATTGTATTGGTTTGGTATGTGTTGGTTTACTAGAGTTGTATTGTGATTTCTCGCTACGGTCATTGTTTTAAAGGCCTTGGAATAAATGTGTATATATTTTTAATATAACACCTGTTTGGAGTAGTTTGTAAGTGTCCTTGCTTTGTGTGCTCATTGCGGGCTTTCAGTCACCCTCACCCCTCTTGAGACCTAGTCTTGACCGCCGTGATCGCTACCCTGATTGGTCTGGCTTGTCCAGAGGTTGCCCTGTTCCAAGTAATTAGGTTGGCCTTCTGAACTTCTGCGCCGCCAGGACAGAGTTCAGAAATCCGTCTTAACAAAGTGGTGTACAGCGGTGGGATACGACTGAAGGTATCCAGTGTTGCGCACGAACTAAGGCATTTCAAGTTATTCCTACCAGGACACATAGTGAATTGTTATAGTATAACTTTAAAAAGGCCATAGTCCTATCTAACAGTATGGAAACAAATACCTTGTTAACTTTAAATGCTTCCAAATCAGAAACATTGAAAAAGATGTGTGCGGAGAGAGGTGTTTCCCCTCAAGGCACGAAATTGGATATGATCCAAAGAATCGTGGCGTGGCAAGAAGCGCAGCTTGACGCTCTAACTTCTGAGGACAGTGCGGAAGGAGGTGGAGCTGCTCTCACTGGTAGAATCCACGGTTCTGCCGCTGCACTGATCCACCGCGATCAGGAGGAAAGGGAGGATGAGATGTCTAATGTTTCCTCTGCCAGCGCGGATGGGGAGGCTATGCTTGAATTCAAGAAGCAAGGGCTGCGGTTTAGGCAGAAGGAGCTTGAGTTCAGCATAGCCAAACTAAAAATCGAACAGGCAGAAAAACAGAAAGACAGGGATCACCAGTTGGAACTGGCCAAGCTTCAGGTTGCAAAAGGGTCCAAGGGTCCTGGACATGGGTCTGGGGCCTCCTCTCATCCACTGTTTACGAAAGATCTGCTCAGTGTGTATGAGGAAAGGAATGACATTATGGACTGGCTGAATACGTTTGAGTATGCATGTGAAGTTCAAGAAGTTGACAATCCTGATAAGATTACCTGGTTACTCAGCAGACTGCCCCATTCTGGCTGTAGTGCCATTATGGAAATGTCGAAGGCTGAGCGAGCTGATTTTGCAATGTTAAAGCAAACTCTCATTTTAAAGTTTGGAAAGACTCCTGCCCAATATTTAAAACAATTCCGAGAGTACAAGAAAAAAGAAGGTGGTACTTGGGTATCTTGTAACTGAATCCTTAAAAAACTTAACTGGCTAGGTCGAAGGTTATAAGGTTTCTACCTTTGAAGGCATGATAAATCTTGTCATGCTGGAAGACATTTTTGCATCTTCTTCCCCGGAGCTTAAGCAGCATTTGGCCGATTCGAAGGAGATAGATCCTAAGAAGCTGGCCATTGCAGCAGACTTATGGGTGTCATATTGAGTGTCCCATAAGGACAAAACTCATCCTGGTAAGCAGGAGGAAGGGAAAAAGTCCAAAGATAAGGAGGGTGGAGAATCTGATAAATCTTCTTCTCAAAAGGGCCACAAAAAGAAAAATAAGGGTAAGACACAAGAGAACTCGCAGGGTAGTGGAGGTCGGCCTCCGAAACAGAACTCTGGTTACAATAAGCCTCCCTATGTAAACAGACCCAATGGATCTTGTTTTGCTTGTGGAGCAACTGATCACGTGAAGGGGGATCCCCGGTGTAAGGTTAAACCTTTAGGGGTCCATTCCGCTAATCTGGCCTTCTCCTCCTACGAGGAAGAAGAGATTACAGGAGCATCCTTCTCCTCAGACTCATTTCCCAGCGGGATAGAAGCTGAGGTAGTTTTAGTTTCCCTGGGTTCCTGGGAGCCTAAAGTCGCAGCGGCTTATGCTAGGATTCCAGATAATACCAAGCACTACTTTAAAGACAGTGTGCTGATCAATGGAGTAGATACTCCAGCTCTTAGGGATAGTGGGTGCAGTTGAACTGTAGTGGATTCTACCTTGGTAGACTCAGAGGAAGTTGCCAGAGCTACTCTGATGTCCACTAAGTTGGCTGACGGCCCACTCTGTATGTTCCCAGTAATACCTGTAAATATTACTTTAAATGGTACAGCAGTCAGGATTCCAGTGAGCATTCAGAGAAACGTCCCAGGAAAGGTCTTGTTAGGTAATGATCTCAGAGCTTTAGGGCTTGTAGGAGACAATGCCGAAAGACCCTACACAAGGTTTTAAGCACGGGAAGCATTGGCCAAGACCAATACGCCGCCCCAGTCGAAGGGGAAACCCAAGGTGAAAGGAGTAAACAAGTGAAGTCGAGGGAAAGAGAATATTCCCTTGAGCTCGCCTACCACTGCGGTGGAGGAAGTTGGTCAATCGCCTGGGCCTGACAAGGAGGTGGCGATGCCTGAAGTATTTGACCACAACGACCATCCTGAACTAAAAGGCTTGTTAGTAGAAGGTGATCCTGATAGGGAAGAATTCAGTAAAGGCCAACGTGAGTGCCCATCTCTGGAAGGCCTAAGGAGACAGGCCTGCTCCCAGCTTGAGGGTGAACCTCCTGGGACGCATCGGATTTATTGGGAAGGTGGACTCCTGTATAGTGAGCCCACAGAGTCTACAGAAGGAGACCATAGGAGGTTGGTGGTTCCCCTTGCTGTAAGACCCTTCCTCCTGCAGTTGGTGCATGAAGTGCCCCTTGCTGGTCACCTTGGTATTAAGAGGACCAAGCAAAGGTTATCCATGCACTTCTATTGGCCCAAGATGGGGGTGCAAGTAGAAAGTCACTGCAGGAGTTGTGCCTCCTGCCAGTTATCTGGTAAGGTTGGCTCGACAATCCAAGCTCCATTGGTACCACTCCCAGTTGTGGGAATACCAATCGAAAGGGTAGGGATCGACATCGTTGGTCCCCTTGACCTGCAAACATCCTCAGGCAATAGGTTTATCCTGGTGCTGGTCGACCATGCAACCAGATATCCTGAGGCCATCCCATTGAAAACTGTAACTGCCAAGTCAGTTGCAAAAGCGTTACTTGGCATATTTACTAGGGTTGGCTTCCCTAAAGAAGTTGTGTCGGATCGTGGCAGCAACTTTATGTCGAAGTATATCAAGGCTATGTGGAAAGAATGTGGGGTCACCTACAAGTTCTCTTCTGCATACCACCCCCAGACCAATGGTCTGGTGGAACGTTTCAACAGAACGTTAAAGAGCATGATTGGGGCTCTGGAAGAACCTCAGAGAAGAAAATGGGATCTTATTTTACCATGCTTACTGAGAGGTACCACAGGAGGGTGTTGGCTTCAGCCCCTTCGAACTTCTGTTTGGTCATCATGTACCGGGATCCTTAGCCATAGTCAAAGAGGGATGGGAGATGCCCACTACCCCTGTTACTACCAACGTAGTTGATTATGTGCTGGGGCTCAGAAAACGGATGGTACTTCTGATGGGCTTGGCTAGTGATAAATTGAAGGCAGGACAAGCGCTGGTGAAACATTGGTACGACCAGAAAGCTTCCCTCATCAACTTTACACCTGGTCAGCAAGTCCTGATCATGAATCCTATAAGGCCTCAAGCTTTACAGGACAAATGGTCAGGCCCTTACACAGTGGTGGAGCCCATGGGTGAGGTTAACTATTTAGTGGACCTTGGAAGGCCTGGACAGGCTCCAAAAGTGTTTCATGTAAATAGGCTGAAGGCTTTCGTCCCAAGAGTCGAAATCGCAGCACTGCTACTGGCTTCAGATGTTGAGGAAGAGGAGTATGAACCTCTCCCCGACCTGGTCCAAAGCGGTCCTTCAGATAGCTCCTGTGAGGGTGTCCGAGTGGCCCCTCACCTGACTTCTGATCAGCAGGCTGAGGTGAAAAGTTTGCTTAGGCAGTTTTCCCCTCTGTTTTCACAGTCGCCTGGTTTGACACCTTGGTGCAAACATAACAAAGACACAGGAGACAGTGTACCTACCAAAAGTAGGGGATACAGGATGTCAGACAAAGTACGGTCTTATATTAAGACCGAGGTCAACAAGATGTTAGACCTTGGGGTGATTGAACCCTCTAGTAGTCCTTGGTCCAGCCCTGTGGTTTTGGTTCCAAAGACAGGCACTTCTAAATTGAGGTTCTGCGTGGATTACAGGGCTCTGAATGCTGTCACCAAGACAGATGCACACCCCTTGCCCTGAACAGATGAGCTGGTGGATACTTTGGGTGCCTCCAAGTACCTCAGCACGTTTGACCTCACTGCTGGCTATTGGCAAATAGCTTTAGCAGAACATGCCAAGGAGAAGACAGCGTTTTCTACTCCAGACGGCCTTTACCAATTCCGGGTAATGCCGTTCGGGTTGAAAAATGCACCTGCCACTTTCCAGAGGCTTGTGAATCATGTTTTGAATAGGTTGGACGAATTCTGTCTTGCATATCTGGATGATATAGCAGTATTCAGTGCCACCTGGGAAGACCATGTGAAACACCTCGGGATTGTGCTCCAGGCTCTTCAGAAAGCACACTTGACCATAAAGGCTAGTAAATACCAGATTGGACAAGGCTCAGTGGTTTACCTTGGACATGAAGTAGGTGGAGGGAGGATACAGCCTCTTCCCAGTAAAGAACAAGCAGTACAAGACTGTCCTACCCCCACTACACAGACCCAAGTGAGAGCCTTCTTAGGACTCATGGGGTATTACCGTAACTTTGTGGCAGACTATGGCACCATAGCTGCCCCTCTGACTGCCCTCACCACTCTGAAGAAACCCAAGAAGGTAACTTGGACCGACGAGTGTGAGAAAGCATTCAACGGCTTAAAAGACTCCTTGTGCCAGGCCCCTGTCCTCAGGGCCCCTGATTATCAAAGACCTTTTATTGTGCAGACGGACGCCTCTGACACCGGGATAGGAGCTGTACTATCGCAGGTAGATGAGAAGGGTAAGGAACACCCTATTGGTTTTATTAGTCGCCAGTTTAAGGACAGAGAGCTCAGATGGTCCACAGTGGAGAAAGAATGTTTCTCTGTTGTGTGTGCCCTACGGAAGCTGAGGCCCTACCTCTATGGGACCCACTTCACTGTGCAAACTGACCATAAGCCCTTAAAGTGGCTAATGAACATGAAGGGGGAGAATCCAAAGTTGCTTAGGTGGTCCATAAGTCTACAAGGCTTCGACTTCACTATTGAGCATAGGCCAGTTGTCCAACATAGCAATGCTGATGGGTTGTCCAGAATGTTTAACCGACCTGAACAAGAGACTCATCCAGGGGTGGATTAGTTCCCCCATTCCATAGTCTGGGAAGGGCGAGTGTTAGGAAAGATTTCGTAATTGTGGGTCATTTTCCTTCCATGTGGCAACCCCTAAACTTTTTGCTGTTGTTTTTCACCATGATCTAGTCTTTGCCAGAGAAGTGCAGCCTTCTGCCGCACTCCTGTGGGCTTTCGCTCCATTCTTACGGGGAAACTGACATGCCCTTAAGACAGTCAGTACCGGGAAACGCTGTTTTCTGTAGTTTCTTTATCATGTTGCGGCTTTCGTGCAACATGACACAAGAGGGCACTGTAAGCTAAGTTACTGCTCTCTTGGGTCTCTAGCCTTCTACAGGCCCTAGATACTCTTTTTGGATTGTAACTGATCGGTGCAAGTGAATCACGGACGGGAATGGTGGCAGCGATCGTTTCTTGTGTTTTGAGCTCCTTTTGGCGCTTTAAGCGCTTTTCTCGCGCTTAGCCCAAAATGGTGGCCTGGCTCCCAAAATGGCCAGACCACGAGGCTCCTTTGTCCTGTCCGCTGACCGTCTTGCTCCCTTCACCTTCCCCAGGCCGACCCAGGGCCTTCCTTATTTGGACATGTACTTTCCCGCGAAACACGGATGCTTTCGCGGGCTTCTACAGGCCTTGTGTGTGCCTCCAGAATGTGGGCTGGGATGTCTGGTCCCAATACACATCCTGGGTGCCAGAGAGTCTAGGGTGGTGTGAATGCCTGGGACCACCGTGGTCCGTGATAGGTCCACGTATGGTGTGAGTGTTGATGAGCGGATCTCCCGTTGCTGCAGAATCTACACGACGATGAGACATCCCCTGCTCTTCTGAACCTGCCAGCACTGAAACTGACGTGGAGAAGCCTGGGTCTGCTTGCATCGGGGACCGGTGAGTAGCATAGCTAGGAACTGGTCGCCCTCCTGCAGGAGCCCATAGCTTTTCCCCGCTGTGTCAAAACAGCACGTCTTTCCGTACTCGCGCTCTGCTTCTGCCCACAGTGGAGGCTGCGCTTGAGTCGCGGAAATCTGTTCTTCTTCATTTGTGCACCGAACTGAACTGCCTGATTCCCTCGAAGAGACTCCCCTTTTTGCCCGTTGGCACCAGCGTGTGCAGGTACTTTTGAGCACAAGGCTCCACTCTTCGTAGGGCTTGGACTTCCTTTTAGTTAGGTGCCTCTGAAGGTGGACTGGGTCTAATCATTATTTCGCACTGCCTGTTTTCCTCCCCTTCTAGGTGGACTACGCATTTCGTACATCTAGCGCTTTAGACTTGTTTGTATTTGTATATATATTGTATTGGTTTGGTATGTGTTTGTTTACTAGAGTTGTATTGTGATTTCTCGCTATGGTCATTGTTTTAAAGGCCTTGGAATAAATGTGTATATATTTTTAATATAACACCTGTTTGGAGTAGTTTGTAAGTGTCCTTGCTTTGTGTGCTCATTGCGGGCTTTCAGTCACCCTCACCCCTCTTAAGACCTAGTCTTGACCGCCGCGATCGCTACCCTGATTGGTCTGGCTTGTCCAGAGGTTACCCTGTTCCAAGTAATTAGGTTGGCCTTCTGAACTTCTGCGCCGCTAGGACAGAGTTCAGAAATCCGTTTTAACAACTGCCTTCAGGCCAAATGTTAGGGTCATGTACTAAGACCTTGTCCTTCGTTGACCTGTGTATGAAGGATTACCTATACCAATGAGACCTATCCATGAACATACATCGTGCACAAAACAGTTCGAGCATCTAATGTGAACACTTGTTTGACTATATTGTTTAAAATATATGTGAAAGATCAATGTGGAATCCAAAGACACACTCTTGCAATTGCAACTTGTTGATGAATGTATTAAGGATAATCCATAAATATATAGATGCATAAATTAGGAACAAACTTGGCATGAACCTCTTGCCCATGGAAATGGTTAACCTGCAAATGGGCTGAAAATCAGATAACATACTGAATAAAAAGGCACGACTATTCTGATGTACAGCCCACCCCTTTCCCACACCGAACGTGCTGGTATTCGCTGTGGTGAACTGAGGGCCTGATAGCTATCCAATGCTCTGGTTCTTTGAAAACTGTTCAGTTACTTTGAATAAAGATCTGTGCATCTTTATAACCTGCGTTTGGTGTATTTCCTTTTGAAGGTACTCAGCCTTGATATCTTCTGTTTGCTTTCACAGTACTGTGGGCAGTTCACCATGTTCCCTTTTTATTCAAATTATTCCATTCAGGGGGCAGCCATACCTTGGTTACAATCTCCTTTAAGGTAGGAGCGTGGAGACACAAGGGACAGGGACAAGTCACCGTGGTTGGGTATCAATCTACTAATACCATCTTCCATTTGTTACACTCCATCCCACCTAGTTTTGACCCAGAGGATGCTGAGAAAGCACCCACTACGAGGCAAAACTAGTAAGTGTTTTGCTATCCAAAATTATGACTGATGAGAAAGGAGGAAGAAGCTGATATGAACTTCCATACCGACTTTTTATCACTGTTTACTGGAATAATTTCCTACAAACAAACATTGTATTGTACGTGCAGCATATTCACGCAATCACAGCTCATTGCGTAAAATGAGCCACAGGCAGTTCTGCGTCAGCGCCCTGTCTCACTGTGTCCTGTCCTCCCATTTCCCATGCCGGGGCGGATGACCTTGCCTCTTGCCAGACTGTCTCCATTATTAGAACCGCATTCCTGAGTCATTTCATGCTGATTTGCTCCCACTGGGGCACTCTCGCCGTCGTGCTATGTACTGAATGCTTGGAACCGCAAGACGAAGGAAACTGACTTCTTCCAGGGCTGACTCTGTTTATTGCAACTTGACAAATTAGACGTGTATTTCCCGTGACATTTTGCTTTGCCCAACACAGTGGAGCGCATTAATTCAAGCAAGTTATCCTTCAGCGGAGAAACTGAATAAATATCACTGATATCATCTGTACGGCTGAACCTTGGAATGTTGGCTTATATGTGGCACGCTTTGTTGTTGATTGATATAGCGATTGAAGTATTTAACGGGTGAATGAAAGCATTAGCTAAATAATGCACGGATGAATAAGGACACGCATAAAGGCAAGCTCCTTCAAGCGGACCTAAATGACTCATTAATTTAATATTTGCAGATTTTCAGGATTTTGGTTGATGTTATTTCTAAACAGACAATTGTCACAGACACTTTGCACCATTGGCAGTGCAAGTAGCACCAGGACAAACAAATGGCTTAGTGCAAGAAATGTATATGTTCAATATATGCTTTCAGGGGGGCAAATGGCTACTACTAAGGCAACCATGTCCATAGTGAAAAAAAAATGCATTGAACGATTACCGGCCTGATTTACAAACATGTTTTCAATGGGACTTTCCCATGTTAACATATTTTTAAATCAGGCCCTTTGTGTTTGCAACAGTGCGACCTGTGCCCTCGTGCTCATTGTGCTGGGGCATGTGCAAAGCCCATACGACCTTCATTGACCATACGATCTAAGATCCGAAAAGCACTGGTCCATGGCTGCAGTTGATATTGGGTTAAAGACTGGACGCACAGCTGTGTAACATCACAAGACCAGTGGTGGAAATGGAAAAAATGCGGTCGGGGATCCCACAACACAAGTCCGGGGTGGGGGAGGAGTTTGGGGGGACGATGCCAGAGGGGGCGTGGTCTAGAGGGGGCGGGGCTCGTAGTGTACAAATCAGGAATAAATCTGGTAGGAAAAAGTTTAAAAAGGACATCCTGGTCTCCAACTCAGGCCTCTCTATTGCTGACACCTACACTAGTACCTCTCCAAGGAAACTCTCACTGACATCCTCTTTTTCGTGCCTTCACCTGACCTATGGTCTCTGTGTTCTCTCCTTTCTCCTCTTCTCCCATTAATGGGGGCACCCGTTGGGATGTCCTCTTGGCCTCCTTCCACTCCTCTAAGGCCATCATTAATGTCTACGGTGATGGGACCGTCTTGGTCCAAGGCCCCCAGGCCAACCTTCACCTCTTTGATAGACGCTTCCCGTGCCTCATCAACTTCCTTTCCTCTCCTGCTGTCCCCCCTCCTCTGTCCCCGGCTACCTTACCTCCACCCTCCCTCCCTACCCCTCTCGTGCTCCTTCTTCACCTCCGCAGGGCGTACCTCTGATCTGTGCCCCTCCCCGGAAGTCCTTCAAACATGGCAACCTTCTCCACATTGCCACTCTTAACTCTCGCTCTGCCGTCAAATATTCCTCTGATATATGCCGCCTTCTTGAGGAACTGGCCCTCGACATACTCGGTCTCACTGAGACATGGTTCACGGCCAGCTCTGTCACCAGCTTTGACACACTCCTACCTGACGGTTACAAGATCCTCTCCATGCCCAGGCCCAACCGTGCTGGGGGGTGTGGCCCTTATCTTCCCTGAGTGGATTCCTGCCACTGTTACTCCCACGCAGACCTACTCCTCTTTTGAATGTCTTGTCTGCCGACTCTCTCCCTCTCTCTCCTAGCCATTCCCTTACCGTGGCTACTATCTATCGGCCACCTGGTCAGATGTCCTCCTATCTCTCCGAGTGGGCGGTCCTCTCCTCCTCACTCCTGTCCTCAACCACTCAACTCCTTTTTCATGGAGACTTCAACATCCACCTGGATGTCTCCTGTCCCCCTTCTGGACTCTTTCGCGACCTCTGCGACTCTCTCTCACTCTCTATTCTCCCGTCTGGGCCGACTCATTCTGCAGGGCACACTCTTGATGCTCTGATCTCTTCTGACCGTCCCCTCTCTGTCCCTCTCTCCACTCCTCTCTCCTGGAGTGATCACTTTCTCCTCTCCTCCCACCTCACCCTCCCTACCCCACAGGCAAAGCCACCCTCACCACTGCCACCTTCCTTCTCGGTCATCCGACCCATGAAGCGCGTGTCAGTTGAGGCTTTCGCTGCCACCTTCTCGCCCCCCCCCCAACCTCTTTGGCTGACTCCCACCCTGACACCCTGACACAGCCCTCTCCACTCTCCACCCTGTTATATCTGATACTCTTGATATCCTTGCCCCTGTCATGAGAATCCGCCTGAATCCCAAAGCCAAATGTAACTACTGGTATGACTCGGATCTCGTCACCCTTAAATGCAAGTGCAGGGTGGCAGAATGGCGTGCTTCATGTTCATCCTCTGACAAACTGGCCTGTCACCTGCTCCAAAGGCAATACCGGCTCTCCGTTCTCACCAAGAAGAGAGCCCTTATCCAAGGCTGCATCTCTGCAGCATCTAACAATTCGGCTGAACTCTTTAAAATCTGCAAGGAGCTGGCCAACCCTGCTGCAGTCTCTACCTCTCCTGTCCCCTCCCAGGCCACCTGCACAGCACTGGCCTCTCACTTCATTTAAAAATCTCAGGACATCCTGTCCTCACTCTCCTCCTATCACCACCCCCTCTATTCCGTGCTCTTCCTCTGGCCCTTCTGCAGCCACCCCTCCTCTCTCCTTCTCTGCCTTTCCCCTTTTTTCTGCTGATGCGGTTTCGAGAAAAGTCCGATCTATGAAAGTCTCGTCAAAACAGGTCCATCCCTGTTCCTCCAAAACTATCAAGGACCACATTGACTCCTTGGCTCCTGCCCTTGCTGACTTCTGCAATCACTCCTTCACCTCTGGAGTCTTCCTATCCCCTCTGAAGCACTCCCTTGTGCACCCCCTTCTTAAGAAACCCTCTTCCGACCCCTCCTGCCCAGCTAACTATCGCCCAATCTCTATCACTCCCTTCCTGGGCAAGCTCCTGGAGAAACTGGCCATCTCCCATCTTAATCTCCATGATGAATCTGTTGGTAGTCTTCATGACCATCGGTCTGGCTTCAGAGCTGCCAGAAGCACGGAAACTGCACTCCTGAACATCCGTGAGGACCTGCTCACGGACCTTGACTCTAGCACTCCATGTGTTCTCATTTTGCTTGATCTCTCTTCTGCCTTTGATACTGTCAACCATACCATCCAGCTCAACCGTCTCCGTGATAACCTGGGTATCACTGGTCAGGCTCTGGCATGGCTGACTTCTTTCCTCTCCAATCGACCCTCCGAGGTCCAACTGGGGTCTTTCCTCTCTGACATCTTGTTCTCTACATGTGGTGTTCCCCAGGGATCTAACCTCTCTCCCTGGCTAGTCAACCAGTATCTGGCACTTCTCGCCCACCGCATCGCCGCTCTCTGCCCCAACTTTCAGTGCTATGCGGATGATACCCAGCTCATTTTCAGGCTACCCTCGGCTTCCTCTTCTCCTTCCCTCATCTCTGACTGTCTTTCTGCCATCCAGGAATGGTGTGCCGCCAACGACCTTTTCCTTAATGCCAGTAAGACTGAGATTCTACTCATCGGCACACCCACTCCCTCCTTCCCTGCAGCTCTCTGGCCGGCCTCTCTTGGCCCTCTTCCTGCTCCTGCCTGCAAGGCAAAAAACCTTGGGGTCATCTTCGACTCCACACTCTCCTTCTTTCCTCACATATCCGACGTCTCTAAGAAGTCACACTACCAGCTACACCGCCTCAGAGGTATCCTTCGTTTCCTCTCCTTCCCCCAGAAGCTCACTGTCTCTAGAGCCCTGGTTCTCTCGAAGCTGGACTACTGTAACAGCCTCTATCTAAATCTGCCTGCCTCTACTCTCCGCCCTTTGCAACTCATCCAGAACAGGACTGCGAGACTTGTCCTTGGCCTCAAGCCCAGGGACCGTATCTCTCCAGGACTGAAATCACTACACTGGCTCCCAGTGACTGCGAGGATCAAGTTCAAAACCCTCTGCATTGTCCACAAGGCCTTCTGGGGCCGTGGGCCAAAATACCTTCAACTATCTCTTCCTAAATTTCTTCCTTCTCGAGCTCTCCGCTCATCCGCCTCCAACTCCCTCAGGGTCAGCCTTTTCGCCAAACAACATGTTGTGGCCAGATCTCTCTCCGCCGCATGGGCCTCCCTCTGGAACAGCCTTCCTGCCTCCCTGAAACTTGAGGAGAACCATCTCCAGTTCCGGAAGCACCTCAAAACCTTCCTCTTTGCCTCCGCTTTCTCTCCCCCTCTCCCCTGCTAAAATGACTGAAACTGCACTGAATCTGCAACTGGGCCACTCACCGTTCTCGGTCCTTGGCCCAGCCACTCTCACCTGCACTGCCTCCCAGGAAACCCCTGCACTGCGGGACTGTGTCTGTATCCCTACAGCCCCCTACAGGAAAGGGCAGATAAGGGTTTGGTCACGTAGGCAATAAACAAAAATAAGTGTGGGAGGAGGGCATTTTTGTTGGAATGTACACGTTAAAATGACGGGGATGAAATTGCAGGCGACAAAATGACGTGGACCTGCATCCATCAGGTTGCTTGGAATGTGGGCTTGGATCGGTAGAGTCAGCCCGTGATCCAAGCAACCTGATTGGTTGTGTCCCTTACCCCGGATGATAAAAAACACAGAAATCTGCTTTCACCATATTGCAGTACACGTACACTGCAAAGTAGGCATGGTTGATAACGGAAAGTTTGGAAGAACCATTGCTCTCCCCTCTACTATAAAAGGCACACTGTTAACCTGTACATCACTTTTAGGGGCTCCTGAGGCCGTGTCAGCTCTTAGGCAGGCCTCTGATTTTACCCCGTTTTTTATAACTCACAACTATGTACGTTTAATTTAGGCAACTGGTTTGGCAAATGTCGGGGGGACGGTTCCCTTCAGCACGCAAATGGGCACTTTTGTGGCAGAGCTCACATTAGTTGCTTGCTGTTCCAGATTTAAAAGGTATTTCTGGAGGATGATGAAATTGACCCAATAATATAGCGTTAACATAGCACTGTTGGAGGGAACCCACACTGATGGGGTCCTGTAGCATTGGTAAGCCACTACATAGATTTCTGCTACGTTTGGCTCTCCAGATGTTTCGGACTACAACTCCCATCAGCACTAGCCAGTACAGCCAATGGAGACAGATCATGGGAGTCATAGTCCAAAACATCTGGAGAGCCACAGGTTGCAGATCCCTGCACTACAAAGATGATGTTCATACTAACATGCCATTGTTGGGAGGACGCTTTCACTGCTTCATTGCTGTAGCACTGTCAAGACACTGACGAAGGGAGATCAACGTATTTAGAGTACTAACAATGAAAGGACGGTGATGTGGGAATTTTATACTGCTGAAGCTATACAGCACTGACAAAGCACTTTGGAGAACTAGTAGCTATTGTGAAATTTCTCCTACAGCGCTTACAGGGTTCAGCTTAGAAGGCATTCACACTGCTGAAGTTATGGAGCACTAAAAGCCATAGAGTTGCAGCAGGGGGCAGAGCACACTCTTGGAGTGCTATATCATTGATGGAACACTGCTAAAGAAGGCTACCACTGCTCACAGGCAACTAACCTAACACAGCAATGCTTTGGAATTCATGTGCTGTTGTCAGCTAGCAGTGCTAGGACACTGCAAGGGGAAAACTGACAATAACAGGGGACTGATGGGATGACAATTGCACTAAGAGTATTGCTCACAGGCACCAGATAAACAGCTTTACCTAATAACATGTTTGTATGATTAGATATACTTTGCTATAGAGAGAGAGTTCAGAACCCGAATTACACAGGTCACACCCCGCCACTTAATGTATTAAGAGATTTGTGACTATGCCAACTGAGGGGATAGCAGGCCTATGCTCATAATCCATTCCTTGGGACACCGATAATTCCCCAAAAACCCCATAAGAATGATGTGTTTGCTTTCGTACACCCAGAAGACACTAAAATGCCAATTCTAAGGATAACAACCTCTCAGCAAATTGATTGGACATGCATGCATTAACACCATTAACTGTTTTAGGTGTTAAATGTGTCCTATTAAACCCTTTAGTTGTTTTCTTGGATTGTCTAGATGTTTTAATGTTTAACTATCTCTGGGCCTGATTCTGAGCTCCAGGAAAAATAGGACAAGTAATGGAACAACACTTTTCTTAGTTGCTCCATATTATGTGTCTATGTTTATTGCAAAATAAGGAGCAAATAAGAAAAGTGGTGCTCCATCACAGAATATCTCTTATCTTATTTGAAAAGAGCTCAGAATCAGGCCCTGAGTTGGCTATTGGGGTACCAGAAAAAATAAAAATTACTTCATCTGCTGAACAATGACAGGTAGCATCTGATGGGGCCCTTTGGGGATGCCGTTTACCATTTAATGATAGGAATATCAAGCTTACCATAAAGAAGGATATCCTTGTTATTGGAGCAAGACGTAGCTCCAACACCATCTAACAGGTTAAAGTCTAAGGCATGCCCACCTCAATAATATGAAACTCTATCAAAAGCAGTGTTTCAGTTATAGCACATCTCCTTTTGCCAATCTGTAAAAGAGGGTTGTTTGCCTTGGATTTATACATGACATAATACTATATAAACAGAAAAAGATTGGATAATACATTTGAGCTGAGTTACGCATTGCACAGCACCACCTAATAGACATCTCTGGAAATTCACCTCCAGTTCATATGCATCCGCAAGGCATTCTGCGTAAGCAAATTAGCCTAAATGCAAACCTTTAAGCTATGTATAAAGCATCACTGCCCTATAAGAGAAAGTCATTTGCATTTGGGAAACATGTTGCACCAATAGGTTTCTTTTGGGCTACTAGACATCATGTTACATCAACAATGTTTCTAGGTTTCAGAAAAATCTTTCACCTGTAATGTGAAAGTAAGAAAATCTATTTGAGCCAGGTCACACATTCGAAGGCCATGGCTAGTGGGCCCCAAAGAAATGTATTGGTGCAACCTGTACAGTGGCAACCGCCGAAGGCCGTCGCCCCTGTCACTGAACATGGGCGAAAGCCATGGCTAGTGGGCCCCAAAGTATAACAAAACCCTTGGAATTCACAACAATGCTAACAAAATGGCATACAGAAGTATGATATCATTACGTGTGGAGCATACATTTGTAGTACTTATAAAATCAACATATATAAGTTAAAGTAATAATATGTCACATTATACAAATAGTTTGATTTTCATGCATTAGTATGCATTTACAATACTTCATTACAGGGAAAGTACCTGATTCCGGTAAATCTATTTCAAGTATGTAAAACATAATATGATCATTATATGTAGTAGTAAAAACAATGACAATAGATAGAAGTACAAACATGTTTAATAAGTGCTGTGAAAATAGGCAATGTTCACATTTAAATGTACAATTCTCCTTAATGTAATAACATTACATGAACACATTATTTTCTAAATGGCAAGTTTTATCAAAAATAATCGCAAATACCATGTTTTTAAAAGTATAGATAGTATATAATCTAATGCAAAGTTAGGTTAATATACAAACAAATTAAATTACCTATAGTACATAATGACATTTACACAATGTGAGTTAGTTAGATAAATTAGCTAAAGTGTTCTCATATAGCATTCCAAGCCCTGTACACATGAGGGCCCTGTGTAATATGTGTACCTATGCCACTGCACCATTTGCCAATAGGGGAAAGAAACTGCCAAAAATGCAGGCACTGACCCCTGTGCGCGCCAAATCTGCAAAACTGTGCATGGTTCACTATCACAAGAGGTTGCACACCCTGCCACACAAAGTCAAAATTGGTGTAAAAACTGCAATCACTGAATGTCACCTGTCAACTGTCACCTGTCACCTGAAGCAAAGCCACAGAAGGGCTAAAATCCGACAAATGCCCTTAAATACAGCTTTCTTATCAATGTAAACTTTCAAAGTGCTGTATTGGCACTAACTTCAGTCATTTTCCCAGTGAATTATTGAAAGGAAAAGTGTGCTGAAATCATAGATTCCCCAGGCAGTCAGAGGAATCCAGGCCTCAATGCCTGACTGCTGCTTAAGGAAATTAGCTGTCAAACCCAGTTTAAAGGTGTTTCATTTTCTGGAAGAAATTGCAAAATGTGCCTATTTATAGCATGTTTGTGAAGGGCTTAATTCTTTTAAATGTCCAAGTCCCTCATAAACTGTGCCTAGTTTAATATGTGTTAAAGAAAACACTTTATTGTGAATCATATAGTAAGCCAGTGGAAGTAACTGCTTAATTCTTATTAGACAATGGCTGGCCTGGGAAAGTTGACATCTCAGCTTGACACTCCCTTGAAAACGGGAAGCCTAATGGCTCCTGCATAATGACAACAAGCAGCACAATGAGATCGCATTAGACATTTGTCTGGGGCTGAGCCAAGAACAATGGCAAGCAGCCCAACTGATCTCTACAGGGGAGCGTCCCACTGCAGGAAGGGGACACACCTCCCTGATCAAAGCACTCGGACAGCTGTTGCCTGTGAAGGGGAGGTACAAAGAAAAAAAAAACTGCTGTGACTTTTGAAACCATCATTTGTGATTTAAAGTTGAAACTGTTCGACTGAGCAACCTAAAGAGGGATACATCTGAAAATTGGTAGAAATTAACCTAATTTCAGGCTTTTGATTTGAAGACATTGATGAAACCTGTACCGTTTAAGGAACCAAATTTACGAAAAAATTCTCATTGTAGCAGAACGATTAATGTTGCAAACCTAAGATTGTATGTACACGATCCACTGATAAGCGCCCAGAGATGTACTAAATTAGAAATGATTAATCCAAACTGTTATGGTTAAAATTGATAAAAATCTGTAGAATGACAAAGACAGCTCTCACAAAGATGGGGATTGAATGTGAATATAGACAATCAAATATGATATGTATGTGTCCGGATTTTATCAGGGTACATACGTTTAGAAATGTACATTTGTGCAAAAGTTAAGGTTTTGGTCAAAATCAATGCCCGATTGTAAAGATGATGGCTCTGTGCTGACTGCCAATCAAACAATGCATGTGCCTGCTGCCACTCAAAGCCATGGGTGTGTGTTTTGAAATTCTGCCCACACCATAAAACTTGGTGATGGCATTTGATAGTATAAATATAGGAACTTCACAACACATAGGAGACTGCTTCCAGAACACAATACAGATTTCCACACAGCACCTTGTTCCAGAACTCTTCATCTTGTAGCTGACTCCAGACTTCTTTGATTCCAGATTTCTTTGCAGAATCCAGACTTTATCATTGCTGAACTCTTGCTAACTAGACCCAATTTCAAACATCCAAAACTTAAAAGAATAATTCTGATTCAGCTTGGCATGTTACCATTAAGGCTTGCCCGCTGAAACTTGCATCCTGTAATCTACCGTGTCCAGTGACCAGAAGGGCCCATCCAAATCCAGTCTGAGGTGCAGCCCAAAATTGACCAGAACCACACCGCTGATCCAATCCCTTCAGAAGTGCCCTGCTGCCGGTAGACCTGACCCGATCCAATGACCAGAAACGTGACGGTCCAATTTAATTACAAGGGACTGCAAGTATTAATAGGAAGAGCAGTGACGCATAGTATATCGGCATTGTATAATCCCTATCTCAACCCATCCCATCTTTAAATTCAGAACCCTAGTATTGTTAGAATCCTTCTTGCGCTGATTTTTCTCATCTGTGTTACAAACCCATAACTCCTTAGCGATTTTGAGTATCTAAAGTAAATCCCAGAGAGAAATTGAGTATCCACCACGTGAATTGTTGCGCTGGCCACGTAACTGTGAAGATTCATGTGTGGCCTCCTCTTTTTCATATTCATTAATATAGTATAATAAAACATATCAATGATTTTAAAACCAAATTCTGTTTAATTTTCTCACCTATTTTGTAAAAACGCCTCTTACTAAAACCTCTATAACGAGTTCAATTTTAAAGATAAAAATGAAATTTCAACTCTCACTGATACCTAAGACCCTTAGCTAAATCCACAACTAATCATGGCGGAACAGTGTATTTGACCCGTTTTAATCTAAAAATCGCATAGTAAAAGTTTGCCGTCAATTGACATTTTAAAAAATGTTTCCCACGTGTCTTTTCCCATCCGAAGGTTTCTTCAATCCCATCCTGATCTAAAATTTGTACTGTTGTTTATATTATAGCTCATGTGTATTAGGACCTGTTTAGTGTTGCTTTCCTCAGAATTTCTATCCATTTAAGTATTTTTGCACCCTTTTCCATTATTTTACAAAGCCATTTTCATCTGTCAGTTTAGAAGAGCAATTTTTCCAAAAACGTTTTTCTCTCTTGTTTGGGGAGGGAAGATTGCATTTAAACTATATACCTTGTCTTTCATTCCCGAATACCTGCTGACTACTTACATCTGTGTAGGATTGCTCATTTGTATCTAAAAAAAAACTTTGCAGGGGGAATATTAACCTAAACGCTATCTATTCTCAAACCAGAACTGTTCTGTTTCCTGTGTTTTCTATTCTGCATCATTATAAGTGAAATAAGTTAATTCAATTGCTTGACTTATATTCTGAATTGTATTGTCACCGCTTGTAGTGGCCATGTAGTTATGGTTAAGTTGTTGTTTCCATAGGAAGAGCACTTTTCAGGTGGCTTATAACTTCGCGCTCCCTGGACGGATCCTCACCAAACTTTGCAGGAAAAGTAGTTGGGTCACTCTGAATCTTTTTGCAAAGTTTGGTGAGGATTCGTCCAGGGGGGGAAAAGTTATAGGGGGGTCCCAAAACTTTTTTTTTCCCATAGACTGAATGGGAAAAAACTTTGCGCACGGCTACAGCCCGAACCGCTGGACGGATTTACACCAAATTTGCGGCAGGAGCGGCGGCCTGGTCCCAAAAGCGTGCTTTTGCAAATTTGGTGTAAATCCATCCAGTAGTTTTTTAAAGAATTACCAAAATGTAAGGCAAAACAATTAGTGATATCTGTGTTCGCTTCGCGGACGGACTTCCCTGTTCGCTCCGCGGACAGTGTCCTGATTGGCCAATCGTCTTGCGTGATGTTCGCGGACATGCAACGTGTTCACTGATTAGACGGCGTGGAGCGTGAAGCGCATCAGATTTTTCGGTAGCGCCCGCCATCTTGGATTCGCGGACGTCCGCGGACAGCGCGGTGAAACTTTGTTCAAAATGTGTATTTTGTAGAGTGTGTTGGTGTGTAGGAGTGTTTGGGGAGGGTGGGAGTGTATGAGATAGGATGAAAGTTGTGTTTTATGTGTTAGACGTTCTTTTTGTGTTCGATTTGTTTGCGGACATCACAGGTGTTCTCAAATGTTCTAAATAAACTGACTAGGGGGTGTTCTAAGGACTCAATATGTGTCCGTTTTGTTTGCAAGCAAAGTGAAACTGTTCTAAGAACACTCACGGTGTCCGGGGAGTGTTCGTAGGGGGTGTCCTGAGGACGCTGTCCTTATTGTTCTCTGTCAAGTTGAATGTGTTCTAAGAACACCCGCGGTGTCCTGAAATGTTTGCAAATAAACAAAATGGGGGTGTTCTGAAGACGTTTTTGAGAACACTCCCGGTGTCCTGAAATTTTCGTAGGGGGTGTCCTGAGGACGCTGTCCGTATTGTTCTCTGTCAAGTTGAATGTGTTCTAAGAACACCCGCGGTGTCCTGAAATGTTCGCAAATAAACAAAATGGGTGTGTTCTGAAGACGCTTCTAAGAACACTTGCGGTGTCCGGGGAGTGTTCGTAGGGGGTGTCCTGAGGACGCTGTCCGTATTGTTCTCTGTCAAGTTGAATGTGTCCTAAGAACACTCGCGGTGTCCTGGAATGTTCGCAAATAAACAAAATGGGGGTGTTCTGAAGACGCTTCTAAGAACACTCGCGGTGTCCGGGGAGTGTTCGTAGGGGGTGTCCTGAGGACGCTGTCCGTATTGTTCTCTGTCAAGTTTAATGTGTCCTAAGAACACTCGCGGTGTCCTGAAATGTTCGCAAATAAACAAGATGGTGGTGTTCTGAAGACGCTTCTAAGAACACTCCCGGTGTCCTGGAATGTTCGTAGGGGGTGTCCTGAGGACGCTGTCCGTATTGTTCTCTGTCAAGTTGAATGTGTCCTAAGAACACTTGCGGTGTCCTGAAATGTTCGCAAATAAACAAGGTGGTGGTGTTCTGAAGACGCTTCTAAGAACACTTGCGGTGTCCGGGGAGTGTTCGTAGGGGGTGTCCTGAGGACGCTGTCCGTATTGTTCGTTGTTAAGTTGAAAGTGTTCTAAGAACTATCGTGTTGTTCTGAAATGTTCGTAGGGGTGTCCTGAAAACGGTGTCCGTATTGTTCGCTGGCAACTTCAAAGTGTTCTAAGAACACTCACATTGTTCGCGGACATTAACAGTTTCCCATAGATCATAGTTGAAATGTTTGACTCTATGGATGTGATATGATGCGGTGGTTGTTGCCAGGGCATAGAGTCTTGGGTGCATGGCCATGTGGTGGTTGTTGCCAGGGCATAGAGTCTTGGGTGCATGGCCATTTGGCCATGCACCCAAGACTCTATGCCCTGGCAATAACCACCACAGCATATCACATTCATATTTGCTTATAACTTTGGGTGAAAAACAAATGTATAAGGAACAAAGGTATTAGATACTATGGATGTGATATGCTGCTATGGTTTTCCTTATTATTGTATACTTACTGTTTGGTCTAGTAATGGGAGTCCATGTTTTTCTTCTTCATTTCTGTGATAAAAGAAAATAGCATGTTAGTATTAGTATTTTGTAATGACTTATTACATTATATAAGCAATATACTTTTATTTTTTTTCGACCCTCATATTTAGTAGAGTACAAATCAGAGTACTGTGCAATTTGCTCAGTTTCTGTATTTGTTGCTAAAATCATTGGGTCTGTGGGAGAAATAAAAATCCATGTTGGATTAAAAAAAAAACTTTTTCTGTTATGCTACAGTTTATTTGTTTGTTTGTTTTCAGTGTTCACTTTTTTCTGGCTAATGCTTTATACTTTGCTTTGTTGTATTTTTTTTTGGAGCAGTAACAGATTCTTCATTTGTTTTGATATTATAACATTTTGGAGCAGTTAGATACCAATTGGCATATTCTAACTGTCTATTTTTTTAATATATTTTAGTGGTTTTGATTTATCTATTTGGATATTGTTAAATTTTGGGACAGTTAGATACCAATTGGCGTATTCTAACTGTGTATTTTTTGGCCTAATTTAGTGGTATTCATTTATCTGATTAGTTGTTGTAGAATCTTTGAGCTGTTAGATAGCTTTTGGAGTATTCTAACAGTTTATATTATTTTAACACAAATTTATAATTTTGGGACAGTTAATTACCAATTGGCGTAATCTAACTGTGTATTTTTTGGTCTAATTTAGTGGTATTGATTTATCTGATTAGTTGTTGTAGAATCTTTGAGCAGTTAGATAGATTTTGGAGTATTCTAACAGTTTATATTTTTTTAACACAAATTTACTTAAAGGTTTAAATACAGTTTATTTATCAAATTTTGGTTTTAAGAACATCAAATAAGCATTTGTAGGATTTGCTGGTAATCTCTGCTTTAGAGTAATAGTACTATCATTACATTCAAACCATCCACATTTCTTTTTTATATATGCAGTGTAGTGCCCTGAATTGGTTGTGGCTCCTGCGTGGTAGATTATACCTATTGTTGTGAAGGTTTTCTTACCAAGTGATATTTGACCATGTGTGAATCCAGTCAGCTTGCAGTTGTTTTTGGTACCATCTGCATTGTAACGTAGAAGCATTAGTATTACCTATTTACTATGTTTTTTTATTACTAACGTGGAGCGATTATCTGAATTGCAGCTAGAGCATAATCTACCATGGTTTGCATTTTGTACAAGTTGCTGAATTGGAATGGATTCACAATTTGGTATTGATATATATATATGAAGCGTTCATTGGGGATTTCTTCCTGTGTCACATTGTTGCAGAGAGTGCATGTATGTTTCCACATGTATGAAATCTGAAAGATTTCATTTATAGGTATGTTTTTGTTTTCCAGTACTTGTAGTAAGTACATTAGAAATTCTTGTGGCTCTTCCTGTGAGTTTATAGTGAATTTCACCATTCCAGCACAGTAGTCCAATTGTCGTCTTATTCCAAAAACACTATATGTGTTGTCAGGATTGTTTGCTGCATTTCTGTGAAGTACTAACATTTGCAAACACAATGGGTCTGTACTGTGTAAGTAAATGTTGTCAACAATTGGTGGTAATTGAAATAGAATAGTCATTGCTACATTTGCATAGCAACTTACACTAACTATATTTGAGAATTTAAATGGTCCAGGTAGTTCTGTATCTAACTGCTTTTTTTGGAGTTTGTCTTCCTTCTTTAAAGAAGTACCTGGTTTACTTTCTCTAATTGAATCTTTTTTGTTTGTGGTACTTGATGAAGTATTAGTTTCTTTTACTCTCATTGGAGGATTTGCAGTGACGTCCTGCTGCATGTCTGTTTGATTTAGTTTTCTTTAGTTTTTGTGGAACAGAATATGTGTTTAGAATGGGAGTGTATAGTGAGCGAAGTCTATTATATTCTAAAATGCAAGGAATATCAGCGTTTACTTTACCTGCATCAAAGTTGATTAGAAATAGACCGTCAAGTGTACGTAAGCGTGATAGTGCTACGTAGCTCATGCCTTCTTTAAAGACTGTGTTACCAATATCTATCATTGCTTTGTCTAGGGTAAGACCTTGTGATTTATGAATCGTGACTGCGTATGCAAGAGTTAGAGGAAATTGTTCTCTGCGTACATACATATCTTTGAAGAGAAGGAATCTAGCTGTTGAGCGTCCTATCCGTTTTACTTCTGAAAGTTTGTCAAAGAGTATATTGACAAACTGAATTTTGTTGTCACGTGGGTATGTTTGAAAGCCAACAACTGTACCCAATGCTCCATTAACTAGTCCTTGGTCCACGTCAAGGTTACGTTTAAGCATTACTCTGCAATTTAAGGATAATTTTAACATCTTTTCTAAGCCTGCTGTGTTTGAGATTGATTTTTCTAAATTATTTAGTCTTGTTGTGGCTTGGTCACACATGGGTAGTGTCTTACCATGTACATCTAGTATGTCTGTGGCGCTAATTTCCATTATTGGTTGCATTTCTTTACTTAAAATTATTTAATTGAATTTGAGACAGCTTGCAAGAGTTGGCATTAAGGCCATACAATTGACATTTTTTGTGGGCTAATTGTTCCATAACATCTGTAGCACATGCATTATCGCCATAAAGTGCATTAATGTGCCGGGTTTTCAACGTTGCTTCTGCTTCTTTAGAAAGTATACCAACTCTCAAACTTTTTAAAATGTTGGCATAAGTTAGATCTGCAGATTGGCGCATGTTTTCTGTTAATTCTCTGTATTGGAAATGTTGCCAAAGGTTGACATTTCCAATGCTGCCAACAGTTTTAAGGCAGAGTTTGTGCCCTAATGTTTTGAAAATAGGTTCACCTTTTACTGGTGTTAATTGAAGCAGATCTCCAAAAACAATAATGTGTTTTCCTGCAAAGAGCTCTTCATAGTCTGTTTTGAGTACTTATTGTAATCTGAGGTGCTCACTTCATCTATTAGTAGCATTTTCATTTGTTTCAATACTCTGCGTAATTCCATTGCAGCTTCTGCAGAAAGTTTGTAATAGTCTAATTTGTTCTGGTGTTCTACTGGTAATAGTAGTAATCGGTGTAATGTAACACCACCTATGTTGTAGGCAGCTAAACCTGTGGGGGCAGTGACAACAGCTGACAGTTTGTTGTTTGTCAATTGTTGAAGGAACTTACTAATGATTTTGATTAGGAATGTTTTGCCAGAACCAGCTTCACCACTGACGTACAGTAGTATAGGTTTATAATTATGGCAGGAACATTCTTTATTTTCATGTTTTACACCATGTGCAATTTGTTTTGTTACTTCTTGAAAAATGCTACTTTGCCCATTGTTTAGTTTTGATTGTAGTATAGTTAAGTTTTCCTTATCTTCATACTGACACATGGTGTTTTCTACTTCTATCATAGCTAATTATGCCTCATTTGTTATTAGTGGTTCTCCCAGTGGTTCTTGGCTTCCTGTTACAGAAGGGCGACTACTGTCAGGAGTATCCTTATCTAGTTGGGCTTGGAGTTCTTCTTCATGTTGCTGTTCATTTTGCAACATTGTTTTGTACTGTGTAAAGTTTACATCAGTTATAGTGCTTTCATTTGCTTTGAAAGCATCCTCATATAAGTCATAGTTATCTAGTAATTGTTCTTCTTTTCTCCATGGTTTGAAGAGTTGTAGCAGGGACATGTAATATACTTCTTTATGTTGAGGAGTCTTCAATGACAATTTGATATGATTAATTAAATTTGGTTTAGTGAGTTTAACTAAGCTGCCTTCACAGTCTGTCACTCTATATTTACCTTTTTTTCATCAGGTTTCATATTATTTGTGTATGTGTAGTTTTGGGCTATTTGGTATAGACACATGTTTTCCAAAGTATTACTTCTGTTTGGGTAGTATGTGTCCAATAACTTGTTTTTTAAAATGTCTTGGCTGTTGGGATCATGTTTGGCTATTGTTTCTATATCTTCATATGATTTTAGAACTCTTTTCCTAGATTTAGCTGGACCAAGACTTAGCCATACTATATTTTCAGATTTACCATACAATGAAGTACCAGTTAAACGATCAGCTGCTTCATAAGATCCACATTCTCTATGGGTGAGCATTTTTATGCCCAAGCTGTATAATTTCGGAGATACTGTTTTATCTGATGACAGGTCATTCCAGAGGTCTTGGAGCTCTGTCTTTTCTGCTTTAGTTAAGTATGCTGTGACATATCGTGCAACTGCAGTAGAATTGTCTGCAATGTACTGCACATCTATGTTTGCATTCCATAAGTGGGCAATGATTGTATTATAATCATTGATATATTTTTCTTCTTCTTTTCTTTTTATGTAATATGTATTTTTAGGTGACTTACCTTTAACACTATGTCTAACTGAAGACATGAGGTTGTTTACTTGACCTGTATTTGTAACTGGTCTAGGGAAACCAAATCGGCATTTGGTGTAGTATTTGCCTTTGTTTTTGTATTTGCGATGACAATATTTTCCACATTTGTGTCTTTGAAATTGTGTGCACAAAGATCACTATTTGTGGCTTCTGATGGAATTTCGCAAGTGACATATTTTTCAATAGACTGTAAAACAGTGGCATCACTGTCTTGACCAAAGTTAGGAGCATCTTTAATCCATAAAAGCATGTGGATATGTGGTGCTCCTCTGGCTTGGTATTCTTTTCTCCAAAAGAAGTGTTGCACTTCTCCAAGGGGAGGAACAGTTTTATTACAAATAAAATGTAGCATAGCAATGAAGCGATGGTGAAAATATCTTGAAACATTAACAGGATCCAAAGAACAAAGTTCTCCAGGTGTTAGCATATCTATGTTTGTTTTGTTTTTATTTGATATGCGTAGGAAATCATGTAAATCTTCCCATGCATATTCTGCACAACTTAATGTAACAAACCAAGTGGGTGGGCCAAGGTTTCTGATCATACAACGTACATCTCCATGACGTCGAAACCAGTACTCTTTAGTACCACGCATATTTGCTAATAGATTTGTAATATTTGATTGTAAAACCTCATCCTTTTGTTGCACTTTCTCTAATAATTGTGTAGCTGTCATATTTTGAAAGTGTGATCCTGATTTTAATATGTGTGCAACTCCGTAACATAAAGTTGCTAGTTCACTTTCAAAGAGTAGGTGGAATATGTATTCCCAGATTTAGACAAAATGTGGATCTTCAGAATACATCCGTAATGAGCGGTATTCTGAAGCTGATATTTGAATAGGTCTATCATCATACCTTCCTCCTTTGCCAGTAGGAAAGAGTAGAGGAAAAGCACGTGCTTCTATACTTTTTTCCCATATACTGATTGGCGATCCTTTTGTTTGACGCATTTGGTAAGTTTCCAGTACATCTTGTACGGTGTCATTACAGTGCAAAGGATGAATTGTATAATGGTCTAACATATTTGATATTGTAGCAGGATCTAGTAGCTCAAATTGACCAGCTTCTTGTGTTTCTTGAATTATTTCAGTTGTATCTTTCAAGTTTTCTTCAATATTAATTTCTTTGTTATATTCATTATTCTCTTTAAGATATTGGAAGGCTTGTCTAACTTTATATAAATCTACCAGCTGTTGCCATATTTTTTTGTCTTTTGTAGGTACTCCATTTACTAATATAATTAAAGGTTGCTGCATTGGACGTTGCACTCCTAGAGTATCACATTCTCTTTTAGATTTAATGGTAAATAAACAACTTTTCCACGAATGCCTTTTACCAATTCAGAGGGAGGTCATTTTGCTGTTTTTGGTTGAAGGCGTATTATTGCTTGAAAAGGGTGTACTGTTTGAATTATGATGCTCTCATATAAATTAAGTTGTTGTAGAGGTTTTGGTACTGGGTATAATTCCAAAGTATTTGTGATAGAACGTGAAGGAGTTTGGTTGTTGTCAAGTTTTGTAGTGTAATAACTGCAAAGTATTAAGGGCTCAGTTATTTCATATTTCTTTTCTGCTACAAGGTAGAGAGCGAATTCAAACCATTTAGAATCTTCATTGTCTTCTATTTTGTATGATAGGTCCACAGTTTTTGTGTTACTTTTAAAAAAAATTCTACGGCAACATACACATACATGGTTTGGTACTTCAGCTGAAGTACTTTTAAATTTTAGTATTTCTTTTTTGTATGTGTTTAGCAAAAGGTAGTCATGTGTAGAATTATTGCTTGATTGGTTTAAAGCTATTTCATTCTGCAAATGGCTTTCACTTCCAAAATATTTTTTCTGGATATAGTGAATTTCTTCAAGTAGGTATTTTGCTGTACCATGTAGAAGGATGTTATTTAACTTTGCTAGTGCTAAAGCAGGACTTTTAGCATAGTACAGTTTATAGACTAGATTTCTTATAGTTGAATGATGTGTTGATATCCTTTTGATATCATGGAAAGTGGTTTTACAAGTAGGTCCTGTAATGCATGCCAATGAATGTCCTTGTAGTCCTGTGTACTTGCGCACTGGACAGGTATCTATATTTTGCAGTAATTTAATTTTGATTTTGTCTTTGCTTTTTACATATTTTTTTGAGGAATTGGTGTAAAGATTTGAAACATTGTTTGGGAATGTTACACATTGACATGCATGGCCATTTGTACACTAGACGTTCTGATTCAGTTTAATGGAGGGGTAATTCTAAGTTTTCAGGGCATATTTTTGTAAGGAGTACTTCTTGTTCCATTATGGTATTATTCACTTCTTCATAACCTCGACCACTGCTATTTATGGCAATTGTATTTGTTTGCTTTTGTTTGTACGCTTCTTCATTAAAATATGGTTCTGTGCTCGTAGTGTGATTCCATTCACCTCCGCAGATACTTAAGAAGTTCTTTCTGTTGACATTTCGCTTATTGAGAAGTCTTTTTTGTAATTTAGTTATTAGTTTTGTTAGTGGTTTCATTTTGTTTAACATTAAAATAAATACATTATTTTTGAGAAGAATTGCACTGTCCATCATTGCTTCTAAGATTAATTTCCTATGATAGGTTTTAAGCTTTGAACCGGATTTCTCTCCTGTTTTTATACGTTTTTGAAGGACTTTGTGACGGTATATTTTGGCTAAAATACTTTTCTTGGTATGCTTACTTTGCACTACATTAAAATTTGAAGAAGTAGTTTTATCTGTACTGATAGCTGATTTTCTGTTAATTGTTTTTTGGTTTCTTTTACATTTTCGATAGAGGAAGCGAAGTTGTTGTACTTGAAATTTCTTGTGTTTCACTAAATGATTGTATTAGCTGTTTCGTTTCAACTTTTTTTACAAATTCTGCTAGAGATGGATGCTTATGTTGGACACCTTTATTTTCATTTGCTCTACTTTTGCGTTGCTTTCTACGGACTTGACTTTTGGTAGGCATTCTTTAGGGTCTGTTGAAAAAAATAAAGAAGATATGGTTTGGGGTGTTGGAATGTATGTGTGCTGTGTGCATGAGTGTTTGAGTATCATGATAAAGATGTATGTAATGGTGTGTGATTGTGCATTGGGAACTAAAACTAGTAGGGATAGGTATTCTTGAATTTATGTGTTACTAAACTGGGGTTCAGATGACAAAAAAAAAGTAAGCTAGTGGTGTGGAAAAGTACAAATAGTAAATCTAATGTATACAATTAAAACAGTTGTTTGTTCTATAATATGAAAATTGTAGTGGTTCAGTTGGGTAATTTGTGTGTCCAAAAATAGAAATTTGTGGGCCATTCTGGCTGTAAATCGCTGTTTAAGACATGGACATTTTTGGACAAAATTGTACAAAATCGCTATTTTTAGAAACCAAAATAGCTCGTATTAATGTTATAGTATATTTCATCAATAATACAAATATTATGGTGAAATTTTACTTGCTTTTTTTTTACATTAACAGGTAACTTCTTAGTTTTTCTTTCTTCTTTGAATTTGGCTGCTTCTTTTAAAAAAACTGGTCTTCACTGCAATTGTAAAAGCTTCAAATTAGTAACTGTGTTTGTATATAGCACTGTTTTTAATTTAGATATTGATTTTTTTAATTGAAATCCTCAGTGCCTTCTGTAAAACCATTAAACTAATTTGTTTACATAAGATACATTGCATCAGTTCAGTACATATGATATGTTCTTAATGAACAAATTGTATTGAATGACTAACTGTAGCAAAAAAAAAATATCTTTACTATGTCTTGTGAAATTTATAATATATTAGTGAATTATTAGTAAACTGTTCTAGGTAATAGCGCCTCAATGTCATGTCTAATTTAAAGTAATTAAGTAAATAAATAAATAAAAACAAAAAATATGAAATTGTATAAGTATTTTTATAAAGGTTTAAACATAGATTGTGTTTGCATGCAATTTTGTTTGAATATATGTAGTCTATATATTTCATTTAAAAAATGTTAGTTTAACATGATTTGAGTGTGTGTGTATAAAGAAAGTAAAGAGTATAAAAGTTTATAAGTGATAGTTGATTTTAGGAAATTGAAAAAAGTACAGTAAATTAATTTTACAGATTTTACAAGGTAAAAGTCTGTTTGAAAATGTGTTCATCTACTATACAGAAAATATGCATACCTGAAGTTTGTGTTCATGCAGATGGATATGCATGGAGCTGCAAGTAGAAATCTTGAAGACTTGTACAGTATTTCTGGTAGATGCTGCTTGCCAATGATATGACGCTTGTACTCGGAGAGATTCAGAGTACATTTGCAGTGCTGGTCTATGATGATGCAGTTAGATGTAGAGGTCTTGAATGTGATTGGTGCATGGTCATGTGATTTCTGAGGTACATCCAATGAGGGAATGGCAGAGAGAGTGTAGTGGAAATGGTAGAAGGGCTGTTCATGTTACGATATGTCCGCGGACATGGCGGTAGTTCGCGGACATCGGGAGTTACATCCGGGGATTTTTGGGTTCAGAAGTCATGCAAATGAGAATAAGCACTGAAAGGGATTGGTCAGGAAAGTTTGGTGGGTGTGTTGTGCCAGGAGAGATTTTCTCAGATACTCTTTTTGCTGAGAGAAGAAAAGATAGCTATGGCTGTGTGTTTCAGAAAACAGATTGTTTGGATTTTAGGAGATTCGTGGATACATTGGTTGAAGGTGCATGCAGAAAGCTGTGGAGTAGCTGTAGATATTGGATTCCCACATCTGGAAGTACACTGGCATGGAGTACGTGCTACTTTGGAGACAGAGCAACATCCAGACATAATTGTAATTTATTGTGGAGGGAACAGTTTAGGACATGTGACTGGCATTTTTTTGCAATTTGCTATGAAAGAAGGACTTAGGAAGGTTATGGATATGTTTCCTAATTCTCAAGTGATATTTTCACGGATTGCGTAGAGACAAATGTGGCTTCGTTCTTCTTCATTTGGTCCACAAATGGAAAAAGCAAGGCGCAATGTTAATAAGGCTGTTTGTGGCTTTCTAAGAGATTTTGGCATGTCTTCTTTTCACAATGAAAATATTATGTTTTGTAGTACATACATTTTTCGCAGAGATGGAGTCCATCTTACTTATGCTGGCAATCAGATTTTTCTGAGAAATGTACAAAATGCATTGCAACCTTTTTTGGAATTACAACAACGATTTTGAAGTAAATGTTAAGCATTTACAATTTTTGACTTACAAACACCACCCAAAGGCTCTTTTCAGAGCCACCACTTCTTTCCAGAGAAAATTACAATGTTTGTGATGGAGTAGCAACCCAATTTTTTTAATGTTCGCGAACTGTCCGCGGACTTCTAAAAAATACAAAGAGCCCTGCTTCATTTATTTTCACTTCTATTTTTTAACTGGGAAAGGCGGCTCTGAAAAGAGCCTTACTTTTTTTTGATTTTTGTAATTTTGTATTTTTTTTGGTTTTTCAGACACGACACACTAGGAGAGGAGGGTAAAGGAGGGTAAAGGGGGGGACACCAACCACAGGGATAAGAAAGGGCGAGCTGAGAGAGGAAGATGTAGAGTGGGTTTTATTTGGGTAGTGAGCAGGTCTTCTCGTGCTCTGAGACGATAGTCTCAAAAGCACTCCGAAGTCGCTCCCCCCTGCAGATTACTGTGTCACAGTACATACATACAACTGTGACCCTCGAAAGGTAAGGGTCATCAGCATTCTGTATGGCCTGTGAGGCAGCTTGTGGTGACAGGATCAGAAACAGAGGATGAAGTAGAGGAAATCAACCTGCTACGTTCTTCACAAGGTACAACCCTGCGAATAGCCCCAGAGTGAAATGACCTCACGTGTCGCTTCATAGTAGTGGTCCCAAAGCTGTACTTACCGTGCTTCCCGCGACTGAGTATCATTTTGCACTCATTGCAGGTAACACGGTTCGCACGAGCCTTAGGACCATTCCCATGAATGGTAAATAACCGCCACACCCAATACTCACGCCTAGTGCGGGTAGTAGGGATTTCCTCTACCTCATTCTCATCATCCTCTTCTTCCTCCTCTGCATCCTCTGAAGAATAGCCAGAAACAAAATGGGAATAAGCTCTTGGGTGTGGTCTTTTATAGGGGTGCTTGTGCGCGGTCCGCGGACATGCGCACTGTCCATGGACAGATCGAACACAAAAAAAGGATCGGAAAGTTTCAAAAGGTATATAGAAACTCAAGATTGCTATGTGGGACTTGTGCCATGGTTAGATTTTATTGAAAAATATTATGGATTAACTGAAAATGTACTTTTAAATTGTTCGGGGACACGAACAGAGTCCGCATTTCAGGACACACGATGAGCGTGGGCGTGGTCATATGATCCGTTTATGAACTAGTCCGCGAAGGAAGCGCCTGTCGCAGGACACCAAGTGCACGGAGATTGGTTAGCGCATGCACATTGATGTCCTACGGATACTGTTTGGGTTCTGAAGTAATTAAAAGTGTGTCACACGTGAAACGAACATTTCAGGACACCGCGTGTGTTCTTAGAACAGTTTAAACTTGGTAGCGAACAGTAAGGACAGATATAGTGTTCTTCAGGACACGTGTAATTTAGTTTATGTACGAACATTTCAGGACACCAATTGTGTTCTAGAACAGTTTCAATTGGGTAGCGAACACTACGCACAGGTATAGTGTTCTTCAGGACACCTCCATTTTCGTTTACGTACGAACATTTCAGGACACCAATAGCGTTCTTAGAACAGTTTGAACTTGCTAGCGAACAGTACCCGACAGGTATAGTGTTCTTTAGGACACTTTAATTTTTGTTTGTTTATGAACAATTCAGGACACCGGGTGTGTTCTTAGTACAGTTTCATGTTGCTAGCGAACACTACGAACAGTTGTACTGTTGTTCAGGACACATCATTTTCGTTTATTTACGAACATTTCAGGACACCAATTGTGTTCTTACGACAGTTTTAAGTTGATAGCGAACATTACGGACAGATATAGTGTTCTTTAGATCACTTTAATTTTTGTTTCTTTACAAACATTTCAGGACACCACGTGTGTTCTTAGAACAGTTTCAACTTGCTAGCGAACAGTACGAACAGGTGTGGTGTTCTTCAGGACACCTCCATTTTCGTTTATGTACGAACATTTCAGAACACTTGCACTGTCCGCGGACACTTTTATTGTTTTTTTTAAAAAAAAAAACAGAAACTATTCACAATACAATATAAAAATTAAACTTTATTTAACCTATATTAATAATTTATGACAGAGAAGGTGAGGCAGAAACAGAAACAAAAACTGGAGAATTTGGGGTTTCAACATGATTGGTATTAGGTGCAGAAGGGATGGAAATCTTATCAAAACGTTTTGGATTATGGAGAGGGTTTCGGGATAATTGACTGGGATATGGTGAGGAGGGACAAGTACATGTGGGGCAATGGTACGAGGTTTTTGGTTTGAAATGATTTTCTACAAAAGCTTTTAAATTATTAAAATTAGCCAACAATACATCCATTTTATCTTCTATATTGTGAAGACTGTTATCCATAACAGGGTTTTCTGAAGTTTTTTCTATTCTGGTATGCTCTGTACAAAAAAATAATATATACGTTAATTGTATATAAAAAAAATAATAAATAAATGGTTTATATTATAAAGTGTTTACTATTAGTTTCACTATCTTGTGACATTTCTTCATGTGGGAAATTGTCCTCTAGCCACTCCAGAGTACTAGAAATTTCTGTGAGAAAAAAAAAGAAGATACTATATTTTTTAATCTAGTACAGAAAGTTTATAAATATATGAGTAAAATGAAGTACACTTATTATTTCTGGTAAGATAAGTCCTATGTATTCAGTGGGTCTGGTCTTGTTCTCAGTTCTGTTGTGTCTGTGAGGTAATTATGTTGGAAGCCAATTTATCTTCTTGTGGTATATTCCATTTTAGGACATATTGTATTTAAATGAATGGTTAGTGTGTTACATATATGGGTTACATTTCTTATGTATTACTATATATAATGTGTTTGTGTGCTGCTTTTTGAATTTGTTAAATGTTCCTATATTATGATATAACAATCAAACATACCCCACCAACAACCTCCTCCCACAGTTTTTAGGTAATGGTACTGTTCTCCGAACATGTACGCGAACATTAAATAAGTTCGCGTACATCAAGTTCATAAGAAGAGATCTAGTCAGTTCCATATGACATGTATATAAAGTCAAAGTTATTATTGTTAAGTTGTGCTACTAAAAAACTATGAAATTCAGTGAAAAAACTTTGTTAAAGGGACGTTATGGTTAAGTTGCGCTACTAAAAACCTATGAAATTCAGTGAAAAAACTTTGTTAAAGGGACGTTATGGTTCCAAGTAAAACCGAAAAACTCTTGAAATTCGCCAGTTATGGTAAGCTAAGCAACCATAACTCGCGCCACCACCGTGCACTGCTAAGACTAACACCCAGGACATCAAAGATGACATCACAAAAACTGGATCCTGAAAAATACCACCTACCAAAGGATCAGTCTGTAAAATTTGGTGGGGAACTCCATGAAACTAGGCCCATAAAGAGTATCCTAAAGACCTCTTCCCAACTAGGGCAGTGGTGGGGGGAACTCAGCCAATCCTGGGAGCAAGGGAGAGTCAGAAGACTCTTTTGAGCACCACAGGCCTCAAGAAACTAGGCCCCCACATCCTGCAAGCCATTCCCAAGCTAGCAGAGTCAGGGAAAGCCTAGATGATCAGATAGCCACCTCTTGTAGAAGTGCTTCTGAGTCAGAGGATGAGTGGACACAGGGTTGAATAAAACCAAAAAGACCAACACAATTAAGAAGGCTCTCCTGAAAGATCCCCTGAAACAGATCAAGGCCATTAGGAGCATCATAACTCCCTATCATAAAATTGCCAAGTATTCCATCTGGGAGCACCTTGAGTTATACAAGCAAATGATGAATACTTTCCACCTGAAGGATAGCCAGAATTGTATCCAATATGTCAAATTGACATTTTCCCCTGAATACTCCAACTTCTTTGCATGGCTGGAGGATCAAAATCACTCACGATGGTCCACCTACAGGGCGGCCATCTTAAAACATTTTTCTGTACATAGGAACCCCCAAGAGGCCCACAAGGCGGCTTACAATCTGCAATGTGGGGTAGTCCAGGCCCACAAGAATTTGTGCAAGAATTAAAACATGTCTTTGCGCAGACCACTAGGAGGGTGTGCACAGACAGTAGGGAGTTCATTAATACCGTCTTTCATGCACTCCCTAAATACATCATGAACCAGCTGGTGAGGGACTTTCACGAGAAGAGATCACTAGACTGGGTCATTGAACAGGCGACTCACATTTATGAAGTGCAGAAACCAGTAGAGAATGAAAATACAAATAAAACTCCCAAACCAGCCAACAACCCTGCTGCTGCTAAGGTGGCAGAGGTGAAGGTTGCCCCCATTTTAGATCTGGAGATGGGGGGACCTAAAAATATTCCTGTGCATAATCCTTCTAACCAAAGAACCAGAAGGCCATCAGGCCAATCCCAAACAGATAGCCAGGGAGGTAATCCAACAAATGGGACCCCTAACTCAACTGATTATATCAGCCCCCTTTACAAGGGCAACAGACCTATCCTGGGCTATGTGTGGATTTCACCAGCCCATAGGGGGGGAGCGGTGGGGAATCCAACCAGGTAGCTGCCAACCCAGCAAACTTAACTTTCTCCAGGAGGGCAGTAATCCCCCAAATACCGGGTTGAGTTTCTTTCCTCGGTACCTGCCAAACTTCAACCAACAAAACAACACCCCTTTCTTTCCCCACTTTCCTGAGCCCAGACAGCCCAAGGGTGGAGGGTTACCAGAAATATCCAAACCAAGGGTATTATGGGAGAAGGGACAGTTACCCTTCCCCTGATCCACCTAAGATTGACCGGAGACCCCCATAACAGCCACAGCAGGTGTCCCAACTGGAGCGCCAGGTCCAGAACTTGTCACAGGATCTGGGTCGCATATGGGGGGCTCAGCAGAACCCTCAGATGAGCATGCCGGCTCAGAACCCCTCATATCATGGGTCTGGTACTCCAGAGCAATGACAGGGAGAGAACCCTGACAATCCACTGGTTCCAAGAGAGGAGGCACAGGGGGGTGTAAAGCCTTAGAGGAAAGTTACTTCCCACTTGTGAAAAGCCCCTGGAAACCCAGGAACCGGAAACAGAATCTCCTGCCCCCGAAAGTCTGCAACCTAAGGAACAGAGGGCGTGTAGGAGAAATAAAGGGCCTAAAAAGACCCATTTTGTGGAGGAGGTTACAGTTTTCCAATTTGAAAGAGAGGGGTCCTCATAGGATTCTGGGAAAGGATCTTCTCCTTCAGGGATGGGGGAACTCCTCCCAAAGAAAAATGGGTCCCGAGAGATCCCAATCAAGACTGGGTAAATGTGGGGACTGAGTTAAACCACCCATCATTGAACCCCAGAATGACAATTAACAAGGGGGGTCCTGGGTGTCCCTCTGCCAGACATGAGTCCTGGTTACGAGAGACTTCCCCAGAGTCTTTAGCTTACTATCTTTCAAAGAGAAGAAATATCCCAAACATATCAGGCTTTGTCCTGCCCTGTGGCAGTCCAGCACCGAAATGCTAGGCAATTCTCCTCTGAACAAGAGTACTACAGAAACCCCAGACACGTGTTTCGGTCTAGTTGGACCTCATCAGTAGCATGGATCTGTGCTTCTCTAAGAATAGTGAGCAGGGGGTCCACGTCTGGATTCCCCAAGTAACTTAGGGTGAGACCCAAAGGTACTTAAACATGCAAATTAACAAGGGGGTCCTGGGAGTCCCTCTGCCAGACATTAGTCCTGGTTACAAGAGACTTACCCTGAGTCTTTATCTCACTATCTTTCACAGAGAAGAAATATCCCAAACATATCAGTCTTTGTCCTGCCCTGGTGCAGTCCAGCACTGAAATGCTAGGCAATTCTCCTCTGAACAAGAGTACCAACAGAAACCCCAGACACGTGTTTCAGTCTGGTTGGACCTCATCAGTAGGGTGGATCTGTGCCTCTCTAAGAATAGTGAGCAAGGGGTCCATGTCTGGATTCCCCTAGTAACTTAGGGTGAGACCCAAAGTTACTTAAATATGCAAATTAACAAGGGGGTCCTGGGAGTCCGTCTGCCAGACATTAGTCCTGGTTACAAGAGACTTACCCAGAGTCTTTAGCTCACTATCTTTCACAGAGAAGAAGTATTCCAAACATATCAGTCTTTGTGTTGCCCTGGGGAAGTCCAGCACCGAAATGCTAGGCAATTCTCCTCTGAACAAGAGTACCAAAGGAAACCCCAGACAATTGTTTCGGTCTGGTTGGAGCTCATTAGTAGGGTGGATCTGTGCCTCTCTAAGAATAGTGAGCAAGGGGTCCACGTCTGGATTCCCCTAGTAATTTAGGGTGAGACCCTGTGAAAGATAGTGAGCTAAAGACTCTGGGGAAGTCTCTCGTAACCAGGACTAATGTCTGGCAGAGGGACTCCCAGGACCCCCTTGTTAATCCCCAGAATGACAAGCCAGAAAGCCACATTGCCCAAACATATTCTGGGGACTGCCTCCAAAAAGAGGGGGGCAGCCCAGAATCAGAACCAGGGGAGCTCAAAACTCCCCCAATATCCAACTGCCACATTTTTGTTACAGATACCCAGGTTCCCACACAGAATTGTACCCAAACTAGCCCTGTGTCAGAATCAAGAGTCCAGAAATTAACCCACCAACTGACCTGAAATGCACACTACCTTTTCCCCCTTGAGGAAAAGGAGGGAAGAGTTTATGCCCCGGTCCAAATACAAGGACAATGTACATGTTTGGAACTGGTGGACACTGGATCCCAAGCCACCCTTCTGTCAAAGAGGGCCTTTGATCAGCTGAATAGAGGAAGGGGGAGAGATACCAGATCCCTCTCACCCCTCTTCCTGGACAACTTCAGAACTTCTATGGGAACGGATTTAGGCATTAAAATTGGGCGACACAAGGTGAAACACCCGGTCATAGTTGTGACTCCAGAGAGCACACCATGTTTACTGGGAAATGACATCCTGCGTAGATTGTCTCCCCTAATAGATTGTGTAAACAAGGTCCTCTGGACACAGACTTACCGACCAATAAAATTAAAACATAGCGTCAACCATGTTAGTCTAAATGGCACATGCCACATGGTTGAACAAAAACCTGACCAAATTGAATTCCATTTTCAAAACAACCAAATCCCTGACGTGACATTAATTGCAGTAGATGAGTAGGGATGGATACATCTTGCTCACTGAGCTCACACTTGCAAGTCAATACACTTTATCGTGCTAAAAAACACATAAAGCCGGTCCCGACTCTATGTGTATCTGCCATTTGCGGTAGAAATTCTAAACTCTTTATTGTGTTTTCTCTGTTGGGCAGGTGCAGGACTGTATATTTAAAGGGCTGGAGAGTAGGTATTAGATTCTCCAGTGGGTTCCTCTTTTGCAACTAAGCATTGAAGAATTTTGTGGGTTCCTTGCGATTTATAAGGATCCTAGAACGGGAGAGGCCTGCCTGTGCTATTTACTGGAGCACTAGGTCAGGTCTCCCTATAGCCGACCGGTTTCTGTGGTATCGAAGTAGTTACACCACGTTCCTCAGGGCTTGTGGAGGTGTACGGATGGATTCCTCCTAGTTGCCAACCTCTATGTTGCGAACTTCGAGGAAGAGAAAATCTACCACCACTACAATCCGTGGCTGAACAAAATAGAACTTTGGTCAAGGTACATAGATGACGTACTGCTCATCTTTCTAGGCAAGGAAATAGATCTCGTTGCCTTCATAGACTGGCTGAACATGCAAAACCCGTTTCTCAGATTCTCTGAAACACATAGCACTGTTTCAGTACACTTCCTGGACCTAACACTAAAGATCAGTAACGGCAACATCATAAGTACCGTCTACAACAAACCGACAGATAGGAATTCGTTACTTACCTACAAAAGCCACCACCCGCCCAGTCTAAGGAAAAATCTACCCTTCGGCCAGTTCCTCCGATATCGCCGTAACTGTACACAAGCGCATGACTACAATCAACAGTCAATAGCCCTAGCCATGAAACTGAAGAACAGGGTCTACCCAAAAAAACTGGTCGTACAAGCCAGAAAAAGAGCGAGAAATATACCAAGGGAAACCACTCTTGAACATCATGCCAAGGAAAACACATTTGCTGAGCAAATAACAGGTGTATTTAGCTATTCACCCCTCACTAATAAAATCAAGAAAGAAGTCCTGAAGCTTTGGCCGATTCTGAATGTCGGCTCTCAAAGACTGGACAATCCCAGATTTGCCGTTAAAAGATGGAAGCACCTGAGAGACTCTTTAGTTCATTCATACAAGGACCCAACACCACACACCATGTGGATCATGCAGTGCATGTTCCAGCACCAAAAGGTCGACCAGCATCGAGATTGGCTGGCACTTTCCATGGATGCAAAAGACTCTTACAAACTGCACAGTTGCAATGTGATTCATGCCCTTGTGCCAAGCACTATGTAGGAAGGACAACAAGACCAGTAAGAACACGGCTTGCCGAACATCGGTCCTTCATACGTAAAAAGAAAGTAACTGCACCGATGGTGGAACATTTTCTTGCACATCAACATAATCCTGCAGATTTCCCTTGGTCAATTATTGAAAAGATGACGACACCCACGAGAGGAGGAAACATCCATGATCTCCTCTATAGAAGAGAACAACTGTGGATTTTCCGCTTGAAGAAGGATTGAACGAACCGACCAGCTGGCAAACACTGGCAACCATGTGAACATAAAACACTCCACCCTGGCCTTCTACATGATTTGAACTACTGGGGTAGACACCTTGTAGGCCTGGGTTACACGTGTTAGACTGCCTGTTTGGAAACCCCCCCTCCCTCAAACCCACCACTTTTTGCTGTGTGCAGCAAGCTGCGATTGAACATGCAGGACAACCTCTGCACACAAAACTATACACAATTATACATAACTACCTAATTGCACAGAATTGCATTTCGATTGCCAGCCAGACATGCGCTTTACCCTCTACACGGCGCAGGGAGTCTGATGTGGAGCCTGACTCTAAGATGGCCGCCCGGGGACACTCGCAGGCGGCCATCTTTGGACTCCGCACGTGCACAACGCGGCGGCGTCATGACAACCGTCATCAATAACAAGAGACCTGGCGGCCAGCGGCGTCGAGAACACTCCGCGCGCAGACCACCAGACCTCTTCGGAGACGGAAGCAATAGGTAAGCCGCTACCCTCCATATGGAGCAATAGACACTCTTTTTAAAATAAGCGGACATACACGGCACAGACCGCAAGATAAATGTGGATATTGGTAATGGGATGTGGCACGCCACCGCGCGGCCACACGCACGCAGTTTTTAGCCAATTTTTGGTTATTGAGAAAGTTTAGAAACAACGCATACGGTGTCAGCATACACTGTATTTTCACTCATACTTGTGTCAGTACATACCCTAACGAGGTATTTATCACTGCTTTGGCCCTTAGGTCTCAGGCTGCCTCACCCTTCCGTGCACAGAATCAAGTTCCACATGGAAAGGGTAAGCCCCCCTTCCTTCTATACTGAATTGTGCAGCATGTTGAAATTGTTTCATATACTAGACCTACGAGGAGGTTAGGTATCTACCAATTTAACCTGCCCCCCCCTCTTGTCCCCCATCCCCTCCTGTCACCCTTACAGGGAGACGACCACGAATAATGCAGACTAAGCTGCCACTACAAAACTAGGAGGAATCTATCCATACACCTCCACAAGCCCTGAGGAATGTGGTGTAACTACTTCGATACCACAGAAACCGGTCGGCTATAGGGAGACCTGACCTAGTGCTCCAGTAAATAGCACAGGCAGGCCTCTCCCGTTCTAGGATCCTTATAAATCGCAAGGAACCCACAAAATTCTTCAATGCTTAGTTGCAAAAGAGGAACCCACTGGAGAATCAAATACCTACTCTCCAGCCCTTTTAATATACAGTTCTGCACCTGCCCATCGGAGAAAACACAATAAAGAGTTGGCAGATACCGCAAATGGCAGATACACATAGAGTCGGGACCGGCTTTATGTGTTTTTTAGCACGATAAAGTGTATTGACTTGCAAGTGTGAGCTCAGTGAGCGAGATGTATCCATCCCTACTCTACTCATCCTAGCAAAAAAACTGTGAGTTCTTAGTGTGACAAGAGTACTGGGCAACCCACAGTCGGAATACCCAAATCAGTCCCTTGTGTTCTACATATTAACTGCAGTAGGACAACAAACTGGTGATGGGAAGTCCTCTCTATTTCTGAAAATCAACCTTCCTTCCAGTCTCAAGTGCCATTCCAAACTGAAAGGAAATACTCTGAAATTGTATACCAATTCACAATCAGAAAATCCCACTTCCATAGTCCAAAAATGATGAGAAACCACCTCAAAGCTTGGCTGACATTCAGAAATTTGGAGAACAGTTGTTCATCCCTATTCAGTTAAATGAGGGGAAGGACTCTGTTCTCGCCCGAGTGTGCGTGAACAACGGTAAGAGCTTCATCAGCGAAGCCAGGTTCCGAAAACTCCCAAAAGATCCAGCCATTCCCACTTTTAAATTAATAGACAAATGGGAAATGGACCTGGAAAAACCCAATTCCAAACGTCTCCTGCCTAGCAGGTGTATGCTCGAAATTTCCATAGGCAACACGAGCATAGTCCATAATTTTTGGGTTGTGCGAGATGTCCCTGCTGCATTTTACTTAGGCAGTGACATTCTCAATCATTTGCCATAAGTTTGGACCTAATAAACTTCAAAGCCTGGTCCCAATTAGCAGGTAATCCCATGGACTTTGATGATCCAGAGAAAGCATTTCAGTCAGCTCAACTACTGCCATATGCAGTTGAAGTTCAGATTGAAGAGGAAGTCAAAATCCCAGAACGGACCCGACAATTCCCACTTGAAGTAAAAAATAAAAGAGGACAGAAACTGCAAAATCCTGACGCATATGGTCACCTCAAGGCCCATTTCCAACAGCAAGGGTTGGGGTTAAACCCAACACCATTAGTCAATACAGAACACAACACCATTTCAAAAGTGGTGGATAACAGTGAACATAGGAGTATCACTCTGGGCGCAGGCACCAATATTGGAATGGTGGTTGATGATCGACATTTTTAAATAGATTAAGGTAATGAACTGATAGGACCAATCCCCAATGACTGTTTTGACAGTGATAGCGACAATGACGCAACACCAGACCGGATATTTGCCCGGCACGGGGGGAATTTCCTGGTGTACTCTTCCTGCTTTTATGGTAAGGAAGAGGTGACCTGTGACTTCAGAGGGATGAGGTGATCTTCCAAGTCCACCAGGATTGCCTTCCACACTTGAAGCCATCAGTCCAAGTTAGTACTTTAACCATGGACTTCTCCACCCAGCTGGAGGAGGTCGCCAAGATAGCCAAACCAGAAGTCTTTCCGGGCTTCAGGCAGATGATTGAAGAGAGAGTCAATCTAGCTGATGCCTGTGAGACTCTGGAGCAAAAGCAAAAATTGAAATTACTTTTCTTAGATTTTCAGGATCTCTTTGCGGTGGACTCATATGACTGTGCTCGCACCGAAATCCATACAACAACAATTCCCACGGACCCTGGCATGACTATAGTGTTTGTGAAGCAATACCGCTTGCCTCTCGCATCCATGGAGTCCCTCAGAGAAATAATTAAAAACCTTGAGTCCCGTGGTATAATTTGTCCAGTCCACAGCACTGTGAATAATCCGGTGCTAGGAATTTTGAAACCTAATGGCAAGTAGAGACTCTGTGCTGACCTAAGGAAGCTAAACAAACGGGTCCACACTTCCCGATGGCCTCTTCCCTACATTGACTAAGGGCTGGCCTAGATCCAGGGGTCAAAGGTATACACTGCCATTGACCTGACCAATGGGTACTGGACTGTACCTGTCAGTAGGGAGGACCAATACAAGCTGGCCTTTACCTTCGCGGGGGGCAGCAGTACACTTGGACCCGGACTCCCTTTCGGATACATCAACTCCGGCAATTAATTTAATATCTTCTTGCATAAGGCCATGCCCGACTTGGGTGAAAGGGGTAACCTAGCCTATGTACATAATATTCTAATCAAAAACTCAACTGTGGAGGAACACATAGCAGAGATCAGTTATGTTCTGACACAGTTGAGGGTGGCCAGAGCAAAACTATCTTTCCAAAAGGCACAGTGATGTATGACTGTGTCAATTTCTTAGGGCATGAAATAATTCCTGAGGATCTCTGTCCCCAGGAAAAGAAAGTAGAAGCACTCCAGAAACTAAAAGACCCCACAACTCTGCGGGAGCTAAGGAGCCTCCTTGGACTGACTAATTACAGAAGAAAGTTCATTGAGGAATATGCAGGGATCACAAGACCCCTGATCCATCTGTTGAAGCGGGGGTCAAGTGGGAGTGGGGTCCAGAACAAGCTGAGGCCGTAAGACAACTCAAAAGAAGCCTCTCACACGCGCATTGCCTAGTTTACCCTGTCAAAAACAAAGCACTCTTCTTGGAGACAGGGTTCTTAAATACATGCTTGACTGCAGTATTATACCAAAAGCATGACAAGGTCAATAAAGTCATCTCCTATGCGAGTAAGATTTTATCCTCTGTGGAGGAAAAATTCAACGATTGTGAGAAGGCACTTCTGGCAATGGTGTGGGCATTGAAGAATTACCTCGCATTCATCCAGGGGGAACACATCATAGTGGAGACTCCATACCAGCCTCTGCAATATCTTCAAAGTAACAGAATCTGGGTTGGATATTTGATTAATTCCTGAATTACTTCCTGGATTCTGTCAATGCAAGGCTTTCCTGTGGAGGTCAGATCTGGCAAAAAACAAGAAGAGTCCCCTCGCGCATGGTCTCGCTGACTTGCATGATTGTGCCAGAGAAAACTGTCTTGAGGACGAAAGTCTTAGAATTAAGGACAACATGGAGGTCTACCTTAATTCCCCACACAAAGTCTTTGAAGAAGACAAGTGTGAGGGAATGCCCACTGTCTATGTGGATGAGTGCTCCTACCATGTTGACAACAACAGGGAAAAGGAACTTGTGGCCGGCATGGGGAATGCATGGGTGAATGATGCCCCAGAACCCTCAGCTGGGTACAAAATTGTTCCCCGTAGTAGTCAAGGGGCAGAGCTGATGGCTGTACATCAAGCCATCCTCGCTGCTGTCCAACACCAACTCCATGAACTGGTCATAATCACTGATTCAGATTATGTCTGTAACGGGTTAGTGGAACACCTGATTAATTGGAAAACCAAAAGCATGCTATGTGCTAACAATAAACCACTAAAACATGGAAAACTAATACAGAATATTGATGATCTGGTCACCTCTAGTGGGGATGACCATCTACTAGAAAAAGATCAAGGGTCATTCTAAAGTAGAGGGACTAGACAAAACTGGAAATGACTTAGCGGATCACCTGGCCACAACCGGAGCCATCCAAGGGGATCTACTTGAGATCGAGTCCCTGTTGGGGGAAATCCAGGTCATCACTATCACTAGGTCCAAGACAAATGCTCACAATGAACTCTCAACTGCCCAGTGGAGTTAGGAGACCCCAGATGCTGATGTGTTTACGGCTCAAAAATGGGATCCATTAATTGGTAAGTTTTATCAACACATTGAGGACCCTGAGAACCATCCCCTGACGGATACCAATTGCATTAGGAAAGAGGACCTCAGAGTGTTGATGAAATGTCCAAAAATGTTCCCAATCCAAGACGGTTTGTTGGTAAGGAGATCCATATCTGGCTATGAACAGTGGGTGGTCCCTACCTCATTCTGAAGCCTGATGCTTAGTCACGCCCATGATGAGGCCACACCGCTCATCGGGGGTTTCATATGTCATTAGAAATCTTGCGAGAGGTTGCATACTAGCCACACATGGGGCAGGACCTTGACCAATTCTTGAAGGGGTGTCTTGTGTATGCAGAATTTTAGCCAACATCACTTACACCGTGCTCCCCTCCAAAAGAGGGGGGTGAGAATGCCTTGGTCAGATGTGCAAGTCGAGTTCATCAGGCCCATGATTCGCTCCTCTCAGGGGAACAAGTACATGTTGGCCGTAACATGCTTGTTTACTTAATGGGTGGAATGTCTCCCGGCCCCAAATTGCAAGGCAGAAACAGCAGCTACCCTGATGATCAATCACATCTTCTTGCGTTTTGGACTACCCCAAAAGATTAAGTCAGACCGAGGTAGTCACTTCACCAGCAAAGTGATGACAAAGATATGGGAGATACTTGGGGTAAAAAGGAAACTACATATTGCATACCGGTAGTCCTCTAGTGGTGAGTTAAGAGGTACAATAAAACTATTGTGAGTATATTAAAAAAGTTTGTGGCAGACTCTGGGCCAAGTTGGGATATTCAATTACCCCTTGTCCTGATGGCCATCAGATCTACCCCTTCTTCTGCAACAAAAATGTCTCCATTTTAGCTGATGACTGGACAAAGGATGGTGCTACCCCAGCATCTGCTTGACAGAACCCAAGAGCAGACCTTGATAAATGCCTCTACAACTCATGAGTATGTTGAGAATCTGAGAAAACACATTCAACATGCTTTTGCGTATGCTCAGTGCAATCTAGAAAGATCTGCAGACAGTATTAAGACAGTATTAAGACCCACTATGACCTTAAGACAACTTAAAAGCAATATCAAGTAGGAGACGCAAATTTCTCCCAAGTTGGTGGGGTCCTTTTGAAATTGTGGACAGAATCTCACCAGTCGCCTACAGAATCCGCATCCCCAAGGGAAATTTGACAGAAGAGGAAGACAAGTGGGTCCACAAAAACCAGTTAAAGAGTTGCCATCCCAGGCATACTTTGCGGCAAATAGAAGAGCCTACCGGAAACCCAGAGGGGGAAAATAAGGAGATTTAAAAAGAATTATTAAATGTTCATTGAGTACATACAAGGAAAGAGTGTTAAAACCATTACTGAATATATGCAGGGAATATTGTCAATTGTTATGAAATGCATGCATCCGCCCCACTACGCCCCTCGGGGAACAGTAGTGGGGGAATTTCCATAACCGTGCTATGTTCTGTTTTCTAATACTGGAACTAAATCCACCTAAGCACCACGCAGGGCCTCCTCAGGGACAAGGAGAAAAAAAAAAACAAGAGCCCGGAGTGTCGCTCCACAACTCCAACCAGAACCAGTGAGGAGAGCGTGTCGCATCCATCGCTGTTGGGAGAAGCAACCGGATTTCTTCACATGGACCGAAGGAAAAATAATCCCATGTGCCCGACTCCCCCACGACTAGACGTCATGCTGGAGTCGAGGGGGGATGTGTGGAATATTTTTACCCATGCCACTGCACCCTTTGCCAATAGGGGAAAGAAACTTCCAAAAATGGAGGCACTCACCCCTGTGCGCACCAAATCTGCAAAACTGTGCATGGTTCACTATCACAAGAGGCTACACACCTTGCCACACAAAGTCAAAATTGGTGTAAAAACAGGAATCACGGAAAGTCACCTGTCAACTGTCACCTGTCACCTGAAGTAAGGCCACAGAAGGGCTAACATCCCAAAATTCCCTTAAATACAGCTTTCTAATCGATGTCAACCTTCAAAGTGCTGTTTTGGGGCTAAATTCAGTCATTTTCCCAGGAAATTATTGAAAGGAACATTGTGCTGAAATTATAGATTCTTCAGGCAGTCAGAGGAATCCAGGCCTCACTGCCTGACAGCTGCTTAAGGAAATTAGCTGTCAAACCCAGTTTAAATGTGTTTTTTTTCTAGAAGAAATTGCAAAATGCGCCTATTTAAAGCATGTTTGTGAAGGGCTTAATTGTTTTAAAAGTCCAAGTCCCTTATAAACTGTGCTTATTTTTATATGTGTTAAAGAAAAGACTTTATTGTGAATTTTATGGTAACCCAGTGGAAGTAACTGATTAATTCTGATTGGACAATGCCTGTCCTGGGAAAGTTGACATCGCCGCTTGACACTACCTTGAAAGCAAGAAACCTAATGGTACTGCATAATGACAACAAGCAGCACTATGAGACCGCATTAGACATTTGTCTGGGGCTGAGCCAAGAACAATGGCAAGCAGCCCAACTGATCTCTACAGGGGAGTTTCCCTCTCCAGGAAGGGGACACACCTCCCTGGTCAAAGGACTGGGACAGCTGTTGCCTGTGAAAGGGAGGTACAAAGAAAAAAAAACTGCTGTGACTTTTGAAACCCTCATTTGTGATTAAAGTTGAAACTATTTATCTGAGCAACCTAAAGAGGGATACATCTGAACATTGTTTTTTTAGTGATTTGGTGTAACTAAAATAAATCCCACAGAGAAATTGAGTATCCACAAAGTGAATTGTTGCACTGGCCACGTAACTGTGAAGATTCATGTGTGGCCTCCTCTTTTTGATAGTCATTAACATAGTATAATAAAACATATCAGTGATTTTTAAAACCAAATTCTGTTTCATTTTCACGCCTATTTTGTAAAAACGCCTCTTGCTAAAACATCTATAACTACTTCAATTTTAAAGATAGAAATGGAATTTCAACTCTCACTGATACCAAAAACCCTTAGCTGCATCGCGGAAGAGTGTATTTGACTCGGTTTTATCGAAAATTGCATAGTAAGTTTCCCACATGTCTTTTCCCATCCAAAGGTTTCTTCAATACCATCCTGATCTAAAGTGTGTACTGTTATTTATATCATAGGTCATGTGTGTTAGGACCTGTTTAGTGTTACGTTCCTTAGAATTTCTATCCATTTAAGCATTTTTGCACCCTTTTGCATTATTTTCCAAAGCCATTTTCATCTGTCAGTTTAAAAGTGTAATTTTCCAAAAACTGTATTCTCTCTTGTTGGGGGAGGGAAGATTGCATTTAAACTATAGACCTTGTCTTTCATTCCTGAATACCTACTGATTACTTACATCTGTGTAGGATTGCTCATTTGTATCTAAATAATAAACTTTGCAGGGGGAATATTACCCTAAACACTATCTATTCACAAAACAAAACTGTTATTTTTCCTGTGTTTTCTATTCTGCATCATTATAAGTGAATTTTGACTTATATTCTGAATTTCTGAATTGTATTGTCACCGCTTGGTGATTGCTGTCCCATATATATATATATATATATATATATATATATATATATATATATATATATATATATATATATATATATATATATATATATATATATATATATATATATATATATAAACTCATGTGTGATTTGAATATTAAATAAATAAATATTTACCTTTACAAACTAGCCTGATTCCTGGTTCAGTGTGACCTGGGGGATATTTTGAGAATGGTGTGATATTGAATTTATAGACACAAATAAATAAGGGTTTCATTGCGCACTACATGCTAGACGAGACCTGGGTGTGTGCCTGATTTAAATCCTTAACAACCCCCAGTAACACTCAGGAGATACATGTCGATAGTTTATCTTCCTTAAAGTAGAGTTAATTTGACAGAGGAGAGCAATGGATCATATTCCATGTTGAATGTCAACTAAGAAGGGCATTACAATAAAAGGAACACCAAAGACCCAAAGTCAAGAGAGCTCCCACTACATCCATCTAAAGCTGTTGCAATCAAAGAGAAGAAGAGTACTCCAGACACTACAATGGCTGGCAGGGGTAGTAGGGCTCAGAGGCAGTTTGTTAGTGCACTCTTTGGAGAGCACTTGTTTCACTGAGGCAACCCTGTAGGTAAAAGTCTGCTGTCCAAGTTAAGGGCCTGAGTTTAGCGAGGATCCCTTAACGAGGGTGTTGGGCCATTACCTACAAGGTCGGCCAGCCACTGTGGGGTATATCACCATTAGCACCCATGTAGTTTCCTACAGAGGAGCTCATTTCTTTTTTTTTATAGTATTATCTTTCCATGAACAGGTTGCGGCACAGCATCCTGTTTACTGAAGGAAAATACTATAAAAACATGTCCGCCATAAAATAGAAAGGCGTGGCTCCGTACGTAGCCCCTCCTCCATTTCCATGGCAACCAAATGGAGCGGGGATAGAGGCTGCAGGTGCGACGGCGGCAGTGGGTGCCACTACTGCAATAATCAGGTAAGTGGGGATTTGCGGGCTTATCTACAAATTACTGATGGGTCCGTGGGAGGATGTTGGGGCTGGGGAACTGGCAATCAGGCGGTTTGTATCGTGGGCTGAAATTAGCAGATCCAGCCTTCATTTTGGTCCTCCTGATTGGCTGGCTCCCCGCCAAGGGTGCTATTTGGCTCTAACCTTAAACATAGATGATGTTACATGTTGATCACCCTACACCGATGTAGAGGTTTTCCAGCTGAGTCAGTCACCAGCTCCCACTGGCAGCTCACCAGAAATATCCACCGACTTCCTCCTTGCTTGGCTGGCACTTCACTCTGGGCTCATTGGAGCAGGGACTAATGAAGTATTACACAGACAATGAGATACAACTGTAAGGCCACTAAGGGTATTGGAGCAGGCTGCAGACTTCATATATGTGTCACCCTGACCCTTACGTCATGGAACATTACAAAATTTTCCAATTGAGAGACAATATAGTCAAAAAGCAAATCTGAAATGGTTTGAGTGGTAGCTTGCAGTGTTCCCTGTGAAGTGTGTCAGCATCAATTTTTGCAGTGTTGCATGCAGCATAGCTATTGAGACTCACTAAAGTGTTACTGGTATCCCGCTGGTAATTCCGGTGGGATACCGGCAACCCTGCCTTACCGTCTCTGCTAAGCGATATATCCTGATATTACCAGGATATTACGGGCGGAAGAGTGCTGGTAAGTTCACATTCCCATGGTGTGCAAAAGGACTCAATGGGCCTCATTACGACCCTGGCGTTAACCATGGCGCTATTAGCGCCATGGTTGACGCCGGTAAATTACAAAGGGCCTCAGTACGACCCAGGCAGTAAGGGGTTTACGGCAGCGTAAACAGCGCCGACCGTTACCGCCTGATTCCGAGGTCCCTTAGCGCCATGGAGGATTTAACACCTGCTTTTAGCAGGTGTTAAAATCCATGGCGCTAAGGGACCTTGTTGTTAATTACGCCACCGTAATTTAAGGTGGCGTAATTAACGCCTTCCCCACTCCCATTATGCCCTATGGGGCAAAAATGGGAATGGGGAAGGGTAAATGGGGATTGGGGACTTACCGCCCCGCCAACCTCGGAATGGGGTGGTAAGTCCGCCAACCACCATGGCGTAAACATAGTTTACGCCATGGTGGTAAAGGTACGACCCAGGCGGTAACTTACCGCCTGGGTCGTAATGAGGCCCAAACTCCGCCATGGTGAATGGCGGAATTACCGCCCCATTCCAAGGTTGGCGGGGCGGTAATTCCCCATTCACCATTGGCCCTTCTCCATACCCATTTTTGCCCCCATAGGGCTCAATGGGAATGGGGAAGGCGCTAATTACGGCACTGTAAATTACGGTGCCGTAATTAGCTCCTAGGTCCCTTTGCGGGTTGGGTTTTTAACACCTGCTAAAAGCAGGTGTTAAAGTGCAACCCGCAAGGGGACCTCGTAATCAGGTGTTAAGGGTTTAACGGCGCCGACACCTTTAACGGCGCCGTTAACCCCTTAACGCCTGGGTTGTAATGAGGTCCAATGGGATTTGCTGAATCAAAACGGTCCTGGTGATACAGGCATTTGTTTGCCAGTAGGGCCATGAACTCCAGGCAGGTCATGCCTGCTGGGAGACCTGTGTACCCCACCGTCAAATTTGAAGTGTGACGATCCAGTAAAAAAGCCAGAGTTGGAATTACAGGTATTTCGTCCAGCATTTTTACTGGACCAGCACACTTGGAATGAGGCCCATAGGCTCTCAGAGGTCGTCTGTATTTCAGTCTATGATGGTAAATGTCGTTGTATTACAAATGGCAAGGTGATTCATTGTGTGCAAAAATCAGTGTGGTGTTATCACCCGGCTTATCAATTCCCTCACCAAAATCGAAGATCTTCTTTATCATCATTTTTCTCTCTTCTCAGTAGTGGTCAATAGTGGTAATGTAGTATTCAATACTAAATGAAGATTAAAAGCCTAGAAACAGTATGGGCCTCATTACGAGTCCGGCGGTAACCGCAGTGGTAAAAACGCCTGGTTACCGCCAGACTCGTATTACCATTCCACCTCCGTGATTCCCGGAATCACCGGGGCATTATAACCCCGGTTTTCCGGGAATCACAGAGGCGGAATGGTGTTAATCCCCATTCCCATTGAGTCCTATGTGACTCAATGGGAATGGGGATCATAGAAACACTGGCAGCATCTCGTAATGCTGCCGGTGTTTCCTCGTCCGACTGCAGGCGGGCGGTGTTAAACCCGCCAGGTCAGACCTGGCAGGAACATCACCTCCCGCCTGCAGGATTTGTGATCGCCCGGCATGGAAACAACAGTGGCGGCGGGTTTACCGCCACCGTTTTTTCCATACCGGGCGATTTGTAATGAGGCCCAATGTGTTTAGTATTTTCTTAGTAAACGACTAGTATTCAGCACACTGAATAGTCCTCATATAGTATTATCCTTTAAAAGAATACTATGAAATACTAAAAAAAAATACTAGCTTTGGTCTTCAAATACAATAAAAAGACAAGTTAAATGCTAAACGTAGTATTTAACTTTCTTAAGGGTTGTTAGGTGTAAGATTATCGACTACTATCTTTCAAAATATCAAGGTCTTTTTTATGTTTTCATTTAAATGGGCGATCGCATGATCAGACTGTCCCATGCCTTGTTTATCTCATAACCTTGTACCCACCCAGTGTTACTCGTCATTTTGTATTTGCAAAGACGGGATTAAAGTTACAAATCATGTTACGTCATATTACAAGTAATATGTGTTTTGTCCAAATGTAAGTCCTAATCAACTCAAACTTGTGGTAAATTGCTTATTTTTCCTGACAAGGCGACATCAGCAGACAGTGTTATGTTGTTTGATATTTGCATAGCGTCTACTGCCATTGTTATGGCTTTGAAGTGCTTTGGTGAAAGAACGCCCTTCCGAAGACCGTAATCCGTGCACATATGAAAATAAGAAGCTATTACATTGCATGCGAAAAGTAGTTCGAATTTGGTGACTATGCAATTACTAGCAGAGATGACTAGTGTAAAACATTATACAAATCATGCAGCACATTGTGTTCAGGTGCAGAGATGACCTCTACTATGTGACAGCTGGTGTGTGATGCACAATAACACTCCTTACTGCACATTTGTTGATAGAGGTTATAAAGGAACAATCAATCCCCCCATTTTGGTGTGTGTCATCTGTGTCCTAATCAGAAGTCAACAAGATAACTCAAATGTCACAAACAACATTTCAATAAAACTTGGGCTTTAAGAGATAGGCATGTGTGGAAAATGTCTTCAAATTCATAAACAAATTCATAAACTATAGACTCTTTTTGAAATTACTTCAATTTCGAGCGCAGACAAAAAAATGCACTTGTCAAATAGAGAGAACTATGTTGGTGTCATGGTGAATTTGAACAGGACATGTTTGTGCTCTACATGTTTACCAACTTCCATGGAATGGCAGAACAGCAGCGTGGCATGAGAAGGAGAGGGGCTGTGCTGTCTTTGATGCCATCGGTCAAGCAGCGGGTAGTATCGTGTTGTGGGTAGGTCGAAAGGGGCAGGTCACGTGACACAGAGTCACAGATACTGGGCCACATTGGAAGCACTGAGGGGCAGCGGACAGGTGGAAAGCAGGAAAGGATTGAAAGGATTGGTTGGGGGAATGGGGAAAACGTCCAAAGCAAAAATATAGTGAAACACCATCCTTTAAGAGGCTCCATAAGCGAGAAGAGGCGGGGAGAAGGTATTAGTCTATTTGACCTAAAACAATTGACCTAATGACCAATTTGATCGAATTTTGCATGGGTGATTTGGCCTTCGGGGCAATTTGGTTGCAACATATTGCAAAATACCAACCCAGGAGAGTGGGTTTGCGGGGCTGTCCCCCACTCCCCAAGTTTGATATTTTGCAATTTTTGTGGTGCAGGGGTGTACCCCGTTTGCTTAAAACTGGAGGCAGGAAACAAAACAAAAAATGTAAAAAGAAAAAGAAAAAAAAAATGAATGTGTGTTTAAATTGGGCCCCGAGCAAATAAATTGTGGTGAGTTTGCTGCAATCAAAAATAATTCAGTCAAACACTCCCAAATCGGGGAGAAAGGGCACAGCGGGGAACAAGATGTTTTGGTAACAGGAAAACCACTGATAAAAGAGACCAATGGTAAAACAGGATTGGGCTGCGATGAAAAATGCGATGGTTGTAAACCCAATGACATACTTAATGAAAGATACAAAACACAATTCATTGCTATACAAAGGACAAAGTACTGGGCAATAAAAGAATCTGCCAGGAAAGTGCTTCTCTATCAATTATTTTATAACTACACATAAACATTGTTTCATTTCCATCCATTATAAAGACACCTTGAAGAAACCTAATCTTATGTGACCTGAGCAAGGGTGAAAGGTATTTCCTACGCAGATCACAGTAATGTTGTCAAAATAGTATAAGGTAGCACACATTGGGCCTCATTAGGACCCAGGCGGTAAGGGGTTTACGGCGGCGTAAACAGCGCCGACCCTTACCGCCTGATTCCGAGGTCCCTTAGCGCCATGGCGGATTTAACACCTGCTTTTAGTAGGTGTTAAAATCCATGGCGCTAAGGGACCATGTTGTTAATTACGCCACCGTAATTTACGGTGGCGTAATTAACGCCTTCCCCACTTCCATTATGCCCTATGGGGCAAAAATGGGAATGGGGAAGGGTAAATGGGGATTGGGGACTTACCACCCCGCCAACCTCGGAATGGGGCGGTAAGTCCGCCATGGTGGTAAAGGTACGACCCAGGCGGTAATTTACCGCCTGGGTCGTAATGAGGCCCTTTGTGTCTACTCATCTCCCGATCACACCCTAATGCACTCTGCTTCGGGGAGTTTTTTGGGTAAATCAATGAGGTATATTGAGTGCTCTCAAAATTTTGCAGATCCCAAAAAGCCAAAAGCTTGCAACCTTCCCCCTACCAGTATATTGATTAGACAAGGAGGATCCTGCTATTTCCCCTATTAACTTAATCATTTTGGCGTTTCCAGAATGTCCCAAGTCTATCTTCAAAAACTAAAAAGCAAACCCCAGTTTTGCCTGAGATGCTATGTCTGACATTCCTCAAATCTAAGCGAACAGTGCAGCGAGTGATGCACTACGAAAGACTCATGACTTTCTTTTAAAGTTTTGTTTTGAATTACCTCACTCTGAGACCAGCTGGAATAGACTCAAATTTCACTTCCATATAGAAGTAGGGTGCGCCGCTTAGCCCTATAAACACTGAAGGCGCTCACATTACCAATAAAACTCAGAATAAAGGACACATCCCAGTAGGGAATGAGACCAAGACATTGGTTTTTGAGAATCAGCAAAAGTTTTATATAAGATTCAGCATCCAGAGAACTCTGCTGCCTTGAGAGCGCTCTGGCAAACAATACAGACACAATACATTTTAAAGGGTTACAGTGTCATTGGTGACGATTTCTATACAGTTTCCAAGTTACATTTTCATTGGTTGGGGAGGGAGTGTACATATAGTTCCATAAGGGCTGGCTCCACGGGATTGGCTGATGTCTTGGTTCAGCTGGACCGGTCCGTGCAAGGTGAAGGTTGGGTCAGGTCTGGCGAGGCGGCTGGTTCTGGCTGTCTAATCTACACACTTATTCTAGACATGCAGTAAATAATAGTCATCACTATACATTTAAAATATTGGTTAGAGGCCTATAAATTATATGCGTGTGTTTGCATTATCTCACTTTGGGTCACTGGTGGGGTGAAGAGTGTGGGGGCCTTGCTCCTCAGGTAACCTGTTGGGGGTGGGATTGATAGCTGTCAGGTCTGGCACATCAGAACGAGAGGGAGTGGAGTGGCAATGTTAGTTTGGGACAGAATATACAGTGACAGGAGTCAGGTTTTTATTGGGGGCACTCTAGTCAGCAAGGAAGGGTCATACTCCCGGTACATCAAAAGAATAGTTTTGGAAGGGCACAGGATTGAACAGGCAGTAATTTCCCAAAGGGATGAACTGCGAGTCATGGTTCAGCTCGGTCACACACAGGACAGTGATCTCAGAGGAAGAATGAAATGAATACATTGCTTGCTTGCAACATCTTGTTTTAAGGCATCCGTGAGAAAGGGACTTGGGAGGCAAAGGCACAGGAGGAAAAAGGTGGGGGCTGCTGATGGGAGAGGAGACTTTGCAATACCACAATGCAGCCTAGTCCAAAGATGGTGTCGATGGTACACAAAATGGAGTCCAAGTGTGTTTTGCAATTGCCCCACCTCTGCTTATGCCAGGGCCTTGTCCCCTAGGACCGCAGAAGGGCAAGGAAGGCGTCCCTCCACCAGTGCAAGAGCAAGAGGTCTCTTTCATGTAGAATGTATGGGGGGCTAAAACAACCCCCTCCTTCCTTACAACACTGAGGCACTTGTCGAGCAAGCGGGCACTGTACATATGAAACAATCTAAGGAGTCCCCCTAACATAGCTAAAGCTTACATCACAATCATTTTAATGAGCTTTGACCATTTCCCATTTTTATCAAAAAGTCATTCCCGGTGGCAATATGAGACAACCTCCTTAAAGCACACCCCCTTTAAAAACAAGGAATATTGATTTGGCCCTTTCCCGACACTACAATTTTAAATGTGTGCGTGTTCAGATTTAAGCTATGAGCACTGAAGTATTCCTCTGCAAAAACGAGCAGTCCACCTGGCATCAAGTCTAATAAAGCTGTATCATAAGCATGTAAGAGTATCCCAGATGGGGTACTATGCAGCGAAGGGGGAGGGGGTTAACATTTACACATGCATTTGAGGGATCAGAATCTGAAAGAAATAAAATAGATAACAGTGGCGCACATGCACAGCCTTGCTTCACCCCTTTGTTGGGAAATTTGCTGAGGTGCTGCCAGATCTCATAGTCTGCACTGCCGCATGAGTGTCTACATAACAAAGTTGAATAAAATTCAAAAGTCCTTTTGGTGTTTTCAGTGTGGCAAACTTACACCACAGCCGATTCCTGTGAACGCAAACGCAGGCGTTGCCTTAACCAATACAAACACACATAGAGTTTCCCCCTCTAATTAAGCAGTACTTTTCTGTAAGCACATTTACAGGTAGGCAATGTTCCATCATAGAAAATCTTTTCCTGAGCCCCTCTTAAAAAGGCATCACTAACTTCATTGAGGCAGCTCATTCCGCCACTCTAGCCAACAAGAATTTGGTAACAATGTTACTAGCTACATCTAAGACGTTATTGGGACAGTAACAATAGAGGTCACTGGTGGAACCTTTTTTTTTTTTTTAAATGTAATTATCAGACTCCTAGACCAAGACCTGGGCAATACCCGAAATTGGCTCATGGAGTTAAAAAGATTATATAAAATGAGTGGCCACCAGCTAGACAACCATTTAAAAATGTCAGATTGCAAACCATCCGGGTCAGCCGCCTTACCAAAACCAATTGATTTGATATTGTTAGTGATCTCTTGCTCACGGAACACAATTTCCATAGCAATGAATTCCTTGCAACTACTTACATGAGCATGCTTAGGCTCAAGGAGAAATATTGTGGAGATGGGTTATCCATCAATCAGGGGGAATTTAAATATCATTATTCCCACCCAATACCTCAAACTTCTCAGGCACCAATTTCCAGAACTATTTACAATCTTTTGTATACACCACCTTCTCCAGCAAGACCCATTGTCTAATCAAGTAAATCCATTTTTGTTTATCTTTTTCAAAAGCTTTTTATAATCCTTCTTCATGCAGAATAATTGCCCTGCCTGGATGACAACATGAGGATCGGCACTCAGGGCCAAACCATTCAGCATCCGTAGAACGATTTAAATTTGGAAATTGAGGATCTCGACTTACGGAGCTGTGTTTTGATTGAATATTTCCGATCAAGGTATCATAACCCTTGACCACAATGTTGCTGTCAGATTCACTATATAGAATGCAGTCTGTAATCCTTTTAATCACAACCAATTGCTTAATTCCTTCAAAATCATATGTATCCACTTTTTAAAGAGGTGTTTTTTGAGTTATAATAGATGCCATTTCTGTGGGAGGGGTGGGCTATTAGCAGAGGGTATTGATCTGTCATCTTTGGAGGAAATGATCTCTATCCAATTGATTTTCCACTGCAAAATTAACTATTTGAGGGAAGAAATAGCCATCTATTATAAAGTAATCAATAGTTGATGTTGACGTGCCTCTTTTGAATGCGTGTCTGAGAGGTTTGTCACCAGAGCATCTTGCATTATGCTGAATTAGTGCATGTACCGTCAGAAAGCGAGAGAGCGGCAGACCTCTAGAATCCAATTTCTGGTTAAGTGGTTCCCTACTCAAGATCCCTCAGGATTCTTCCAGGAGTTTTCTCTCATGACACATCTATATGTTGAGGGTCAATTTTGCTTTGCAATCACCCAGTATTATGGTAATATCGACCACTTCCGGGTTTACTAGCAGTTGAAACATTTCCTTCAGGCAATGGCCGATTGGAAAGATATGTTTAGGTGGGAAGTAACCGTTAACAATTCTGAGACTCTGTGATCCATCAGGTCTGCCAACCAGTATAACCTGATCAGATTCAACAGGCTGGCTACCTACTTTAAGCAGTAAGGAAACACAAATCGAAGTTATTAAGCTGCCACTGGCCTGACCCCATGCACATGTTTGGCCCCTTTGGAGAAGCTAACATAGCCTTTTAAAGCAAATTCCACAGTGATCCACATATCATGTAACCAAATTATATCAAACAGCGTGATATGAGATATTCACCCTGCATCCAACACTGTATCTCTAATCTCTCCAATATTCCATGAGATCAGATGTAATGAAGTAGAGTAATGACCAGTTAGCGTGGTTACCAATATGTGGGGGGTTATGATTCATGAAGCCCAAAACTGTATCGTAAGCTTGTCTGCATAGCACAACATTCTTTCCTCTTTTCTGTAAAATATGACCGAGAAGCACTGGTGGAAGATCCAAAATAGAGGGATATCCTGTATTCAACACTTGGCTATTAGCACCGTCGGGCCCTGCACTCGAGCAGGATATCTGAACCATGAATCATAAAGGTGGCACTGATTAGCTTTAACGTCTAAAAAGACTTCAATGTCCATCCTGGCAAGGGCCTGCCTGCTTTGAATCCTCAGATGGGGGGTTATTAAAACCAAATTGAAAATTGCAACCCCCGCAAAACATGCAATCTGCGAGAATGCGTAGTGAAGAGAAGGTCTTATATCAGTTACTCTGATGATCGTGTGCAGTGCATTTAGCAGGGAGTGCTTGCACACATGTTTATTCCCAGGATTCATTCCCTTAAAGGTGCAGATCAAGTTAGGGTGTCTCTGATCTTCCAGCAGGCCTCTAGATACAATGTTCATCTCCAAATTAATGAGATTCTGGGGCTGAGTCTTTGATCTTCTTATTATCAGTACCCTTGCAGAATTTAAGGGCAGATTCAGCAGAGCGCCTCCTCTTGCATTCTCTAACTGTCACTGTCCGCCGGGTCGATAATATTATCTTCTACCTCCGAGAGGACAGACTCCCTATCCACCCCTTCGTCCTCACCTGATGTTATCGGAGAAGGATCTGGTCTTCTTTTCCAGCTCCTACCTGGTGGCTCCTTTTCTTCATGCCGATATGGTCTGCCTCGAGAGGAAGTCACTGTGACGCCAATATCTTTGCGGTCTGGTGACCTCTCTCCCGAAGCAGCCAAGTCTTGTGGGGAAAAAGCCTAACGGCACAAAAAAACCCCAGCGGTAGAACCACCGATGCTGCAGGAAGTGAGAATCCTAAGTCGCTGGACCTCGGTCGGAAGCATGAAATCTTCAGGTCTGGGGATCAAGGGCTGGACTGAACCACGATATGAGCACGGTGCTGAAGGAAACAATACGAATGAAACAGGAAAACACAGGAGAGGGGCCTCGGAAGAAGACAGAAAAATCCTCAAAGGTACCAAAGACAAGGTAAGCAGAACTAGCGAGAGAGCGAGACGCCAAAGGGTGAAGAAAGGAAGGGGGGGGGGAATGGAAAGAGCCAAAGGAAATAGTATGAAGCAGGACAGCAAAGAGGAAAAAACAGAAAGAAGCAGATCTCTGCAACAGGGGAAAACTACACAGGAGCGCTACAACAAGGAGGAACACAGTGGAAGCGTTGCAACGCGCCGGTCGCCGAGTGGTGATAGAATAAAAGCAGTCGGCGGCGGCCATGTTGCAGGAACACTAGACCGCCACCCAACGTAGGAAAGCGGGGCGTAACGGAACATTTAATGGAGACAAAGTCTCCATCGATTCCATAAGCACCAGTTCCCACAGGGTATGACACTAACACTGGTCTGACACAGCCTCTCTGGAATTAACCCCTGTGAGCTCTTGCTGTCCCCACCAACAGTAGCAGCTGGAAGAGCTCAGTTTTGACAAGGCACACCACCGCACCTCTTTGGAGTTACAGATATTGCATCACCTAGAGGGAGAGAATTACACACATATCAACAACTCAATGCTGCATACTGACTGGTAGAGGCTCTGAAGGCATCATGATCCCCATTTGAAATAATGGAGATACTAGTCACGCCCAAGAGTTTAGATGCCACTTTAGGAGCATTTATTTCTCGGAATAATGGTTTGCATTGTTCCAGTTCTAGAGACATCTAAAACACCGTCTGAAACCCCATCAAAAACACTTTTATCACTGAACTCAGCTGTAGAGTCTGTACATATTAATTTACACCGACTGGGGTCATTCAGACTTCTTGAGGACGTGTCTAGCCTAACTTTGGGCTAATTATCGCCAAGGGAAGGCGATAGGTTGCTGCGCAATGCACCTGATGAATAGCCTGATGAGTAGTCAGCTTCTAAATAATACCCATACATTTGTCCAAATGCGCAAACTGTTCTTTTATTATTGCTTTGAGACTCCTTAATGGATAGAAGCAATTTCAAAATTTCAATAAAAAAGTGGCTATATGTGAGAGTGCGACTTCACTGCACCTGTAAAATAATTTACGTTCACTTGTTCTGTTGTAGGTGAAAATGGAATCGAGTAGGCTTCATACAGGGAGTCAGAAATCTCCGCTCTGTCTCAGGAGATAACAGAGAAGGGGCTGCTTCACCATCAGCCGTTTGGGAAAGATCATTGATCACTGCAGTGATCTCTGGGATGGGATCATATGCATTGCAGTGTTGCTGTGCAGTCTTTTAGCACCCCCGAACATGGCTCAATCAACTCCAACTCTGTCTCCATCTCTAGACCACTTGCAAGGGCAGTTGGCTTTACCATCATTGAAACAATCATTGTGTTCTGGCTCGAAATTGCTGGTGTGGTGTTGATCTTTGAGGGCCTTGCCTTCTACAATTACTGTTTGATGTTATGAGTTTCAATGCTCATCTCTGATATTGCTAGACTGTAAGGGGTGCTAGGGGACACCAAGGATGGACATCCAGGACTGTTCTCAGGAGACTATTCCCAGCATTTACTTCCGCAGGAACACATCTATGTGCAGAGTGACAGCTCTTGGCACAAAACTAAGGTCTGGCTCCTATTGACTTGTTGGAAACATCATGGATAGTATATGGACATTTGATGGAGTCCTATCCATGAGCATAGGTCAATGCTACACCCAATAGTAGTTCCTTCAGATCTTGTTTCAGCTGCCTGGCACATCTCTGATGCCAGACGTACTCCAGGTTGAGTGCTCAGAGCAATCTGGACCGCCTTCTGGCTTTGGATGGCCCATTTAACTGAGGACTGTTTGAATCCTTTAGCCTCTTTAGCATAAACAGTTTCAGCCTCTCTGTGTCCCCATGACTATGTATTTGTACCCATAACAGAAGATTTAACAACCATTGTTGGGAGTGCCAAGGCAAACAAGGAAGGATTGAATAAAACTAAGTATCAATAACACTGGCACTAACAAATGTGTTCTTTGATACACTTAGTATGCTTAGTCAACTTTAATGAGGGCACTTAATAGGTCTTTGCAGTATTGACCATACAGTAAGCAATACTAACCACTGCAACTCTAGTGTAGTAGTGTATAGTGCATGTAGTAAGTGAGCAAGAGTAGCCCTAGCACCCCAAAACGTTCAATAAGTCTGCAAGTCTGAGCGGTCACACTCCAGGGCTACTCAAAACACCCATGCATGAGAACCTGCCACCAAACTGCAGGTCCCCTCGTCCTGAAGGTCTTCCACCCACATACTGCACATGGTGCATGTCCGGAACCGGAGAGAAACACATTTGTTATCTGCTCTTTCCTAAGGTCCTTATGAGGCCTTATGAGCCTTGGGCACGGGAGCAGCAGTGACTGAGGAACTGGCATACAGGCAGAGTGTAGTTTTCAGGAAAAAGGAACAGAATGCAACCAAGTTGCCGCTGTCGCCACTGCTGCTTGCCACTGCCAACACCTTCTTCCACAGCTCTGGCCGAGGGAGCGAGAGGAAAGCACCTGCAAGCATGTGCCCAAGAATCACACGTCATGTCACACCAATCAAAGTGAGGGCTGGCCGCTTCCAACACTCTGCTGCTTTTGGATTATGAAATTCATATGTTCCATATCCTGTCCATGGTTTACTTGATATTTCACTGCTCTGATATACGAGTCTTTAAAGGTGTACGTGTGCTCCCACATATTATTTCAATGCTATATATTGTGTATGATATTGAATTGTTTAATACAGAACCTTTTATGTGGACCTTTGCTCAAAACGAGTGTTTTAGGGAGTATCCAACATTAGAATGTGTGAATACTCGGTAGACACTGGAAGAGATATATTCGTAAAGACTGCTTGCTCTCTGAAAGGTGATATTAGCTTGAAGCCAAAATGCTAGGTCGTTGCTCAATAGTAATATAGGCCAACATTGTTTTGAAGGGGTAAGCCATGCGCTTCCTTATTGAGTTAATATTTTGATTTGATTTTCTAGAAAGGTTGATCTTTAAATAGTCTGTGCTTTAGTCAATGCTAAAATTAGAAAATCATGTTATAGTTTCAGATTCTTAATAGTTCTGCAAACAGGATGTTGTCTATGGGATATTTTGAGTGGGTGCTTGAAGCAAGCAGAACTACATGTGTTGTTGTGCTTTTGATTAATTGCATTTTTCTATTCTGTGATTTTTAATGTAAATGCCTAGATTATTTAAACATTTATTTTCAGTTTTGCATTGTCGTATAAAAGACAAGTTGTATGTGTTGTTGTTCAAGTATAATATGAATTATTCCAATTCCAGTGGTGTGTCGCATCATTCGAGTAGGATTTTATCTACAAATCTCCACCAATACAAAACTAGTTTATGGAAGTTGGGGTAATTGTAGACAACATTATTTACAAACTGTTCCATAAATATATTTTCATGAAGGGACATATGTTTGCCCACTGCACTATCAGTCTAACATTCAATTTTCGATGGAAATGTGTGTAGGAAAATCCTGCCACACTCTGGAGTGAGGCAGGGGTGTGTTTTGGCCCCCTGCCTTTGTAATCTTTACATTTCAGATATTTGAGAGTACATTGAGGCCCATGCATTTATATCTCCAAAAATCAAGACACAGAAACTAATCTGTCTAGCATATGCAGACACTTTTTAGCTTTTTTGATCTTTCTCCTATAGGACTTCAACTTCTGATCAATGCATTTGTTGACTATGCTAGGAATTATTCTCTCATGGTCAACTCTATTAAAACTAAGATCATGCAATGTACCACCAACAAGAACATGTCTCATTTTGTTTGGCAGAATGAGGTGGAATGAGAAAGAGATTATGGAGAGGGTGGACCATTTTGTGTACATGGGATTTCCTAATCTAGAAAACTCCCACAAATCTTGCATTAAAGATTGGCTATGCATGGTAGCCTTAGTGAACCAATTAGTGAAAATTGACAGTAAATATGGGACATATTCTGTAATTCCAGTGTTAGAATATTACAAAGGGACAACTGTGCCCACATTAATGTGTGCAATTGAACTCTTGGATTCTTGGGTCCTTGATTTCCTGCCTCAATTGGATTTTAAGACTGCCAAACTCTGTTCCTTTGGCAGTCATTCAGTCTGAGTTTGGGTATAGATCTTTAGTGTGTCAGGCCATGTGGAAATATTTATCATTTAGATGTTAACTCCCATTCCAAATACTTTATAGGAAGATTTAAACTTAATGATAGAGGGTGTGAAACTAATTCATACCAGGACTTCTTAGGCACTTTGTGATTCAATGTTGAAAAGAATTGGTACTAATAGAGTGGAATTAGTTCAGCGACCAGGGTACATAAATAACCTGGTATTGGAATGGTACTGGTTCTGTCTGATAGAAAAAATGCTACTCCTCGTTGGACCATATTGGATACAAGCCTAATAAATCTGGGGAATTAGCAACTTTTTTGTCATTGTACCCTAATCAATTTACGCACAATGAATGTTGAAGATTTAGGTTGAATCTCCTGTCCTCCAAGCATCTGTTGGTCCGGTATAAGATGTGGAACGCTGACCCAGCTGAATGAGATGGAAATGATGGAGCTCCTGATCATTTTCTGTCAATTTCTCTTAGCCAGGCAAATTGTATATTTCAACAAAATCCTAATAATTCTTTAATGCATATTGATATAAACTTTTTCTGGACAAGGTTTGTGAATGTAACTCCATGACGATGTGGGTTTTATTAATTCAATGCACCCAGTGGACAAGTAGCAGAAAGTGTTTTAATTAATTATTTTCATTTTAACAACACTTTTTAAAATTATATTAGTATTTTTGATTGAGATGTGTAATAGCAATTGTACAAGTACGGAAAATGGGGGCTGTTAAGTTGGCTGAAAGAGGACCTAATTATTCAGCGACTAATTTTACTTTTCATTTTTTACTTTGAGTAATTATGTTTATTGGTAAACGAAGTTGGTATAAATGTGTTGCTCTGATTCGTTTTATTGTCAATTGATTTGTATCTTCTGATGTAATGTATTTTCTTTTACATGATACATTTTTTTTAATTTGTGTGAAAGGTTTTATAACTATAAGACAAAAGGAAAACAAAAGAGAATAACAATAGTAAGAACATGGAAGGATAAAGGCCAAGGAAAAAGAAAGACTGTGAAACAGATTACCCAAAGTAGATGATCTTGGTCTGTATGCCAGTGAGGCAAGAGCTATTGTCAATCATCCAGTCTTGAATCTGTAGTAAGCAAGCAGAAATGTGATGTAGGTTAGCTGGAGGATTGAAAAATGTAATCACAAAATGTGTATCATATTGATATGCTTGGAAGGTGGAAGTATGTGTTATAGTAGGTTTGGAAAGAAAGAGACACTACCTGATCTTACATTCCTTACTATAAAGGTAATGATAGATCAACATTAAGACAATAACTGACACAGCAAAGGGGGGTTAAAGAGAGCTAAAGTGTGTGGAATCTCACACTGTTTCATAGTCTGCCAGTATGTCCAGGTGCATGAGATATATAGGAGTATTAACATCCAATGGCTTCAACATTGTATGCATCTAGCAAAATAGTGCCAATTCAGTTAATCTGACAGGTTTGAAACCATATCCATGGTTGTGAAGGGTATGTGAGTAGTTGCTGAGTCAGATTTCTCAATGATTTTGCCAATAAAGGGACTATTTGCCACAGGACAGTAATTTGTACATATTAAGGATCATCATTAACTTTTCTGAGAGGGTTTGAGGTACAAGTTTAGTTTAAGAAGCAAGGGAAGACTTCTATAAAAAGGGGGTTGTTGGATTGAGTATTGAGAGCAGTTAGCAGAGTGAGAACATTGTACTTGATGGTTTTGGGAGGACAAGAACAATCAGCTCGACTGATATTCTAACAGTTTTTACTATAGCCAAAAGGTCAGTTTGAGAAATAGATGCAGATAAAGAAGCATCAGCTCTAATTTGAGCGAGAGGTGCTGTGGATGGCCTGACTTTGCCTGAGACATCAAGCGTGAAGGATTCAATATGTGCAACTAGGCCTTGATGTACGTTACCACAATTAACCTGAATCACTTGAATTTTGGCTGATTCATCCGGAACGTACCACAAGCACATTTTCTGAAATGTTCAGTTGAAGTTTGTCTACATGGTTAAAAAGAGGGACACATTTCTGCTAGAGAAATTGAGCTGGTAATTCATAGAATTCAGCGCACAAGTGGCGCACGCTGCTGGCGCACAGTGTGCGCGTGCGAATCCCTGCGCCAGTCGCGTGCGCTAAAATACATTTCCGCGCACAGCGTATTCATGGATTCCAGCCACCAAAACCAGTCGTGGCGCACAGTGGCGCAGCGACCCTGCAGCAGCGCCAGTTACGCCCCCAAGAACGCCCCTTGCGCAGGGAAAAGCCATCAAAATCCCCAATCCAGCGCAAAGGGCTGCGCTAACCCAGTACCAGCACGGCAAGCGGGGTACGTGTATCACTGGGATGCACGGGAAGTTTCTCACGTGATTTCAGCTGGGTACGTGTATTACTGGGGTGCGCAGGAAGTTTCACACGCGAATTCAGCAGGGTGCGTGTATTTAAGGGGTGCGCGGGAAGTTTCACACGCAAATTCAGCAGGGTACGGGGTGCGCAGGAAGTTTCACACGCGATTCCATCAGGGTACGTGTATTTCAGGGGTGCGTGGGAAGTTCCACACACAAATGTCCTGTGTACGTGTATTTCGGGATGCGCGGGTAGTTTCGCACGCAAATTCAGCAGTGTACGTCTATTTCAGGGGTGCGCGGGAAGTTCCACACGCAATTCCATCAGGGTACGTGTATTTCAGGGGTGCGTGGGAAGTTTCACACGCGATTGGCCCTGTGCGAGCGGGGTACGTGTATTACTGGGGTGCGCGGGAAGTTTCACACGCAATTTCAGCTGGGTACGTGTATTACTGGGGTGCGTGGGAAGTTTGACACGCAATTTCAGCTGGGTACGTGTATTTCAGGGGTGCGCGGGAAGTTCCACATGCAAATGTCCTGTGTACGTGTATTTCGGGGTGCTCGGGAAGTTTCACATGCGAATTCAGCAGGGTACGTGTATTTCAGGGGTGCGCGGGAAGTTCCACACGCGATTCCATCAGGGTACGTGTATTTCAGGGGTGCGCGAGAAGTTCCACACGCGAATGTCCTGTGTATGTGTATTTCGGGGTGCGCGGGAAGTTTCACACGCAAATTCAGCAGGGTACGTGTATTTCAGGGGTGCGTGGGAAGTTCCACACGCGAATGTCCTGTGTACGTGTATTTCAGGGGTGCGCGGGGAGTTCCACACGCGAATGTCCTGGGTACGTGTATTTCGGGGTGCGCGGGAAGTCTCACACGCGAATGTCCTGGGTACGTGTATTTCGGGGAGCGCAGGATGTTTCACACCTGATTTCAGCAGGGTACGTGTATTTCAGGGGTTCCAGGGAGTACTACACGTGAATTGGCCATGTGGGTCCTCCCAGGTGTTCGCTCTACAACCTCCACGGCCCCTGCAGGCAGCCCACACCACGGGGGACTACCCTGCACCCCTGCTCATGTCCCGCAGGCAGCCCATCCACCATGAGCATGCCCCGCAGCCAAGCCACATGTCACCTTGCACTACTGACCAACAATGCATGTCTCCCAGCACCCCCACCCCCCAGCAGTGCAGGGCACCCTCCACCAGGCCCCCACACATGTCCCCCTGCACCCCCACCCCCCTGCACTGTGGGGCACCTGCCAGCAGGCCCCCACTCATATCCCACTCATTTCCCCCTGCACCCCCAACCCACAGCATTGCGAGGCACCTGCCAGCAGGCCCCCACTCATGTCCCACTCATGTCCCACTCATGTCCCACTCATGTCCCCCTGTACCCCCATCCCCCAGCAGTGCAGGGCACCCTCCACCAGGCTCCCACTCCTGTCTCCCAGCACCCCCACCCCCCACCAGTCAGGGGCACCCTCCACCAGGCCCCCACACATGTCTCCCAACTCCCCCACCCCCCAGCAGTGCAGGGCACCCTCCACCAGGCCCCCACACATGTCTCCCTGCACCCCCACCCCCCAGCACTGTGGGGCACCTGCAGCAGGCCCCCACTCATGTCAAACTCATGTCCCCCTGCACCCCAACCCCCCAGCACTGTGGGGCACCTGTCAGCAGGCCCCCACTGTTGTCCCACTCATGTCCCCCAGCACCCCCACCCCCCAGCATTGCGAGGCACCTGCCAGCAGGCCCTGACACATGTCCCCCAGCCAACACGTCATCACAATCTAGATCCCTGGCCCTTATGGGCAGCCTCCACATGCCAAAAACCCACCCAAGTATTACATCCACCCACTCAGAATTGCCAATTACATGATACAA